>NC_087154.1:14025744-14038244 GCF_035594125.1 Scylla paramamosain
AAATGAGATTAATGTCATAAATAGCTGGCCTGTTTGTATGTGTAGAGAGAGAGAGAGAGAGAGAGAGAGAGAGAGAGAGAGAGAGAGAGAGAGAGAGCATCCCACTCTGCTATCACACTAAACCTAAAAACTGATGAATCACATTTATAGTTGCCTTAAAATCTTTATAGTGGTTGAAAATTGGCAGTCAAGTAATGAAATCTTATTCATCACAGTTCTTGATCAGTAATTTAGTTAAAACCTCACAGTTAACAACCAAACAATTACATTAGCTGTATTATCCTATTTTCTGTTTCCTATTTAAAATATGATCTGTCCCAGTTGTAATTCCTTTGTTATGGTATCTGTATTCTTTCTCTTCTTCTCTCCATTATTTCCAAAGGATTCAAACTACTTATTCTGCTTCCTTTATTTTTCACTTTTTTACATAATGAGCTGATTTTCTTTTGCAACTACGTGACTGATGCATGTACTGTATGCTGCATACATGTGTTATCTAGTCTAACTTTCTTTAAGTATAGACTTTTATCTTTTCCTTCTATTTAAAAGGCAATTTTTATATATTTCATTTATTGATAAATTTGCTTACAATGTTTACTTGTGCTATGTTTTTGTAAGATGGTCAAGATAGGTAAAACAATGGGCAGAGAATTACATTTCAGTTCTTTAGAAATTATTATTATTTATTTATTTATTTATTTTATTTATTTTTTATTTTTTCATTTCATTTCTTTATTTTATTTATTTTTATTTTATTTTTTTATTTTTTATTTTTATTTTTTTTATTTTTTTTTTTTTTTTTTGTGCTATGTTTTTGTAAGATGGTCAAGACAGGTAAAACAAAAGACAGAGAATTACATTTCAATTCTTTAGAATTTATTATTATTATTTATTTATTTATTTTATTTTGTATTATTTTATTTATTTATTTATTTACTTTCTATTTTATTTATTTCTTTATTTTTTTTAATAATAGTATAAAGTAGTAGGGCAGTCAGCTATGAAGGTATTATAAAAAAAATGCAATATGTTGGAGAGGTGCCATAAAGAAAACAAAACCTCTTGCAATACACCTGAGACCAACATTAAGGACGTAAGATGAATAGCTGTCATTGAAATTGTTGCATTTATGAGTACTGAAGCTAAAATCTCTCACTGAATATATCATATCAGAAGTCTTATGATTGATTAAACATAATATTCATTTGCATACAATGGCCAGCTGTCATGAGACATGTGATTAAACATAATATTCATTTGCATACAATGGCCAGCTGTCATGAGACATGATACTTTGTATCATAACTGATAAATTTGATTACGGTACTGTTTTTCCACTTTTTTTGGCACTGATTAATATGTACTATTTGAATGTTAATTGGCAAATAATTAAATGGGCACAATTCTCTCTCTCTCTCTCTCTCTCTCTCTCTCTCTCTCTCTCTCTCTCTCTCTCTCTCTCTCTCTCTCTCTCTCTCTCTCTCTCTCTCTCTCCTAGACATGTCCAGAAATGATTCTTATCAGCCTCTCAATATAGATAGCAATTGGTCTTCTTTATTCTATGTATTTATTTTTATATGCATTTTTTGTTAATAATTTTATTTATTGTTGTATTTACTTTTATTTTATTTATTTTATTATTTCTATCCATTTATTTTATTTTTCTCATTTTTATTTTTTTTCTCATTTATTTATAGATTTTTTTTATTTATTTTATTTTATTTTATTATTATTATTTTTTTTTTTTTTCTTCTTTCTTTCTGTCATATAATAGCACCAGTTAGCCATGAGAGCAAAATTGTGTGTGTGTGTGTTTACCTAGTTGGGTTTTACAGGAAAAGAGCTATGCTCGTGCTGTCCTGTCTCCATATCTATAAGCATCCAGCTTAACTTTAAATTCATGAATATTTTTTGCTTGTACCACTGTTTCATCTAAGTTGTTCCATATTTCTATGCTTCTGTTTGTGAAACCATATTTCTTGACATCTCTTCTACTTGCTGTTTTCTTCAATTTCACTCCATGTCCTCTTGTTGCTCTTGAGTCCCACACAAATAAGTCTTCTTTGTCAACTTTATCCTTACCCTTTAAAGCTCTGTATATAGCAATCAGGTCTCCTCTTTTTCTCCTCTCTCGTAATGATGGAAGCTTCAGTCTCCTTAATCTTTCTTCATAGGTTAAATCTCTGACTTGGTACCAATTTGGTTGCACCTCTTTGGATCCTTTCTATTTTCCATATTTCTTTTTTTTTATTATGGGGTGACCAAACAATTGCGGCATATTCCAGTTTTGGTCAAATCACATATTCCATCAACTTTTTCATTATCTCTTCATCCATGTAAGCAAATGCCTCTTTCATCTTTCTTAGTAACTCATAAGTTTCCCCAACTATTTTGTTTACATGTTCTTCTGGTGATAAATTATCACTGATTGTAATTCCCAAGTCTTTTTTCTTCTTTGGTTATCTTAATTTCCATTTCTCCCATGGTGTAGGAACTTGTCAATCTTCTTTTGCTTTTTCCTAATTCCATCACCTTGCATTTCTCTGCATTGAATTCCATTTCCCATTTCTTACTCCATTTATATATCTTATTTAGATCTTTCTGTAATATTTCACAATCCATATTGTTTTCCACTCTTTTCATTTCAATAATTTTGCATCGTCTGCAAACAGACTTATATAACTGTCAACCTCATCCACCATATCGTTGACATACACCAGAAACATTACAGGGGCTAAGACTGTCCCCTGTGATACTCCACTTGTAACTCTACACCATTCTGATTTTTCCCCCTTTATTACTGTTCTCATTTCTCTATCCCTCAAGAAGTCTGTAATCCAATTCAGTGTGTTTCCTTGCAAACCCCCTATATTTTGAATTTTCCATAGCAGTCTGGTGTGGTCTAAATAAACAGTCTGCCCAACCCTCTCTCTCTTGAATTATATCAATTGCACCACTATAAAAGCTCACTAAATTTGTGACACAAGATCTTCCACTTCTGAAACCAAATTGTCTGTCAGTCAATGTATGTGTTTCTTCTAAATATTTCATAAATTTTTTTTTTTTTTTTTTTTTTTTTTTTTTTTTTTTTTTACTATTCTTTCTGCTATTTTTTCCACCACACTTGTTAGGGATACTGGTCTATAATTCAATGGATCTTCTTTATTACCTCCTTTAAAAATGGGCACAATATTGGCTCTCTTCCAGTCTAGAGGAATTTTTCCTTCCTTAAAAGAACATACTATGGTATTGTGTATACCTTCTGGCAGTTGTTCACAACATTCCTTAAGTATCCAGTTGGACACTCTGTCTGGTCCTTGAGCCTTACTTACATCCAAATCTTTCATAATCTTCTTAATTTCACCTATGTCCACCTGTATCTCTCTCATCACATTGTCTCTGTGGAATTCTCTTTCTCCTTCAAATTTGCTTTCTTTGGTAAATACTGACTGGAAACACTTGTTCATTAATTCCTCCTGTAACCGTGTATCATCGTATGTAATGTCATCTTTCATTAACTTATCTATTGTTTGCCTGTTTTTCATCTTCCCATTCACATATCTGAAGAATAACTTCGGCTCATCTTTGCATTTGTTAACTATATCTTTCTCATAATTCCTTTCTTCATCTCTCAGGATTCTGATATATTTGTTTCTTGCCTTCTTGAAATCTTCCCATTTCTCACTTCCTCCTTTTTTTCTTCCATCTATTCCATGCTGGTTCTTTTTTCTTTTCTTACTGTTATACATCTCATATTAAACCAGTCTTTTTTTCCTTTTCACTTCCTTTGTTTTGATCTTCAGTACATATCTACTGACCCCTTCATTATAAATTTCCATGAATATGTAACACTTTTCCTGCATACTGCTTGCCATGAACAGTTGTTTCCATTTAGCTTCTGCAAAATATTCCCTCAACCTGATAAAATCTGGTTTCCTGTAATTATATCTCCCATTCTTGTAAATTTCATTCCTATTTTCTATTGGACCACTGCCTATACTGAATTCAATTAACAGATGGTCATTTTTACCTAGTGGGCACTGATAATTTATTCCTTCGATGATGTCCATTGCCTTTGTAAACACCAAGTCTAGCCTTGATGCCTCTTCATTACCCCCAGATCTTGTATTTTCTCCAATCCACTGGGTCATAGTATTTGTCAATATTAAATTTAGAAGCATATATCCCCATGACTCTTCTCCCACATCCGTGGTCCACTCTTCCCAGCATACCTCCTTGCAATTAAAGTCACCGATAAGTGTTATATATTGTTACTCTCCGCCAGTATTCTCTCCAAACAGTTACTAGTATCTCTTGACAATAATTTATATCCTCTTGTGTCCATGCATTCATCTTTGGGGGTACATAAGCCACTGCAAAATCTCTTCTTCCTTCTCCTTTCCTTTTTTGTTTGAATTCTAATTACTTCCGCCATTCCTTCTCCTATTTCAACCTCTTCCACTGTTATACTCTTCTTTGTAACATGACTCCTCCTCCTTTCTTATTATTTCTATGTTTTATCCACACATTATAATTACTATTACCAATTCTTATATTTTCTGTTGTCTCATTTAGTTTAACATTAGTAATACCCATGATGTTGGGCTGCTTTATCTTAATATAATTATTCAATTCTCGCAATGTTCATATTAAACCATTTATATTTGTATATGCCACTGTCCACTTTTTATTTTTCCATACATTATTTACATTTTCTATTCTTTTTTTTTTTTGCCAGATACCACTTCCTGAGCCTCTCATCTTTTACCTTCCAATAGAACTTTTTTTTCTCTTCCTCTGTTCTGTTGTCGTTTTTTGCCTTTGCTTCTTTTATTAGATCGCTTACCTTGAGTCTCTCCTCATTCATGTCCCTCTTTATCCAAACTTTCCTGTATTGCTCTGTCTTGGCTAGTTTCCATGCATTCGATATCACTTCCATGGCTGTTGTTTGTCCCCTAAATTTTACTTTCAGTGGTTGCTCTCATCCTATATACTTCCCCAGTCTATGTATTTCCTCAATTTCACTTATCCAGTCCTCACCTTCTCTCTGTATATTTCTTACAACGTCATCTGCTACGTTTTTTTCTCGTTCCCTCTTGTATCTTACTGGCTCTGTTTCCTCGTTTACTCCATATATAACAATACATTTCTTTTTGTCCACTGTGTCCCTTACCATCGATTCCTTCTGTTTGATCACTTTCACAATTTCCTTGCTTAAATCTGTCTTTTCCTTCTTTTTGTGCTTCTATGATTTTTGTAAAGTTAACTTTTTCTTCCTCTTTTTCCTTCCTCCAGATTTGATGTTCACTTTTCATCCCTATCACTTAATTTTCCTGTTTTTTTACAATATCATTGTTTTCCTTCAGCACATAGTGTTTTCAATTCTTTGTTTTCCTCTTCCAGGTCATATTTTTTTTTTTTTTTTTCTAGTTTTTTCACTCTTTCAATGAGGTCACTGATCATACCTTCCATCAAAGCCACTTTCTTTCCTTGCATTTTATCATGTAGTTCATTATCTTCCTCAAATCCTGGGAGTGGTGACCCCATTGGCAACATTCCACTCACACCTATGGCATCCACCTTGCTGGAACTTCTACTAATTTTATTACATCTGTTATTACTTAAATTTACCCTTATTTTTTTTATTTCTGGAGACAGGACAACTCTACTTGAGCACAGCTCCCACCTGGAAACACATTCTAAGCTCCTAGTGGTGGCTGTGGTCAAACAAAATCTTTCTCTGCTGGAGCTTGGATCACTGCTTGTTTGTTTGTGTGTGTGTGTGTGTGTGTGTGTGTGTGTGTGTGTGTGTGTGTGTGTGTTTACCTAGTTGCCTAGTTGTATTGTACAGGGCAGAAGCCAAAGCTCATTTTGTCCTGTCTCCATAACCATATTTATCCAATTTCTCTTGAAACATGTGTACACTGTTTGCTACAACCACCCCTTCCTTCAAATCATTCCAGATTTCAATAGTGTGATATGGGAACTTGAATTTCCTGATGTTGCTCAAACATCCAGTCTTCTTTATTTTCTTCCCATGCCCCCTCATCTATCTCTCTCCCTCCTCCATCTGTGGTACCAAGTCGTTTCTGTCTTTTCTTTTAATGTTGTTTACTAATTTGCCTCTTTCTCTTCTCTCTTGTAGTGCTAGTAATCCCATCTCTTCACGTCTTTCTTTATAGTTTAAGTCTTTCAATTCAATTCTGATACCATCTTTGTTGCTATCCTCTGTATTCTTTCCAGTTTCCATATATCTCTCTTCTCCATGTGGAGCCCAAACTACTGCTGCCTATTCCAATACAGGTCATTTCATGGTTATTATAATTTTCTTCATCATTTCTTTATTTAAATAATTAAACACCACCCTAATGTTTGTTAACAAATTGTATGTATAGTCAAGTATTCCGTTTATGTGCCTTTCAGGTGATAGTGTGTCCTAGATCATTACTCCCAAATCTTTTTCTTCATTACTTTTCGTTATTATTTCTCCTCCCATTTTGTAATTCCACGAAGGTCTCTTTCTACATATTCATATTTCCAACACATGGCATTTTCTGGCATTAAATTTTAGTTTCCATCTTCGGCTCAATGCATGTATTTTGTCTGTATCCTTTTGTGACTCCTTGTAGTCATTTTCATCCATTATTATTTTCATTATTTTTGCATCATCAGCAAAAAGGTTTATATAACTATTCAGATCCTCTGTCATATCATTTATATATATATTTGAAACATAATAGGTGCCAACACAGATCCTTGCTGTACCCAACTTGTCACTTCATACCAACTTGAATTAGTGTCTTGAATTACTGTTCTCATTTCTCTCCTTTTTAAATAATCATCCATTCATTTCAATGTTGCTCCCTTTAGGCCTCCTTTATTCTCTAACTTCCACATAAGACTTTTTTTAGATCCAGGTATGCTTCATCAACCCATTTGTCCCTCTCTTACACTCAATCTGTTACTCTCATATAAAAACTCGGTAGATTTATGACACAGGATCTCCCTTTCCTAACTTAATCCAAATTGCTTTTCTGTAATTATCTTTTCATCTTCTAAATATTGCACCAATCTACCTTTAATTACTATTTCACAAAGTTTGCTTACAATACTTGTTAGTGACACTGGTCTGTAATTTAATGGTTCCATTTTATTTCCCCCTTTGTATATTGGAACTATGTTATCTTTTTTTCCATTCCCTTGGTACTTTAACTTCTTTCAACAAGCTGTTGATTATATCCTATGTAGGTTCCTCCATTTGTTCTCTGCATTGTTTTAATGTCCATCCATTTACTTGATCTGGTTTCATAGCTTTTTTAATATCCAGCTCTTCCAGCAGTTTCTTGATTTCTTGTCTCTTTACTTGTATCTCCTGAATTCCCTCATTCTGTGATACCACTTTCAGTGCCACAAAATTAGTTTCCTTTGTAAATGCAGGTTGAAAACTCATTTATTAATTCACTGATCTCAGTAGTTTCACAAATTCTCCCATCTCTTCTTAATCTGTTTTGTCATCCCTGTGTTTCACTTTCCCATTTACATATCTGTAGAGGAGTTTGGGCTCTTCCTTGCATTTTCTTACTATGTCACTTTCAAGATTTTTTTTCTTCTCCTTATTACACCATATTCATTGCTTTCCTTTCTGTATTCTTCCCTAGTATTTCTGTTCAGTTTTCTCATCATTTTCCCCCATGCCCTGTCCTTTTCTTTTTTGCTTCTACACACCTGGCATTATACCATTCATGCTTCACAATTTTTATTTTATAACTTGATACAAACTGTTGCATCCCCTCTCTATACTTGCTCAAAAATATCTCATATTTTCTTGCACTACTTTCCCTTCAAATATCTCTTTTCACTTAATTTTTCCATAAAATTTATTTTGCTTTGCAAAGTTTGCCTTAGCATAATTCTGTCTCCCATTTCTGTATTGTTCTTTCCTGTGCAACACTTTTCCTCCTGTGGTACTATTTCTATTATCACATGATCACTTCTTCTCATTGGACTCAATGTATACTTGGTCTACTTTCTAGGGTTCTTGTAAACACTCAGTCCAACTGTGATGGTTCTTCTCCTCTTAATCTTGTACGCTCATTCACCCATTGTCTCACTGTATTCACCATCATGTTTTGCATAAGTTCTTTGCTCCATGATTCGACATTTTCTTTCACTTCCATCTCCTCCCAGTTAATTCTTTAGTGATGAAGTTGCCTACTAAGAGCACTTTGTTACTTTTCCTTATCATTTCCTCTTTACTATTTTTTGTTTCTAGTTGCATGCTTTTAAGTTTATTGGTCTCCCATGCATTAGTTTTTGGTGGCATGTATGTCATTGATTTTCCTTTTTTCACTTCATTTGATCTTAATCACAACACTCAATGTTTCTGCCATTCCATCACTATAATTCCACTTCCTCAACAACAATATCCTCTTTTACCAATATCATCACTTTTGATGATACTGTACTCTGTACTGTCTCTCTCTCAGGATTACTTTTTTCCTTTATTATTTTAAATACTTGCTTTTCCATATCTTTATTGTGTTCTGTCTCTCCTCCATGTGCTATGCCCTTCCTTTTGCAAATCCCAACTTTATTTCCTCTTTTAGTTTGGTTTCTGTTAAACATACCACATCTGGTTTATTGTTCTTTAAGTAGTTTCAAAGTTCCAGTAGGCTCGACACCAAACCATCTACATTAGCATACATAATCTTTAAACTTCTTCTTGGTGATGTTGCGTGGCATCTTTGTGCCACCATTTCCTCACTTTCATGTCCACAACTTTCCAGCTGAATCTTCTCACTTGTTCCTGTCTTCTCATTTTTTGACTGGGCCTCTACTCTCAATTCTTTCACTTTACTTTTTTCTTCTTCATTCATGTCTCTTTTTATCCATATTTCCTTCATTCCTTCTACTTTTGCCAATTTTCCTGTTCTTTGCAAGACATGTTCCACTGCTGTTTATGACATGAATCTTATTTTCATTGGTCTTGTTCCATTTTTGTCATTTTCCAATTCTGTAAACCTCTTCAATTTCTTCAATTATCCACTCTTTTTCCTCCCCCACTTCTGCTATAATTTCCTTATCCCTTTTCACTTTTTCTATCTAGCTATTTTCATGGGTAGGTTCTCCTCAACCACAATTACCACAACATACATCTTTCTCTGTACTGTCTCTCTCTCAAGATTACTTTTTTCCTTTATTATTTTAATTACTTGCTTTTCCATATCCTTATTGTGTTCCTGTTGCTGTTGCCTTATTATCTCCTCCATGTCCAGCTTTTGTTGTTGTTCTCTCTCTTCTTTCCAACTTCTGACTTCCTTGGTCACAAACTTCACTTCTCCAACCATAACCTTTCTCAATTGCAAAGTTTTCTTTAACTCTTCATTCTCTTCCTTGAGTTTCTTAATTCCTTCACAGTACCTCTTGCTTCAGTTCACTATTTTTGTCACCTCTTCTCTCATTTCTTTGTTTTCTTTTTCTCTTTTCATCTCTATTATATCACTGGATATCTTTTTTTACATTATCACCACCCACTTCTCTTTCTTCCTTACACACCTTGATCATCACTGTTAAGCTATGTATTTCTCGTATTTTCACATTTTCTTCAATTTTTCACATTCGTTTATTTGTGTGAGCTATACTGAGCTCCTCTTCCTTGAAGCCCTCAAAAATATTTGGGTTTGTGCCAGCCACCATCTTCCTTGTTGATATCACTGACCACCAGTGTTTACTTTTTATCACTCACTCATTTCTTCCTTTTAGCCACTCTTCTAGAAACACTTCCCCTTCCTCTGCACCCATACCTCTCCATCTCTCATAAGACCCTATTATGGAGATGGGACTCAAAGTTTGGTTCCTGTGCACGATCAAACCTAGGTAGATCCTTGGAGCTGCTGTGGATGCATCTGATCAGCTGGGCAGTGTGTGTATGTGTGTATGTGTGTACAAAGTTAGTTGTAACATGAAGCTAACTTTTTTAGTTTATTTTAAAAAATAATTCCATCTTTAGAGTAATTCATGCTTATATTAATCTAAGAGGTTATTCTAGTCAGAGCAAATGGATTGGCTACAAAATGCCAAATGCTGAAATGAACAGTTGTGGCATGGATCAACCATCACTAATCCAGGACTAATTTTAGCAAGGGTAATTTCAAATATCCCAGGTCACCACACCAACCTACTGCCACTACTGTGTGTTGGAAAGAATGCAAAATGTATTAAAAGTTTTTAACACAGTTGGTAAAAAAGGATTGAGGAAGCAGTGTAATAGTGAAACAGAAGCAGTAAAAGAATAACAGAAGAAAGGAGTGGATGCCCTGAGAAATGTTACATAGTGAAAAAGGTCACAAGAAAAAGAAGCTACATTCTGCATAAGCTGGCATCACTTCCAAACATAAGGAAGCCATTACAATTTGTTTTCTCCATTTATTATTAAACCTGCTCAGTTTTAGCTCCAAATATGGCTCCATTGAATAAAGGAAATTCTTCTGAAAAGCCTCGATATTGGTGTATATGTGTGTGAAGCTTCTGTGAAACAAAGAAAAATTGCTCAGTTTCTTTGCTACCAGTATCAGTGGAAAAAAGTGAAATTGGTACAGCACCTATTAATCAATTTGTAATGATTTATGGGGTATTTGAAAGGTAGGATGAGGAGGTTACGTGTATTCTAACCTAATCAGGCAAAATCACAGATTGGCACCCTACAGGTCCTAATAGTGCCTGATTAGTGATGGACGACCCAAATTTTGTGGATCAGCACTAAGGATGACCAACTAAAACTCATGCTCATAAACCTTTATCTTATGAGGCATCAGGTATAATACTCTGTGTAATGACGTGAATTATTAAATGTGCGTATTATTTAATATGGCTATCTGTTCAGTTAAAAAAAAAAAATCTAACCTCTAAACTCAGGCCTGGCCATTCACCAAATTTGTTTTTTCCTCTGGTTACATGTCTCAAATGGTGCAATTTTAAAAAGTGTGGGCTCAAACTGATCAAGACCCTGTAAACCCTCCCTTCCCACACATTATATGTCTCTCTCTCTCTCTCTCTCTCTCTCTCTCTCTCTCTCTCTCTCTCTCTCTCTCTCTCTCTCTCTCTCTCTCTCTCTCTCTCTCTCTCTCTCTCTCTCTCTCTCTCTCTCTCTCTCTCTCTCTCTCTGTGTAATAAAAAAAAAATTTTGCAAAGAAAACTTGTATGATTCATTTGGTTTTTACTTCGAGAGAATGTTTTATTTATTTATTTATTTATTTTTATTTATTTATTTATTTTATTTATTTATTTCATTTCATTTTTTCTGGAGTTGGTGCAGAGATTTGTATTATATAGTTTTAGAGATATACGAGTAGTCAAGTTTACAATTACAGTATTATCATAATTATTCTGTAATTGATGTGTAAGAACATTATGTTCTTATTTGTGTTTTTACTTTACCTGTTTCTATCTGTCTGCCCATTTGTCCATCCATATGGATAAAGCAAATAGATAATTCATGTATAGGATGTAAATACTTCTTGCCTGACAATGTCCTTTGCAACAGGAGCAGCCATTGTTAATAGAAGATCTACTAGAACAAGAAAAACTGGAGCAAATGAAGCAGCAGAAAGCCAGCCATCAGCAGGAGCCCATTGGTCCAGTAGACCTCAACCTTAGTGATATGGAATACGAGAAGCTCAAAGCTGATGTTCTTTCTGTAGGAAATCCTCCAGTTGGATTACCATCAGTACCAGGTATTTTTTATTATTGTTTCATATGAATTTTCAATTATCTTTCCTATGTTACTGTAGTTGGCATTCAATTTTGACAAGAATTAAAAATAATCTGTAGAGGTCATTTTAGTAATCAATATCTAAATGCATTTCTGATAAATATAGCACTTAGTTATATTTAAAGTAATTGGAGCTAATTCGCAAAGTTAATTTCAAATTAAGTTAACTTGCAATTTTGAATTATGACATCTTCAGGTTACCATTACAATAGTTATTTTAACTATTGTGAATCTGTTTTGTACTTAGCCTTTAGGCATGGCTCCCATGGGGATTCTCCTGCCCATTGCTCTGCCACATCAGTCACAACACTCTTTTATGTGATGTTAACTATTTATTGCTTCAACATGAATCTGAATACATCCATTTCTTTAATAAGGATGAAAGAACATTGTCAATATTTAGTTTATTTAAGAATAATAGCTATGATCTTGGTGTATATACCATGAAACTTGACAGTACTGATTTCCAACATTGTCAGGGTCATACAGTGGCAGGCCACAGCCACACACCAAGGGTCATATGGATGCAGATGACAGAGATTACTTCATCTAATCACGGTCTATAATGAAAACTTCCCTTCCCACACATGCTACATACCATCATATGCTTCACAGCAGTGAAAAGAATTTATTTATGACAAAAAAATATATATTGTATTTGATGGCTTATAAGACACGCCTTTTTATTTAAAAAAAAAAAAAATTCTCAGGAAATGAGCCTGCATCTTAT
>NC_087154.1:14043244-14078244 GCF_035594125.1 Scylla paramamosain
AGCATGGCCTGGGAGATTTCCTTTCTGTTTTCTTCTGCTGGTCAGACAGCAACTTTGTTACAAATTTGGCCAACACCCTCCTCATGAACAAATCTTCAGTTATAATTGACCAAACTGACTCATGGCTGATTCGAACTTCAGCAACAATGTCTTCAATAGCCACACATCTGTCTTCATAGACTTTTCCTTGAACCTTTGCAATCATTTCGTTGTTTCTGCTAGTCGATGGTCTGCCACAGCGTGGCTTACTGTCCACCGAGGTCCACCCGTCTTTGAACCAGTAGTACTACTCCTTTATTTGTGTTTTCCCATATCATCATCTCCAAAGGCCTTCTGAATCTTCTCAGTTGTATGGGCTTGCATGTCACCAAGTTTTGGCAGAATTTGATAAAGTATCTTTACTCAGTGGGCTCAGTCATCTTGACTCAAAAGGAAAAATCACACAACACACTCCTCACATCTGTGCTCAACACATCACTGCAGGTGACTGGCACCACTTAAACACAAAAAATTCTGTGCATGCTTAGTAAGTACGCGGCCACTTAATACCCATGTGGATTTTGATCACACATTATTACTTTGTGCTAACAAATTCAAGGTTGAATACTTTTTGGCTACAATATATATATATATATATATATATATATATATATATATATATATATATATATATATATATATATATATATATATATATATATATATATATATTTTTTTTTTTTTTTTTTTTTTTTTTCCCCCTTTTCTTGTGTGTGTGTGTGTGTGTGTGTGTGTGTGTGTGTGTGTGTGTGATTCACCTACAGTCGCCTGCTGGTCACCCAGCCAGCTGTTCCCCTACGGAAAGAGCTCAAAGCTCATAGTGACTGATCTTCAGGTAGGACTGAGACCACTAACACACCACACACTGGGAGGTCACAACCCCTCAGGTTACATCCCATACCTACTTGCTGTTAGGTGAACAGGGGCTACACATTAAGAGACTCGCCCATTTGCCTCACCATGCCCGGGATTTGAACCCAGGCTTTCTTGGTTATGAGCCAAACATGCTAACCACTACACTACACTGTGCGTGCGTGTGTGTGTGCGCGTGTGTGTGCACGCATGCATGCATGCTTATTTGTATTATAGGATTGAGTCAACCTTGTTTTGTCCCTTCTCAAACAAGACAGTAATTTTTTCCACAAAGTTTATATTTATTGTTTCACACACCATTTCCTCTGTTCATGCATACACTGATGTAATCTTGTTATATTTTTTGCTGTGTTCTCTTTTTGTGTTTCCTGGTTGATACAAGTTTTTGACATATTTTTTACATTATTGGCTAATCATATCTCTTCTTTTTCATTTTCTTATTTGTGTAGCTGTAATTTCTCAAATCTGTCGTCTTATCTTAAAGCCCTGACTTCATATTTGTCTTGCCTATGTATCATATTTTTCTTACTTTTGCTTTACTTTTCTTTTAAAGTATTTTCTGCACCACTGCTGTTGATCTTACATTTAGTTAGAGCTTTTTGATATTTCTTTTGGGCTTTTTTTCTTATTCCTGTATATTCATTTCTTACACTTCTAGTTAGCACTTGCTCAGTTCTCCCTGTGTGCCTCCTTAATTTGTTCTATGATATATCCTCTTTTTATCTTTGCTTCCATACTTTTTTTTTTTAACAATTCTTTACTTATATTCACAGCTCTTTCTAGAATGTAATCTTAATTTACTGTTTTTCTTCTTCACTTCTTCCAACTTGTCTCTTTGTTGAAGCATAAATCAACCCTTAAATATTTATGTTCCTTTGACTTTTGTAACCTGGCAGTTTTTTTCAGTAAGTTATACCATATTACAATTTTGGAGGATTACTTATTGCAACCTGTTTACATTTTTCTTTCACCAAATTAATAAATTATAATTGTATTTCTTCTTTTCCCTCCATCATGGTACTCATATAGATAGTTTGTAATCTTATTTGTTTCTTTTTTTTGTCCCTTATTACTTATTTTTCTTTGTTTCCTATTTTTGGGATTCAAAAGACAATAGTTTTTTTTATAAACTAATTACCCATATGTAATTGCATATGCACAAATTTTCTAAACAGCATAGGAAAACAATCCCACACCTCTTTAAAGGTTGTTTGCTTGATCATTCCTTCTTGGTGAAAAATAGGTAGCTGTTTGCATATGCAGTAGTAACCCACTCAGCCCCATTCACAAAGACACCTTCAGTTCAGTTCTGTGCTCTGCATAGTAGTACACATCCTCCTTCCTAATTTGCCCAGTGACTATTTTGTTCCTTTTCTCATTCCTTTTTCTTCCATATGTAACTTCTCATGCTTTGAGTGTATCATGATTTTTTTATTTGTTTTGTTTGAGATTTTTGCCATCAAACTTTGTGTTTGGTGTAAATCCTAAAACTGCAGAGGCCTCAATTCTGGTCCTCTCCATCACAGAGAAACTCATTTTATAAATATTAAAATAATCAAATTACATGTTAAAAATATATCACAACTGAAAAATTTTAAATGTGAAGTAGAGTCAGGTTACCACTAATGCAGTGGTTTGGTTCCACAAATGACCCATTTTAGTCTGACTGAGACAGGCCCTCCAAAATTAAAGTAAAGTTTTTGTGGGTATATCTAAAGTTAACAAATACATGAGAGTTCATAAAATATCAAAAGGTTAATGATTAAAAACTGGAACAATATAGTAACAATCATTAAAAAAAACAATGATGTTTTCCATGCCCTCGCTGGCTTAAACCCTTGGAAGGCTTATGAAACTGATGGGGTCCCTCTTATTGTTTTCCAAAACTGTGCCTCTGTGCTTGCTCCTTGCTTAGTCAAACTCTTTCAACTTTATCAACATCTACCTTTCCTTCTTGCTGGAAGTTTGCCTACTTTCAACCTATTCCTAAAAAGGATGACCATTCTATTCCCTCAAACTACTGTCCTGTTGCTTTAATTTCCTGCCTATCTAACCTTTTTGAATCTATCCTCAACTGGAAGATTCTTAAACATCTATCACTTAACAACCTTCTGTCAGATTGCCAGTATGGGTTCCATCAAGGCCACTCTAATGGTGATCTGGCCTCTTTTAGAGATTTTGGTGAAACTTTTGCTGTTGCCTTGGATATATCAAAAGCTTTTGATAGAGTCTGGCACAAAGCTTTGATATCCAAACTACCCTCCTACAGCTTTTGTCCTTTTCTCTGTAACTTCATCTCAAGTTTCCTTTCTGACCATTCTGTTGCTGCTGTGGTAGATGGTCACTGTTCTTCTCCTAAATCTGTTAACAGTGGTGTTCCTCAGGATTCTGTCCTGTCACCCACTCTCTTCTTATTATTCATCAATGACCTTATAAACCAAACTTTCTGTCCTATCCACTCCTACACTGATGATACCACCCTGCACTTTTCCACATCTTTTCATAGACATCCAACATTTCAGGAAGTAAACAGTTCACGCAGGGAAGCCACAGAACACCTGACTTCTGATCTTTCTAAAATTTCTGATTGGGGCAGAGCAAACTTAGTATTGTTCAATGCTTCAAAAACTCAATTCCTCCATCTGTCAACTTGACACATCTTTCCAGACAACTATCCCCTCTTCTTCAGTGACACTCAACTGTCCACCTCTTCTACACTGAACATCCTCAGTCTGTCCTTTACTTATAATCTAAACTGGAAGCTTCACATATCATCTCTCGCTAAAACAGTTCCTGTGGAGTTAGGCATTTTGAGTTTGAGATGTCTCCGCCAGTTTTTCTCAACCCGCCCCCCTCTGCTGCTAACTCTGTACAAGGGCCTTATCCATCCATGTATGGAGTATGCTTCACATGTCTGGGGAGGAGTTCCACTTATACCGCTCTTCTAGACAGGATGGAATCAAAAGCTTTTCATCTCATCAACTCCTCTCCTCTAACTGACTGTCTTCAGCATCTCTTTCATCACTGCAGTGTTGCATCTCTAGCTGTATTCTACTGCTATTTTCATGCTAATGGGTCTTCTGATCTTGCTAACTGCATGCCTCCCCTCCTCCCACGGCTTCACTGCGCAAGACTCTTCTTTCTCTCACCCTTATTCTGTCCACCTCTCTAATGCAAGATTTAACCAATATTCTCAATCATTCATGCCTTTCTCTGGTAAACTCTGGAACTCCCAGCCTGCTTCTGTATTTCCACCTTCTTATGACTTGAATTCCTTGAAGAGGGAGGTTTCAAGACACTTATGCTTCAATTTTTTACTACTGCTTTGGATCCTTTTCTGGGACTGGCATCTCAGTGGGCTCTTTTTTTTTTTTTTTTTGCCTATGTCCCTCCTACAAAAAAAAAGGGAGAGAGGGGAGCAGGCCAGTGTTTACATATACAGTAGATGCATGCTTACTATTGATATCACCTTGTAACACTTGTAATATTTGATACCCCTAACAAAATCACTTTCTCATTAACTTTTGATTCTTATGAACACCATTTAATGCTAATACAAACCTTAAATTACCAGTACCATGCTGAAACAATCATTAGAAAACCATGCCAAACCATTGTTTAGACACAGCTAATGAACACTCATTAGTGAAATCACATCATATCTTTACCAGTTGGTATTCATGCTGTCAGTTTGTTATTTGGATGCAAACCTCATCGCTGCAATCACTGTGGGTGGCAAGGGTGGCAGCAGCATTACATTCATTATTAACACTGTTGGTGGTGACAGCACACTGTCCTCTTTACATGCATTTATTCTCTCTCTCTCTCTCTCTCTCTCTCTCTCTCTCTCTCTCTCTCTCTCTCTCTCTCTCTCTCTCTCTCTCTCTCTCTCTCTCTTCAATATATTTATTTTATTTATTTGTTTATTTATGATTTTATTTATTTTATTTTTATTTTTCTATTTTATTTTATTCATTTATTTATTTTTATTTATTTATTTATTTTTATTTAGTTATTTTTATTTTTTTATTTTTTATTATTTTTTTTATTTATTTATTTATTTTATTTTTATTTATTTATTTATTTATTTATTTATTTTATTTATTTTTTTTTTTTTTATTTATTTATTTTTTTTTTTTTTGCTTGCTTCTTTTGACTACTACTACTAATAATAGTTCTTGTTTTGTGATTTCCATATCCTTTCAGTATGATTTGTTTTTGTTTTCCATGATTTCCATTCAACCACTATTTCATCTAATGCTCCATCTTTTCTATTTATTTTATTTACTACTTCTTCATTCTTGTTGATTATTCTCCCAAGGTCTTCTTGAGTACAATAATTTAATTTCTTGATGCTTTCACTCTTGCTAACAACTTGAGAGCCTTTGCATCCAAAAAAGTCTAAAAATATATCCTGTTCCTTTTCTCCAACTCTTTTTTACATTTTCTTAAATAGACTAGTTTCCTACGCAAAGTTTTTTGGTGTGTCTTGGCTGCATATTCCTTGCAATGTTTTAATGAATTGGGAGACACTTAACTGTTCCACGTTGCTGTCAGATTGACTCTTTTTCAGTGTTTAATCTTTATTATATTTTCCATGCTATTAACTTTTCTTTTATAGCAGCTTATTCACTTTCATCATTTCAACTTATTTCCATCCTTATAAAGGAGTTGATTCAGTCCTATTAATACAAATAAGCAGTTAAATAAACTTCAATATTCTTCCACAGTTGTGTGTATGTTTGTATTCTTATTTTTCTTGTAAAATTGCTGAAAGCATTATAATTGGGTCAAGTAAATTCTAAAGCTGCAGTATTATCCATTATAACAGGTGGGCAAGTGTTGAGTAATAATGGTGTGAGACAGCCCTTCCAGCGTGTAGCAGGTGCTCCTCCCCCAACCTCCACCCAGTCCCCCCATCAAGTTCCAGGACCTGCTCAACCCATGACTCGTCCTGTACGACCACAGGGTGACCCTGGCATGCATCCTGGTGAGTATGATACTTCTAAATAGAATTTGGTTATATTGTTGCTATCATTTTGTTTTGTTAGTCATTTGTAGTCATGTTTCATATTGCTGCATAATAGTTCATGCTTATTGATCTAGTAAGATGAAACAGTCGAGCATCATTACAACACAGTTTTCCCTCAAGATTTTTTTTTCTTTTTTTTTTTCTTTTTTTTTCTCTCATCATTAAGAAACAGTGGATTGAATTCCTTATTAAAGCAGCTAATCAGTTTACCTAAAAATACATTTTTAAAAGGGATAAGATTAAGATTTCTGTACTTAAAAATTGCTGAAAAGTCACTTCTCAAAAGGAAAGACTTAAATGGAAATAAACTTTTTCTGAGAAATAGTATATAATTTTCTAAGGCATTTAGAGAGCACTGATTTGTGTAAATGTTTTACGTTATTGATTTTCAAATTTGCAATAAATCTTTAAATATAAAGCACTGAAATTACCAACATTAATCCTGCAAGTTGCAAAGTTGCTCGTGTGTCCAGCTACATTAACTAGGTTTGCCAATTGGTGGATTCAAAGCTTTTTAGAGAGAGAGAGAGAGAGAGAGAGAGAGAGAGAGAGAGAGAGAGAGAGAGAGAGAGAGAGAGAGAGTACTGACATGATAAATTGTATGATAAACTTTATTTCTTTGCATTTTCATGCCTTGAGATCCCTCTCTGCTCCTAGGATAAGTAATCCTAGCAGCAGGATGTTGTGTGAATAGGCCTCCTGTAGCAGCTACAAACTTACCAGTAATGCCTCGCTATAACAGGTCTCATTATACATATTGATTTCACTATTATCCCACAAAAAGTAAGACCTTGTTGCAGGGGCCCTAGTTACAAGTCAAATTGGCATATTATGATTTGTGAACGTTTTGGTGGCACCTAGAATGCGATGGTTAGTGTGCTTGAGTACAATTTGTATTCTGCTTCTTATAACTAGTGACAGCTTCAGAGTTCAATTTTTATGCACTTTCATTTCATATTTACTAAAGAATACACTAGTATGTGCTATGTCTATGCATGTTTTTTTTTTTTTTTTTTTTTTTTTTTTTTTTTTTTTTTTCCTCCCATTAGCTTTAAGTCATGTATTGTGTATAGTCAGCACACTAGCTTAGTTGCTGCAAAATATTTTGCAGCTAATTGACCCAGATAAAAGTCTGACCATCAGTCGAGACTACAAGGTTTAACCTTGTCAGTTTCTTTGATTGAAATATGTATATTATAATAGAGATGCACACCTCACCCCACCTTTACTGAAGTGCCCACCTAAAATTGCAGAACAGTAATTCAAAATAGTCGGAAGTTAACAGAAAAGAGGTCTAGTGTGTGGTTTTCACAATGAGCTAATAATAAAAGGCAGTAATTATTATGGTCACACAAAATCAACAGACTGACTTGCAAGGACTGGTGATGCTTCTCCTCCCACTCTTTATGATCCTAAACAAAGTATCATCACTTTCTTCGGTTATCTCTGTCTATCTGTTAGGAAATTATCTTTGGTGAGAAACTAATGACGAATTGTTTGCAATAGAACGTTATCCTGTTATTAGAACCAGATATTACTTACATTGATGTCAGTGACAGCAATATTGGCTGTGTATCTCGGAATGCCAAAGAACTGGACAGAAGAATAACAGTAGTAATGAATACAAGATATGAATTTTTTTATCAGTTCAGTGAAACCAGTCTGTAGCAGTTGAGTATCAACCAAAACAGTTCAAAACAATGAACAAGATCAGCACTGCTTAGTATAAATTTTACATCAAGCAATATATCTGAAAATCAGCTGAGGGAAAGTGGAGGCCCATTCAATAAAGCTTCCTGATAAGATATCTGCAACAGAATATCTACATTTGGTGAAAACTAGTCTTTTTCAGGACTTGAAGCATGGAACTCGTTGTCAAATGCAGAAAAAGAGGGTAATTCACTAAGAGCCAATAGACAGTAAATACTCTTTATTATGTACCAAGATAAGATGTGTTAAAAATTAATATATAAATGAAAAATAAACATAGTTACATAACTACAGCTAATGAGTATATGAATTCTAATGTCAGAATTTGTTAATTATGATACCTCAAGATTTTAAAATCTGTATATTTAAGCTTTATATGAAGTAAATCGCCACTTGATTTTATACCATGTAAGTATATGATAATTGTTGAAATTTAAGAGCTCAAACGAGCAGAGTAGATATTGCGATAATGATATGCAATAAGCCACTTTTGAAACAGTGCTCAGTACAGATAAGTTAGTATTTTGCCCATGTTGTAGCGAGGCATAACTGCATTCTCAAGAGTGTGTGAATTACGTGAACAACAGAAGACAATTTTTTGAAATAAGTTTCCTGACACATGAAGTACTGATACTATTACATCACATCCCATGACCACTTGGTATGATTGGGATTGCACTGGCGTGATCCAACAGGGCTCTCTTAAAAAATTTCATTATATGAAGTCTCCAGATTCACCAGCACATTAAATGAATTCAAGTTCTTAATTCTAATAGAAGTTTAAGAAAACATTGTAATGAAGCTCAACTGTGTTAAGTCACTTTGATACTGATAAATCATATCTTATATGGCTGTTATTCATTTCCAGCTTTGTTACAAGCAGTTGGATCACGTGGAACTGGTTCATCAACACCAGGAACGGTGAACATTAAGACACTTCCTCCACCTCCACTCCCTCCCGATAACCCTCAGACTGATGCTGAAAGACAACAACAGAGTCAGTATGAACACTGGTTAAAACAACAACACAACCTCATAACCACACAGCAGAGATATTATGAAGCTGAAATAACAAAACTTCGAAAGCAACGAAAAAATTTAAATAGCCGTCTGAGAACATTGAAGAAAAATGGTCAGGGGCTAAATGAACATGATGCTGCAGAGCTTGCCCGTGTGCAGAGGGAAGCATCAGCAATTCAGCGACATTTAGAACAGTGTCGCAAGTCTGCTAGGCAACATGCCATGATTATGCAGGAATACAATAACAAGAAAAGAAATAGACCATCTCATATAATGAACACTCAAGGTGGGGTGATGAATACATCTCAAGGCACCATGATGACTGGGACTTCACCTGTAGGTCCAGCAGGGTCATCACCAATGCATTCCACTCCACAGAGTCCTCTCATGTCTCCCTCACCATCGTCACAACCAGGGATGGGATTAAGTCCTATGGTACCCTCCCCTCACACACCAGTTGCATCCCCTAATCCCACAATAGTGCCACAGCATTCTCCTCATGCCATGGTTGTTCCAGGTCCTCATCCGTCCCCTGGTGAATCACCTTTCAGTCCACAAACTCGCATGCCGTCTCCAGGAGGTGGCTATCCTGACCAAGGTCCACGAGCTGCCTACTCAGGAACCTCCCAAGGCATGACACATCACATGATGGCTCCCCAAATGCGTGTCAGAATGCCTGTCCACAGCCCAGGTACACAGACAGTACAGCCAAGCCAGATCTCCCCTCACATGATGGGGGTAAGATCACCATATCCCCAAGCTGGAGTTATAATGCCTCAAGGTCAAGGAGCTCCTATGATGATGAGGCATCAATACCCTCAGGGTGTTATGCCTTTAAGGAGACCATCTGGATCAGGGCCAGTTCCTAGTCCAGGTTCTTCTGGGCCAATCCCAAGCCCAGGTGGCCCTGTCCAGAGTCCCATTAGTGGTGGTATGGCTATGAAACCAAGTCCTGTCCATAGTGGTCTGAAAAGCCCTGTCCCTTTGGCTAGTCCCAGTCCTGGTGGACCAGTTGCCAGTCCAGTATCTGGAAGTATGGCAATGAAGCCTAGTCCAGTCCATAGTGGGTTAAGGAGTCCTGTACCCCTTGCAAGTCCACAGATGCAGCCCCTTAGTTCTGAAAATCCAAGTACTCCTTTAACTCCTCGAAGCATCAGTGCAGGAGAAATAATTGGCACACCACAGACTCCTCACAGTGATCTTGGAGGACCTGGTAGTAACAACAGTCAAGTTAACAGTCCTCATCCATCAATACCAACACCAACTAGTGATGCTGTACCATCTCCTGTTTCCTGTTCAGCCTCTTCAACATCTGCTTCAGTAGCAAGTGGAACACCAGCTGTTCAGAGGTCAGGTGGAGGAGGCAATGCTAATAATCCAAATAATCCAGCTCCTCTTCCACCTTACATAAGATTTGGATATTTCAAGCTTGGATTGAAAGGTGGTGCTATTCTGAGAAGTCGCTGGGGACATTTTAAGCTTGGTTTAAAGGGTGGATCACCTGTTGGAGATTTAGAAAATAAACCACTCACTTCAACATCATGTTCTGAAGGAGCAGCATCCCCATCAACAAATACAACAGCCATTGTCAGTAGTGTCACTTCTTCAGTTGTTACAAGTACTCCAACATCTATAAAAACTGAAAGTGAGGGGGATGAAGACAAGGAAGGTTTAGCCCATGTTTTAAGTGAAAGTGTTAAAGGTCCTCCTGTAAGAATGATGGGAGGCACATCCCGTGTAGGTACAGTAGCTTACCCAACCCCAGGTATAGCCACAACCTCCATGCCACCTCATTTGCCTGTCACTGCCAATAAATTAGTTGTTCCAGAACCAGCAAAGTCTGAGATTCCACCATCTAGTAGACATCAGGCAGTAATTGGAATTCCTGGTGGAGGAGCTATTCCATCTCAGAATAACATATATCCAAGTCATACTGTAGCTGTTGCTCCTGGAATTCGCATACCATCAATTAATGCTTCAGCCAACTACCCGTCATCAACTACTGGGGCAGGGAGTGTAACCACAAGCACAAACATGTTGAATATACCCATAGGTACCTCTGGAAGTATTGCCAGTAACTTGGTACCTCCTTCTATTATGTCTGTAACCTCTAGTGCCACACCTACAAGTTCATCTTATAACACTAATGTGGTTCCAGTTGGTGTACCACCAGATGATGTTTCAACACATAGCAGTATTGTGAGTATCAGTGACCAAGTAAGTGGCATAACAAGTGGATTGGCAAATTTTCCAAGTACTGCCAGCCTGCCATTAAGTTCAGTGTCTGCCATGACACACACCACTCCATCCCTTGGTCGCCCTCTGGTGAGTGTTCCAGTGCAACAGATTGGTTCACCACAGAGACCTCTGCTGCATAACCCAGTAACCACAACCAATTCTCAACAGTTACGAACTCTTCCATCAATAGGACATCTACAACCAGGCACAAGACCATTCAGAACACAAGTGATGGGAACCACTGTGTCACAGCCTGGGGTACAAGATTCAGAGGGTCACCATGTAGTATCTCAACCACAAGTGATGCATCCAACCTTGACCCAAACAGTTGGAATGTTAACTAATAATGTTCATCAGCCAGTAGGACAACAAACTTGGATTCAAACTTCTTCAGGCACTCTTCATCAGGGTGGAGTTGTTATACAGGGAGGAGTACAACAGGCTGTTGGAGTACGTATGGTTGCACAACCCATGATGGTGCAACAGACTGTTGTACGGGGCAGCAATGTGATGGTACGTCCATGTACCAGTGGTCCTGTTGCAGTGCAAGGGGGTGTTCGGATGATGATGATACATGGGCAACCCGTACGCACTCCCTCTCCCCCCGTCACACGACCAGCAATGATGCCTCCACCAGCAGCAAAATCTCCAGCAGGACATTCTGCCAGTCCTGTGCCACGTGTATCTCCTGCACCATCTCCTCTATTAAACCATCCTTCACCACATTCACCACAGATTAAAGGTCATTCACCTTCAATGACCTCTCCAGCCCTTAGTCCTCATAACACTCTTCCTACTCCTCCAAGCTTAATCAAAAGAGAACCAGATGATGACCATCCTGGCTCTTGCAGCACACCTAATATCACCCATCCTATTCCAGTTGCAACATCCACCCCACAAGCCTTAGGCAGTCAACACATGATTGTCACTGGAGTGTCTTTACAGTCTCAGTTGTCTGTTATGAATCCCCAAGTAACTACTCAAAACTCTGAGACCTCAGGACAAATAAAATCAGAAGTAGTGAATGATGATATGAGCAAAGATTCCTCAAATGCATTACTGAAACAGCTTCTAGAAAACACTGGTTGTGCTAATCCCATGCAGCAACCCTCCCAAGGCCAGTTGTTATTATTTAGATCATCTCAAGGACCTGTCTCTGTGCAGTCATCTCATCTATCTCAAGTTGCTTCACAAGTACCAACTCCCATAGTGATACCTCGTAGTGCTGTGACATCCTCAGGAGCTGTTTCACATGCACCAGTACAGCAGACCACTAGCACTCCAGCTCTTGTGTCCCAGAATAATGATATGCAGCAGCTACAGCAGCATTCACAACAGCCTCAGCCACAACCACAGTCACAGCATGGTGTGATCACACCAGGAAGTCAACCACAATCCTTGGGTTCTAATTCTCACATGATGCAGCGCTCAGTAGTTGTGTCAACTGGTGTTCACTCATCACCTCAGGGGACTCACACTGTTATTCTAGGTCAACAGCAACAATTGGTCACTCATTCTGGTACTCATGTTAACCTTGGTCATTCTGTGGCTCGTCCTGGTGTACCCTTTGTCAGTCAAGGCCATCCAGTTCAGTTCAATACTGCATCTCACCCTTCTAGTCAGCAAGGTGTTGTCAGGCAGGTTACAACACATCAAGTAAACCATCCAGGTATGATTCCTTCCTCAGTTCATCATGTCATCCAAGGTCAGCCTCCTCACCAAACAGTAGCTGTCAGTCATTCAAGTCATCCAGTGGGAGGTCATCCCGTTACACCTGCTGCTCCTCATATGGTGGTTCATCCTGGTGTTCGAGCCACACATCCTGGGCAGCAGCACACTATGGGTAATGTTCATCAACCAGGGACTCATATAATCACAGGACCACGAGCCCCCATGAGTACTCCACCTACACCTGCCAGTATGACTGATAGAGTGAATAGTGATCCTGGCCTCAAAACAGAGATGAGAGTTATGATCCCAGAAACAGTAATGGGTACAGGAACTAGTACAGGTGAGCACACACCCGAGATGACAACCCCAAATGATGGATCAGATTCATTGGATCATGAAGAGTTGAAAAAAGCCAAGAAGCGAGCTCAGCAGGCCAGAAGAAAAAGTCAGAGTAAAGATGCAAAAGTACAACCAGCTAAACGTGCTAGACAAGGATCTCGTGTTGAAGAAGATTATGATGCATACATAGAAAGTGTCATGCAACAGCTCAGATCTATGCCACCACTTACGATCATGGAACCAGAAGTTCCTAGAAATTTTAATTTATGTCCAGTGTTTGGAAGTGGAGATCTATCAAAGCTTGGGAGGAGAGATTACAATCATAGTCAAGGAATTTTAGAAGGTACAGAAGGTAATGCTACAATAAAAAATGTTACAGATCACTATAATACACAGCCTTTTGGAGACAAAATGCCCATTGTCACTCCTGCAAAAACTGGACCAACTCAGCGTGGTTTTTACATTCATGAATTTACCCCTCCCAAAATAGGCCTTCCACTTGATGAATATCAAGAAGGGGATTTAGTTGGTGGCTCAAGTCGTTCAACACCAGCTCAGACTCCTACCAGAGAAGCAGATTCACCTGATACAGTTCTCAGTTCATCCTCACCAGAATGTATACTCCCAGAATCTCCCCTTCCTTTCAAAGGCTTAAAGCTCGTTGATATGGATGAAGATCCCCAAGAAGACCAGCGTGATAGGTCCCTTTCTCCAGCAATTCCTCTTCTTATTCCAGTGCCAATTCGGCCTGGCCGGTTTTCTTTCCTTTCTACACAGAACAAAGAAAATAAAGATAATCCTGAGCTGGACAAAGAAAACATTGACAGTCTTTCCAGCATAACAATGAAAAGTCGTATTGGTCAATCACCAGCACTGCCCCTGAAAGACATGGGTAATGTAACTGTCACTTTAACTCTCTCTTCACAGGCAGGGGAAGACGTATCAGGAGTTTTGAGATCTTTAGCAAATCTCCTCAATATTCCTCCACCATCAGCATTCCACTTAGCTGACCGTCTTGAAGCACCCAAAATACCAAGACTGTATCGTCACAAACAGTTGAAAGATGGGAAAGAACAAGTAGTAGACATCCAGAGTATCCTTAATGGACAGGCTCGTTTCTGTCGTCATTGTGATGTAATTATTTTGAATGATATGTTATGCAAGAAAGTGATGGAGTTGCCCTTCTTGAATAAAGAAGAATATGGAAATGTTGAAGAAGTTACATTTTGCTCCCAGCAGTGTTATATACAGTTTGCATTGTCTCAGCGCATGCTCATGGATGAAAAAGTAAAACACGAAGGAACCAGTAGGCATATCAAGGTGAAAGACACCTTTGGAGACATGAAAGGTTCCTCTCTTCCACCTGCAGGAGGCTTATCTGATTGGTCAAAGGATGATGACATGGATGAAGTGTTAAAAGTCCCTCAGCTTGAGGATTCTTTGGTGAGAAGGCCAAACAAACACAAGCTTGTTGATGACCACAACCAGTACCCAAAACAAGCTGATGGGAAGCGGTTTCGGGGTCATAAGTATAAATATTGGACACCAACTGCCTTAACCTTGCCAGAAAATTATGAAAAACCCACTCCCAAGGAGATGACAGACTTGTTGTTCCGTATGGGAATTACCTACAGGAAACCAAGACTACGAGATGATTCCCGTCAATGTATTTTATGTAACTTGTATGGAGATTATGTTGCAGATGGTCCATCAAGACTCCTCAATTATGATGTAGATAAGTGGATTCATCTTAACTGTGCTTTATGGGCAGAAGATGTCTATGAAACCATGAATGGAGCACTGATGAATGTAGAAGCTGCTGTGAAAAAGGTGGCATCAAGTGAATGTGAGCACTGTCAGCAACCAGGAGCATCTGTGAAATGTTTCAAAGTGCGTTGCAGCAAGGTTTATCATTTGAATTGTGCTGTGAAAGAAGGATGCACCTTCTACAAGAACAAAACAGTATATTGCCAGGAACACATCAACAAAGGAGAGAAGGACAATGAACTTCTAACCTTATCCGTCTTCCGTCGTGTATTCATTGATCGTGAGGAGAACAGACAAGTTGCTTCAGTGATGCACCATGCAGACTTGAGCTATGTGCTTAGAATTGGCTCATTAATTCTCTTGGCAATTGGACAACTTCTTCCCCACCAGTTACAAGCATTCCACACCCCATACTGCATTTATCCTGTTGGCTACCAAGTGGTATGTATTCTGAAAAGCAGACGAATATATATATATATATATATATATATATATATATATATATATATATATATATATATATATATATATATATATATATATATATATATATATACTGGTCTTCATTGTTCTAAATTTATTAACAGTGGTGTCCCTCAGGATTCTGTCCTGTCACCCACTCTCTTTTTATTATTCATCAGTTATCTTCTAAACCAAACTTCTTGTCCTATCCACTCCTACGCTGATGATACCACCCAGCACTTTTCCCACATCTTTTTGTAGACGTCCAATCCTTCAGGAAGTACACAGTTCACGCAGGGAAGCCACAGAATGCCTGACTTCTAATCTCCCCAAAAAATTTTGATTGGGGCAGAGCAAACTTGATATTGTTCAATGCCTCAAAAATTCACTTCCTCCATCTATCAACTTGACACAGCCTTCCAGACAACTATCCTCTCTTCAATGACACACTCAATTGTCATCCTCTTCTACACTGAACATCCTCAGTCTGTCCTTTATTTATAATCTAAATTGGAAACTTCACATCTCATCTCTAGCTAAAAACAGCTTCTATGAAATTAGGCATTCTAAGATGTCTCTGCCAGTTTTACTTACCCTTCCAGCTGCTAACTCTGTACAGGGGCCTTATCTGTCCATGTATGGAGTATGCTCCACATGTCTGGCAGGGTTCCTTTCATACCACTCTTCTAGACAAACGCTTTTCATCTCATCAGCTCCTCTCCCCTAACTGACTGTTTTCAGCCTCTTTCTCATCGCTTCAACGTTGCATCTCTTGCTATTTTCTGCTATTTTCATGCTAACTTGCTAACTGCAGGCCTTCCCTCTTCCTGCAGTCTCATTGCACAAGACTTTCTTCTTTCTCTCACCCCTATTCTGTCCACCTCTCTGATGCAAGAGTTAACCAGTATTCCCATCATTCATCCCTTTCTCTGGTAAACTGAAACTCCCTGCCTGCTTCTGTATTTCCAACTTCCTATGACTTGAACTCCTTCAAGAGGGAGGTCTCAAGACACTTATCCTTCAATTTTTAAACTGCTGCTTTCAACCCTATTTGGGGATCAGCATCTCAGTGGGCCTTTTTCTTTCTACATTAAATAAATATATATATATATATATATATATATATATATATATATATATATATATATATATATATATATATATATATATATATATATATATATATATATATATATATATATATATATATATATATATATATATATATATATATATATATATATATATATATATATATATATATATATATATATATATATATATATATATATATATATATATATATATATATATATATATATATATATATATATATATATATATATATATATATATATATATATATATATATATATATATATATATATATATATATATATATATATATATATATATATATATATATATATATATATATATATATATATATATTATATATATATATATATATATATATATATATATATATATATATATATATATATATATATATATATATATTATATATATATATATATATATATATATATATATATATATATATATATATATATATATATATATATATATATATATATATATATATATATATATATATATATATATATATATATATATATATATATATATATATATATATATATATATATATATATATATATATATATATATATATATATATATATATATATATATATATATATATATATATATATATATATATATATATATATATATATATATATATATCATTTTCCAAGTTAAGAAAAATAGTAACATGCTAATTATACTCCAGTTTTTTTCACCAGATAAACTGGATAAATACTACAGTCAGGCTTAAACTAAGTGATGGATAATCTATATATGTAATTTATAACATGAAGCTCCTTAGTATTACTAAGATTGCTAAACATAAAACAGCTATAAATGGCTGCAAGTACAGTCAGGTTGCTGCTGACATTGGAGTTCAGTTCCACCATCAACCCTCATTAAATGCAATTCATGTTAGTCTTAATGAAAGCAATGGCAGAAAAGGGTTATGATTCTGAGAAAGACCCTTCAAAAATTTAAATAAAGTATTTCCAGACTACCTATAACATTATAATATTTTTATGCTTATAATTGAAGGTAATAAATACATAGGACTCCATAAAACATCAAAAGGATGATGAATGAAAATCTATACAGTGCAGTAAGTCATTTAAAAAAAAAAAAAACTCAGAGCCATTCTTTATACACACAGCTAATGAATGGTCACTGTTGATATCACTGTGGATGGTGGCAGCTGCAGCCCACTCTTCTCCTCACTAAATTCACATCATTGTGTATAGCAGTGGTGTCATCAGTGGCTGCTGGCCATCCTTCTCACTAAGCTTGCATCATTGTGTATGGCGCCAGTCAGGGTTGGTTTGATTTAAATCAAATTATTTATATCAAGTGATTTAAATCAATTCAAATCAGAGTAAAAAAAATCATGATTGAAATAAAAATTAAATATATTGTATTAGAAATTATTTAAGTGTTATATTGAGAGTAAAAAAATCATGATTTAAATCAAAATTACATATATTGTATTAAAAGTTATTGAAGTGTTATATTGAGAGCAAAAAATCATGATTTAGATCAAAATTACATATATTGTATTAAAAGTTATTGAAGTGTTATATTGAGAACAAAAAATCATGATTTAAATCAAAATTAAATATACTGTATTAGAAATTATTTAAGTGTCATATTGAAAATAAAGAAATCATGATTTAAATCAAAATCAAATATACTGTATTAAAAACTAATTAAGTGTTATATTGAGTAAAAAAATCATAATTTAAATCTAAATTAAATATACTGTATTAAAAATTATTAAAGTGTTATATTGAGAGTTATTTAAATAAAAAAAAACATTTATTTATTTTTTTTTATTATTATTTATTATTTATTTATTTTTTTTTTATTTATTTATCTATTATTATTATTATTATTATTATTATTATTATTATTATTATTATTATTATTTATTTAATTTTTATTATTTTTTTATTTTTTTTATTATTATTATAATTTCCTGGTGGTGCAGCTGGTGGTGGTTGCAGCTCACCCTTCTCAGTATACTCACATCATTGTGTATTCAGTGGGATCAACTGCAGCTCACCCTCTTCACTAAACCTACATCACTGTGTACGGCAGCAACAGTGGTTGCAGCCTGCCCTTCTCACAAAACTAGCATGACTGTGGGTGGCAGGGATAGCAGCACTGGTGGTGCACTTGCTCCCCAAACATTAATGTTATCCTACTCCACATTATGGACCTTTCTGCAGCTTGTTGCAGCTCATCCCTGCGTTAGGCTTTCAGTTTCCTACTTATGACTTAAAAGCAAACTGATCCCACGTGTTACATGATTCATGTTAGAATATTGCATGTTAGTGCAACCTGACTGTACTCATTAAGATGAAACCAAATCCTAGAAAATATCAAAAGGCATGGCAAATATGCCTTCTGACATTTGTGAAGTGCCTCCAATAATACTTTGTGGGTTTATGTTATAAATGAGTATCAGTTGATTATCCACATAAACATTTAGCTAAAAATCTCTCCTTTTAAATATGCCAATATATATATATATATATATATATATATATATATATATATATATATATATATATATATATATATATATATATATATATATATGTATGTATGTATGTATGTATGTATGTATGTATGTATGTATGTATGTATGTATGTATGTATGTATGTATGTATGTATGTATGTATATATATATATATATATATATATATATATATATATATATATATATATATATATATATATATATATATATATATATATATATATATATATATATATATATTTTATAAGTGTGTGGTGTGTGTATTGAATCCTTTTCACATATAGATTGCATTGTCATATATTGTTCGTCTTCATGAATTTTAAAAGAAATTATTCAATAACTAGAAACTATTGCTTTTTTTTTTTTTATGATTTTACAGATCCGATATTATTGGAGCATGCGGCGTCTTCACAAGAGGTGTGCTTATGAGTGTTCAATTCATGATAAAGATGGTCAGCCAGAATTTCGTATAATAGTTAAAGAGGATGGATATGAAGATCATGCATTTGTGAGTTGCTCTCCAAAAGGTGTATGGACTAAGGTTCTTGAGCCACTAGCAGAGTTGCGTCAGAAAGCAGATGTTGTGAGGCTTTTTCCACAGTATATTAGTGGAGAGGACTTGTTTGGTCTCACTGAACCAGCCATTGTACGTATCTTAGAGTCCCTCCCTGGTATAGATACTCTGGCAGACTACAACTTCAAATTTGGACGCAACCCATTGTTTGAGCTTCCATTAGCTGTGAACCCAAGTGGATGTGCCCGAGCAGAACCTTTCACCAAGCTTCACCTCAAGAGATACCATGGTATACGCACCAGTGCTGGATCTGTTCGGACTAGCAGCAACTGCAGAGCAGCAGCTAGTGTGGCAAACCTTACAATGGCATATGATCCCTTTGTTCCATACAGTAAACTTCACGTTCATTCAAGATCTTCTCAGTACAAGAAAATGAATAACGAGTGGAGAAGCTCAGTTTACTTAGCTAGGTGAGTAATTTTTTTTTTTTTTTGAGGAAGATTGAAAAGCATTAAAGCATTAACAAGGACAAAGATAGGATAAAGTTAAGAAAAGATCTTAAAAACTAGTTCAAATTGTATATAAAATGGATGTTTCTGAAATTTTTTTCACCTTTAATGACAGAGTAGAAAAGTAGGAACATTACAAATTGAAAGTTACTGGCAAATATATTTTCAAAGAAAGATGACAGTAGTAAATACAAAGGACCACTCCATTTTATTAGTCCGTTCAAGGTATACCAAATATTCTCCAAAACTTGTGTAACAAAAACACATTTGTTTTGGGTATGAAGAAACCAAGATTCATATCTTAATTTTCATGTAGTCATATAGGTTAGGACTATCCTTTTGCAGTTGATATTAATATTAAGTTGTCTATGGTAAGCAATATGCAGTGGCATTAGAAAGATGAACACTACAAAAGGAAAGTCAAGAGTGAAATGCTGTATTTTTTTTTTTTTTTTTTTTTTTTTTTTTTTTTTAATGTAGGAAGGGTACTGGCCAAGGGCAACAAAAATCTAATAAAAAATGCCCACTGAAATGCCAGTCCCATAAAAGGGTCAAAGCAGTGGTCAAAAATTGATGGATAAGTGTCTTGAAACTTCCCTCTTGAAGGAATTCAAGTCATAGGAAGGTGGAAATACAGAAGCAGGCAGGGAGTTCCAGAGTTTACCAGAGAAAGAGATGAATGATTGAGAATACTGGTTAACTCTTGCGTTAGAGAGGTGGACAGAATAGGGGTGAGAGAAAGAAGAAAGTCTTCTGCAACAAGGCTGCGGAAGGAGGGGAGGCATGCAGTTAGCAAGATCAGAAGAGCAGTTAGCATGAAAATAGCAGTAGAAGACAGCTAGATATGCAACATTGCGGTGGTGAGAGAGTGGCTGAAGACAGTCAGTTAGAGGAGAGGAGTCGATGAGACGAAAAGCTTTTGATTCCACCCTGTCTAGAAGAGCAGTATGAGTGGAAACCCCCGAGACATGTGAAGCATACTCCATACATGGACAGATAAGGCCCTTGTACAGAGTTAGCAGCTGGGGAGGTGAGAAAAACTGGCAGAGACGTCTCAGAACACCTAACTTCATAGAAGCTGTTTTAGCTAGAGATGAGATGTGAAGTTTCCAGTTCATATTATAAGTAAAGGACAGACCAAGGATGTTCAGTGTAGAAGAGGGGGACAGTTGAGTGTCATTGAACAAGAGGGGATAGTTGTCTGGAAGATTGTGTCAAGTTGATAGATGGAGGAATTGAATTTTTGAGGCATTGAACAATACCAAGTTTGCTCTGCCCCAATCAGAAATTTTAGAAAGATCAGAAGTCAGACATTCTGTGGCTTCCCTGCATGATATGTTTACCTCCTGAATTGTTGGACGTCTATGAAAAGACGTGGAAAAGTGCAGGGTGGTATCATCAGCGTAGGAGTGGATAGGACAAGAAGTTTGGTTTAGAAGATCATTAATGAATAATAAGAAGAGAGTGGGTGACAGGACAGAACCCTGAGGAACACCACTGTTAATAGATTTAGGAGAAGAACAGTGACCGTCTACCACAGCAGCAATAGAACGGTCAGAAAGGAAACTTGAGATGAAGTTACAGAGAAAAGGATAGAAACCGTAGGAGGGTAGTTTGGAAATCAAAGCTTTGTGCCAGACTCTATCAAAAGCTTTTGATATGTCCAAGGCAACAGCAAAAGTTTCACCAAAATCTCTAAAAGAGGATGACCAAAACTCAGTAAGGAAAGCCAGAAGATCACCAGAAGAGCAGCCTTGACGGAACCCATACTGGCGATCAGATAGAAGGTTGTGAAGTGATAGATGTTTAAGAATCTTCCTGTTGAGGATAGATTCAAAAACTTTAGATAGGCAGGAAATTAAAGCAATAGGACGGCAGTTTGAGGGATTAGAACGGTCACCCTTTTTAGGAACAGGTTGAATGTAGGCAAACTTCCAGCAAGAAGGAAAGGTAGATGTTGACAGACAGAGCTGAAAGAGTTTGACTAGGCAAGGTGCAAGCACGGAGGCACAGTTTCGGAGAACAATAGGAAGGACCCCATCAGGTCCATAAGCCTTCCGAGGGTTTAGGCCAGCGAGGGCCTGGAAAACATCATTGCAAAGAATTTTAATAGGTGGCATGAAGTAGTCAGAGGGTGGAGGAGAGGGAGGAACAAGCCCAGAATCGTCCAAGGTAGAGTTTTTAGCAAAAGTTTGAGCAGAGAGTTCAGCTTTAGAAATAGATGTGATAGCAGTGGTGCCATCTGGTTGAAATAGAGGAGGGAAAGAAGAAGAAGCAAAGTTATTGGAGATATTTTTGGCTAGATGCCAGAAATCACGAGGGGAGTTAGATCTTGAAAGGTTTTGACATTTTCTGTTAATGAAGGAGTTTTTGGCTAGTTGGAGAAGACTTGGCATGATTCCAGGCAGAGATATAAAGTGCATGAGATTCTGGTGATGGAAGGCTTAAGTACCTTTTGTGGGCCACCTCTCTATCATGTATAGCACGAGAACAAGCTGTGTTAAACCAAGGTTTAGAAGGTTTAGGATGAGAAAAAGAGTGAGGAATGTATGCCTCCATGCCAGACACTATCACCTCTGTTATGCGCTCAGCACACAAAGACGGGTCTCTGACACAGAAGCAGTAGTCATTCCAAGGAAAATCAGCAAAATACCTCCTCAGGTCCCCCCAACTAGCAGAGGCAAAATGCCAGAGGCACCTTCGCTTAGGGGGATCCTGAGGAGGGATTGGAGTGATAGGACAAGATAAAGATATGAGATTGTGATCGGAGGAGCCCAACGGAGAAGAAAGGGTGACAGCATAAGCAGAAGGATTAGAGGTCAGGAAAAGGTCAAGAATGTTGGGCGTATCTCCAAGACGGTCAGGAATACGAATAGGGTGTTGCACCAATTGCTCTAGGTCATGGAGGATAGGAAAGTTGTAGGCTAGTTCACCAGGATGGTCAGTGAAGGGAGAGGAAAGCCAAGGCTGGTGGTGAACATTGAAGTCTCCAAGAATGGAGATCTCTGCAAAAGGGAAGAGGGTCAGAATGTGCTCCACTTTGGAAGTTAAGTAGTCAAAGAATTTCTTATAGTCAGAGGAGTTAGGTGAGAGGTATACAGCACAGATAAATTTAGTATGAGAGTGACTCTGTAGTCGTAGCCAGATGGTGGAAAACTCGGAAGATTCAAGAGCGTGGGCACGAGAGCAGGTTAAGTCATTGTGCACATAAACGCAGCATCCAGCTTTGGATCGAAAATGAGGATAGAGAAAGTAGGAGGAAACAGAAAAGGGGCTACTGTCAGTTGCCTCAGACACCTGAGTTTCGGTGAGAAAAAGAAGATGAGGTTTAGAAGAGGAGAGGTGCTGTTCTACAGATTGAAAATTAGATCTTAGACCGCGAATGTTGCAGAAGTTAATGAAGAAAAAGTTAGTCAGGATGGAGGAACCCAATTGCATGTCAAATACAGTCATTACTTGGGTTTATTTGCTTTCTGGCACAAAATTACTGAACCATAGAGCTTGGATAATGTATTTTACACGATAAGTCAAAACATTTATATATGCATAAATTTGTTGCAAAATTCCCCCTCCCCCTCCAATATATTACTCTTATTATACTGGCAAACCACAGTATACAAATTATTTCTTTTCTGCATACTTTAATTTTACATATTTCTTTTCAGTTTCCCCAGCATTTGTGATGATTTGGGAACAGATTTCACTTATTGCTCTGTCTCTTTTAGTTACCTTTCATGACACACATGGAATAGAGTGAGAATATTCTTCTAACCTAGTCAGTGACTACGTGGCTCCCCAACTACAAGACTGCTATGTTTAATTTAAGAAAGAGATGATGATGTTTCATTGTATTTATTTTGATGTGACCTCTTGAAGCATCAGAAGTATTTTTCCAAAAAAAATATGTTTGTGGAATTATATATGTTCCAGTCTTCCATATACAATCAAGATTGCTATAATACATATTTTCATTACATGTTTCACCTATTACACAGAAAGCAAAAAAAAAAAAAAAATTAAAATTCCTTAACATGTGGGTTAGTCAACATAGCACTGACCAGGGCAGTGTTCGTCATGATATATTGGCATTAAGCCACACCCATCCTTTCCTGGTTAGGTACTACTGATAGTCAGTGTTGTTACCCACTTTCTGCTCTTCCTACTAGCATGTCACATCAATGGTTGCTGTAGTCTGCCAGGTTAGCCATCACACTGGGTAAATTTTCTCTGGATCTCTAGTCATAAAATCATGGATTTTGGCATTTAAGGACCTATTATCATGGTCTTCTTATCATACTTGCCTGTTCCAGGCTTCTTTATTAAGAACATACTGTGTTTCATATCTGACACTCCATCTCTAGAATTTTTTTTGTAAGAATTTATGAATGCTTTCAGCAAAATAAATGGTTCAAAATATACATAAGCTAAAGGTGCATGTATATTTACAAGAATGCAACTTTTATATTGAGTATGATCTCTATGCATTATGTAAGTTAATCACTATCATAGGATAAAGAAAATTATGGTTGATCTGGTACTTTATATATAAATATAAGAGGAACAGAGACAGGAAAGAAAATGTGCAGAGGATACTGTTTCACTTACATTTTGGATTTTGAATAGACACTTTTTAATCATATGAGTATACTAAATGACTCAGTTATATTGCAAATGTTTATAATAGAATACTCAAAGAGGACTCATAGTCACATTCTAAAATTGTAGGTTCTATCTTCATTTTAGAAATGAAGCATTAGACTACTTTTAATTTGGTCTTTTTTGTGTTAATTCTTGGGACTTAGAAATCTGGTTATTCTGAACTGTTATATGTCACACAGGTCCAAGATTCAAGGCCTGGGTCTGTATGCAGCTCGAGACATTGAGAAGAACACCATGATAATTGAGTACATTGGAGAGATTATTCGCTCAGAGCTTGCTGAGGTGAGGTTGTGTGTGAACTTGAATTTGATTTGTGCTTGAATATACATAAGTAAAGTATTCCATGTTACTGTGGACAATAGACAAAGTGTTAATGTTGAGGCAAAGTTTAGAATTAATGAAGCAAAGAATGTGTAGGAGGAATTAAAAGAATAGTACTAACCGAATTTTCTTGATTAGATCATCTTATGGCATACAGGAAAGAACTTGAAGAAAATATAAATTTAGACATTTTAATAGTAGAAAATGTTTTTCCCTCAGGTGCGTGAGAAGCGATATGAAGCACAGAATCGTGGAATTTACATGTTTCGCCTTGACGATCAGCGAGTGGTAGATGCCACAGTGACTGGTGGTCTTGCTCGGTACATCAACCATTCCTGTGGCCCAAATTGTTACACTGAAACAATTGAGGTAGAAAGGGACATGAAAATTCTCATAATTTCAAATAGAAAAATTCTTAGAGGAGAAGAGGTAAGTTGTTTGTATAAATGGAACATCGATAGATTTGTCTGTATACCCATTGATTTTTTTGGAGGTTACCGTATTTGATGGCTCATAAGACGCACGGGCTCATAAGACGCACCCAGTTCTGGCATGTATTGAAATAGAAAAAAACAAAAATTAACAGATTTAGGCTATCGATATGAAGTCAAGGAATTCAAGCGACATTTGAAGACTCTCACGTGCATTTAGATCACTATTAGATACCAATACTCAGCATTTAAAAGTTTAATTTATGCTAGCAGCTTACTTGTTCTTTTTGGGGTTTTGTTGAGGCTGTGATGGCCGTGACATCACAGCCTGGCGTCCCAAAGGTGTGGTATACAGGTAGTGTTTCAGACTAGATACAGTGGAGCTGGTTGGATTTCTGGAGTCAAATCTTGGTAAGGTTGCGGGCCTTGAAAGCCAGAACGTAATGGTTCGGTTGAGGGTATTGAAAGACAAGATTGTACCAATCCTGCTGACGTGTAAACACAATCTTCTTATTGGTATTTTAGTTGGGGCCATGCAGACTGTGATGTCACAGCCTCTAGTGCCCAAAAGGTGTGGTAAGCAGGGGAGTTTCAGTCTTAATGCGGTTCAGCTGAATGTAAACATTAACTGCACCTAGCTCTTGGCGGCACCATTAACTGAGGGACTACAGTGATAATAAAATTTTTTCATACTTTATTTTTTAGCATCTTTCACATGTAATTCTTATGCAGTATTTTAGTACATTTTCAAAGCCAAAGGATGTGTAAAAGCATAAGCTATTACATGAATATTATGCAGATCATCACCTCAAGCCAGCCTATCCCATGACACTCAATTCCTTTATAGAAGAAATATTCGTTCTCAAGGTGTATTAGTCTATTTTCATAAAAGAAAAGTTTCTCTAGCTTCAATCTTTTTCATATGTATGCAAAGCAAGAATGTTAAAAAGATAGGTTCAATTTTAATTGTATGAAAGTGTGGCTATTGTCTTACCTCAATCAGTAACGGCGTCACACTCGGTGTCACCGAGTACGTCACGTCGGAGCGCAACCGACCGCGTTTGTTTTGAAAAACGTGGTGCACCATCTCCACCTTGCCAGAACCTTCTCCACAAATCCAACCAGCTCCATCACATCTAGTCTAATATTATAATTGGATACCTCACCTTTGGGGCATCAAAGGCTGTGACATCACAACCTACACTGCCCCAACAAAACTCCAAGAAGAAGTGGTGCATGGTTAAGCAAATTCTTCCTGACTGGTCAAAGTCTATGTGGATTACCAGTAAGTATGAGATACTACACATTGGTACCTTGAAAGAAAGAGCATTTTGTGGCGTACTACCAATCATGACTTTATTTAATTGTGCAAAGACATCTGTGGTTTGAATTTAGAGCCTCTGTTGCCGTAGACTTGTAACCTATTACTGCCTCAAAGTTGGACCTTTGCCTCATTGGACGCAGGCTAATTTACTGACCCTTTTTCTGAGAAAAAAGTAGCGTCTTATGAGCCATCAAATACGGTACTTGAATATTTCTACGCCTAGATTTTTTTCTGTCCTTATTAGCATAGCTGGTTGATTTGCCATGCAGGGCAGACTTTCAAAATAGCTTTGCCCTCTCCCCCTGCCATCCAATTCCTCAACCTTCTCTTATTGAAAATGAAATATCTAAAATATGAAGGACAAGCAAGAAATTTTTTGGAAAATCCATGAATCTGATTTTTGTCATGAAAATTGCAGAATAAAATAAAGAGCTGTCTAGGCAATTAAAAATTCATATTTCTTGCTTTTTCTTTGCAAATTCTTAAGGATATATAAGTCCAATTCCCGGGTCAGTTGATGCTCAGTGGATGAAATAGCCATATATATATATATATATATATATATATATATATATATATATATATATATATATATATATATATATATATATATATATATATATATATATATATATATATACTTTTTTTTTTTTTTTTTTTTTTTTTTTTTTTTTTTTTTTTTTTTTCTTCAGGAAGGCCATTGGTCAACGGTAGCAAAAAAATTTATAAAAAAAAAAGCCCACTTAATACCAGGTCCCACAGAGAACTAACTCCCAATAAAAAAATCAAATAATGGAGAATAATCCTTCAATTTTTTACTACCACTTTGGACCCTTTTATGGGACTGGCATTTCAGTGTGCCTTTTTTTTTTTTTTTTTTTTTTTTTTTTTTTTTTTTTTTTTTTTTTTTTTTTTGCCCTTGGTCAGTGTCCCTTCTACATAAAAAAAAAAGAAATGTCTTCAAACCATAGGAAGTTGGAAATACAAAAGCAGGCAATGAGTTCCAGAGTTTACCATCCTTTTTGGATGAAGGATTGAGAATACTGGTTAACTCTTATATTAGAGAGGTGGACAGAATAGGAATGAAAGAAAGAAGAAAGTCTTGTGCAGTGAGGCCGCAGGAGGAGAGGAATGCAGATCAGAAGAGATGTTAGCATGAAAATAGCAGAAGATAGCAATAGATGCAACATTGTGGCAACGAGAAAAAGGGTGAAGACAGTCAGTTAGAGGAGAGGAGTTGATAAAACAAAAAGCTTTTTATTCCACCCTGTCTAAAAGTACAGTATGAGTGGAAACTTTCCCCCCACCTTTTCATATAAAAACATACTCCATGCATGGACAGATAAGGCCCCTGTACAGAATTAGAAGCTGGGGTTGAGAAAAACTGGAAGAGGCGATTCAGAATACTTAACTTCATAAAACTGTTTTAGCAAGATATGAGATGTGAAGTTTCCAGTTTAGATTATAGGTAAATGACATACCAAGGACGTTCAGCATAGAAGAGGGGAGCAGCTGAGTGTCAATGAAGAAGAGAGGATAGTTATCCGGAAGGTTGTGTTGAGACAAGAGATGGAGGAATTGAGTTTTTGAGGCACTGAACATTGCTAAGTTTGCTCTGCCTGAATCAGAAATTTTATAGAGATCATAAGTCAGACATTTTGTGGCTTCCCTGTTTACTTTGTGAAGGGTTGGACATCAATGAAAAGACATAAAAAGTGCAGAGTAGTATCATCAGTATAGGAATGGATAGGACATGAAGTTTGGTTAAGATCATTGATGATTTATAGGAAGAGAGTGGGTGACAGGATAGAACCTTGAGGAACACCAGTTAATAGACTTAGGAGAACAGTGACCATCTACCACAGCAGCAATAGAACAGTCAGAAAGGAAACTTCAGATGAAGTTACAGAGAGAAGGATAGAAGCTGTAGGAGGGTAGTTTGGAAATCAAAGTTTTGTGCCATAAGCTGTGAAAAGCTTTTTGATATGTGTAAGACAACAGCAAAAGTTTTACCAAAATCCCTAAAAGAGGATGACCAAGACTCAGTAAGGAAAGCCCGAAGATCACCAGTAGAGCAGTCTTGATGAAACCTGTACTGGCAATCAGAAGATTGTGAAGTGATAGATATTTAAGTATCTTCATGTTCAAGATAGATTCAAAAACTTTAGAGAGGCAGGAAATTAAAGCAGTAGGATGGTGGCTTGAGGGATTAGAGTGGTCACCCTTTTTAGGAACAGGTTGAATGTAGCAAACTTCCAGAAAGAAGGAAAGGTAGATGTTGATAGAGTTGGAAGAGTTTGATTAGGCAAGGTGCAAGCACAGAGACAGTTTCAGAGAACAATAGGAGGGACCCCATCAGGTCCATAAGCCTTCTGAAAGTTTAGCCCAGTGAGAGCGTGGAAAACATCACTGCAAAGAATCTTAATGGGTAGCATGAAGTAGTCAGAGAGTGGAGGCGAGGAAAGAAGAAGCCATGAATCTTCCAAGGTGGAATTTTCAGCAGAAGTTTGGGCAAAAAGTTCAGCTTTAGAAATAGATGAGATGGCAGTGGTGCCATCAGGATGAAATAAAGGAGGGAAGGACAAAGAAGTAAAGTTACTGAAGATGTTTTTGGCTAGGTGCCAGAAAGCTTGAGGAGAATTAGATTTTGAAAGATTTTGACACTTTCTATTAATGAAGGAGTTTTTGCCTAGTTGGAGAACAGATTTGGCATAATTCCAGACAGAAATATAAAGAGCATGAGATTCAGGTCATGGAAGTACCTTTTGTGGGCCACCTCTCCATCATGTATAGTATGAGAATAGGCTGTTAAACTAAGAAGGTTTAGGGCAAGAGAAAGAGTGAGGAATGTGCACCTCCATGCCAGACACTATCACCTGTTATGCACTCAGTATACCAAGATGGATCTCTGACATGGAAGCAGTTGTCATTTCTTGAAAAATCAGGATAATACCTCCTCAGGTCCCCCCAATTAGTATAGGCAAAACACCAGAGGCATCCTTGCTTTGGGGGATCTTGAGGAGGGATTGGAGCAGTGGAACAAGATACAGATATGAGGTTGTGATCAGAGGAACCTAACAGAAGATAGGGTGACAGCATGACTAGAAGGATTAGAAGTCAGGAAAAGATCTGGGATGTTGGGTGTATCTCCAAGTCAGTCAGGAATGCGAGTAGGGTGTTGCACCAATTACTCTAGGTCATGGAGGATAGCAAAGTTGAAGGCTAGTCCACCAGGATGGCCCATGAAGGGAGAGGAAAGCCAAAGCTGGAGATGAACATTGAAGTCTCCAAGAATGGAGATCTCTGTGAAATGGGGAGAGAGGATATGCTCCACTTTGGAAGGTAAGTATTCAAAGAACTTCTTATAGTCAGAGGAGTTAGGTGAGTGGTATACAGCACAGATAAATTTAGTTTAAGAGTGACTCTGTAGATGTTGGAAAATTTGGAAGATTCAAGAGCATGGACATGAGAGCAAGTTAAGTCATTGCACACATAGATGCAACATCCAGCTATGGATTGTAAATAGGGATAGAGAAAGTAGGAGGGAACAGAGAAGGGGCTACTTTCAGTTGCCTCAGACACCTGTGTTTCAGTGAGGAAAAGAGGATGAGGTTTAGTAGAGGAGAGATGGTGCTCAACAGGTTGAAAATTAGATCTAAGACAGTGAATGTTGCAGAAATTAATGAAAAAAAAGTTGAGAGGCATGTGAAGACACTCATGGTCAATACCAGAAGAGTAGTCCAACCTGGGGATATTTGTGGTCCCCTCCCCAGACAGGGACTCTGAGACTGGTGTAGGAGTTGCCATACTAATTTAGGATTATAAGTGAAATTGTGTGTGTATTTAGGTGCATGTAGTTTTGTGTGAAGGAAGAGAGTTGTCTTTAGAGGGCAGGCTGTGACTGCTCCCTTGTGGGAAACATTGACTGAGGTCACAGCTGGGTTATTGATAAGTTCACATCATCCTCTGATCCACTGCTTCAGACCTCAGTGGGAGTAATTATCATTTTGGCAGGTGTGTACTGCCTCCACCAGTAAGTGGGTTACTAAGATAAAAAGGTAGAAAAAATAATTAATCTAGAACAGTAACTATCAAAATGAAGATTAGAAATAGCTCAAATTTTTGCTACAAGAGCTGCAGGAGTATTTCAGATGAAATAGATGGCATGTGTAGAAAACTTATTTTATAAACAGAAATATGCTTGGGATGCTCAGGGAAAGTATTTAATCCAGAGGCTCAGATAGATTGTCACACATTATTTTACAAGGGCTGAAAAAAAGAGAGATGGCATGTCATGATAGGAGGAGGCAATAGACACCTGCCAAAATGATAATTACTCCCAGTGAGATATAAAGCACTGTTCAGGGGGTGCTGTGAACTTATCATTAAACCCAGCTGTGACCTCACTGAACGTTTCCCTTTGTGTCTCACAACACAAGGGGGCAGTCACACCCTGCCCTCTAAAGACAACTCTCTTCCTCCACACAAAACTATGAGCACCTAATAACACCAGCCTCGGAGTCCCAATCTGGGGAGGGGACCATGAATGTCCCCAGTTCGGACTGCCTTTTTGTCGACGACCCTAAGCATCTTGACACCCCCCTCAACTTTTTCTTCATTAATTTCTGCAACATTCACGGTCTAAGATCTAATTTTCAATCTGTAGAACACCACCTCTCCTCTTCTAAACCTCATCTTCTTTTCCTCACTGAAACTCAGGTGTCTGAGGCAACTGACAATAGCCCCTTTTTTGTTCCCTCCTACTTTCTCTATCCTCATTTTCAATCCAAAGCTGGATGTTGCATTTATGTGCACAATGACTTAACCTGCTCTCGTGCCCACGCTCTTGAATCTTCCGAGTTTTCCACCATCTGGCTACAACTACAGAGTCACTCAAACTAAATTTATCTGTGCTGTATACCTCTCACCTAACTCTTCTGACTATAAGAAATTCTTTGACTACTTAACTTCCAAAGTGGAGCACATTCTGACCCTCTTCCCTTTTGCAGAGATCTCCATTCTTGGAGACTTCAATGTTCACTACCAGCTTTGGCTTTCCTCTCCCTTCACTGACCATCCTGGTGAACTAGCCTTCAACTTTGCTATCCTCCACGACCTAGAGCAATTGGTGCAACACCCTACTCGTATTCCTGACCGTCTTGGAGATACGCCCAACATTCTTGACCTTTTCCTGATCTCTAATCCTTCTGCTTATGCTGTCAACCTTTCTTCTCTGTTGGGCTCCTCCGATCACAATCTCATATCTGTATCTTGTCCTATCACTCTAATCCCTCCTCAGGATCCCCTTAAGCAAAGGTGCCTCTGGAATTTTGCCTCTGCTAGTTGGGGGGACCTGAGGAGGTATTTTGCTGATTTTCCTTGGAATGACTACTGCTTCCATGTCAGAGACCCATCTTTTTGTGCTGAGCGCATAACAGAGGTGATAGTGTCTGGCATGGAGGCGTACATTCCTCACTCTTTTTCTTGACCTAAACCTTCCAAACCTTGGTTTAACACAGCTTGTTCTCGTGCTATACTTGATAGAGAGGTGGCCCACAAAAGGTACTTAAGCCTTCCATCACCAGAATCTCATGCACTTTATATTTCTGCCCGGAACCATGCCAAGTCTGTTCTCCAACTAGTCAAAAACTCCTTCATTAACAGAAAGTGTCAAAACCTTTCAAGATCTAACTCGCCTTGTGAATTCTGGCATCTAGCCAAAAATATCTCCAATAACTTTGCTTCTTCTTCTTTCCCTCCTTTATTTCAATCAGATGGCACCACTGCTATCACATCTGTTTCTAAAGCTGAACTCTTCGCTCAAACCTTTGCTAAAAACTCTACCTTGGACGATTCTGGGCTTGTTCCTCCCTCTCCTCCACCCTCTGACTACTTCATGCTATTAAAATTCTTCGCAATGATGTTTTCCATGCCCTTGCTGACCTAAACCCTCGGAAGGCTTATGAACCTGTTGGGGTCCCTCCTATTGTTCTCCGAAACTGTGCCTCCGTGCTTGCACCTTGCCTAGTCAAACTCTTTCAGCTCTGTCTGTCAACATCTACCTTTCCTTCTTGCTGGAAGTTTGCCTACTTTCAGCCCGTTCCTAAAAAGAGTGACCTTTCTAATCCCTCAAACTACCGTCCTATTGCTTTAATTTCCTACCTATCTAAAGTTTTTGAATCTATCCTCAACAGGAAGATTCTTAAACATCTATCACTTCACAACCTTCTATCTGATCGCCAGTATGGGTTCCATCAAGGCTGCTCTACTGGTGATCTTCTGGCTTTCCTTACGGAGTCTTGGTCATCCTCTTTTAGAGATTTTTGGTGAAACTTTTGCTGTTGCCTTGGACATATCAAAAGCTTTTGATAGAGTCTGGCACAAAGCTTTGATTTCCAAACTATCCTCCTATGGCTTCTATCCTTCTCTCTGTAACTTCATCTCAAGTTTCCTTTCTGACCATTCTATTGCTGCTGTGGTAGATGGTCACTGTTCTTCTCCTAAATCTATTAACAGTGGTGTTCCTCAGGGTTCTGTCCTGTCACCCACTCTCTTCTTATTATTCATTAATGATCTTCTAAACCAAACTTCTTGTCCTATCCACTCATACGCTGATGATACAACCCTGCACTTTTCCACGTCTTTTCATAGATGTCAAACCCTTCAGAAAGTAAACACTTCGCGCAGGGAAGCCACAGAACGCTTGACTTCTGATCTTTCTAAAATTTTTGATTGGGGCAGAGCAAACTTGGTATTGTTCAACGCCTCAAAAACTCAATTCCTCCATCTATCAACTCGACACAACCTTCCCGACAACTATCCCCTCTTCTTCAATGACACTCAACTGTCCCCCTCTTCTACACTGAACATCCTCGGTCTGTCCTTTACTTATAATCTGAACTGGAAACTTCACATCTCATCTCTAGCTAAAACATCTATGAAGTTAGGCATTCTGAGACGTCTCCACCAGTTTTTCTAACCCCCCCAGGTGCTAACTCTGTACAAGGGCCTCATCCGTCCATGTATGGAGTATGCTTCACATGTCTGGGGGGGTTCCACTCATACTGCTCTTCTAGACAGGGTGGAATTAAAAGCTTTTCATCTCATCAACTCCTCTCCTCTAACTAACTATCTTCAGCCTCTCTCTCACTGCTGCAATGTTGCATCTCTAGCTGTCTTCTACCGCTATTTTCGTGCTAACTGCTCTTCTGATCTTGCTAACTGCATGCCTCCCCTCCTCCTGCGGCCTCACTGCACAAGACTTTCTTCTTTCTCTCACCCCTATTCTGTCCACCTCTCTAACGCAAGAGTTAATCAGTATTCTCAATCATTCATCTCTTTTTCAGGTAAACTCTGGAACTCCCTGCTTGCTTCTGTATTTCCACCTTCCTATGACTTGAATTCCTTTAAGCGGGAGGTTTCAAGACACTTATCCATCAATTTTTGACTACTGCTTTGACCCTTTTATGGGACTGGCATTTCAGTGGGCTTTTTGTTTTTATTGAATTTCATATGGAGCAATAAGATTAAGTTAACCTATGATATAGTTCACTTCATGTTTCTGCCTTATTGCATTCTCACAAAGATATACAATAAGTAGTCAAGTTCAGGCAGATAGTACACATGGCATTGAGGTGTGTGGGAAGGAGGGAGTGGAGAGCAAATCAGATGTGTCAGAATCACTTATTGTGTGGCCATGGTTAGTGGAGCAGGGACTGAGTAGTTTGCTAACTCACAAATAGTGATACTAATAACTGAATTACAAAAAAAAAAAAGCAAAAAGTTGCTAAATTTAGCATAAAAATAGTCAAGCAGTTCTAACCATCTCTGACCTTCATCTGGTAAAGTTGCTATAGCTGCCTCTGGTTTTTCAGGGGTTAAAGAAATCTGATGTTTGTTAGCTCTGAGAAAGAAATGAGTGAATTTCAAAACTACTATCTCTCTCTCTCTCTCTCTCTCTCTCTCTCTCTCTCTCTCTCTCTCTCTCTCTCTCTCTCTCTCTCTCTCTCTCTCTCTCTCTCTCTCTCTCTCTCTCTCTCTCTCTCTCTCTCGGAAAAACTTGCAGAAAATGCCAGAAAGTGAACAGATTTTCAGAGCAGATGACGATAAGTTGATATTCCATAACTAAGGAGATTGTGGAACAGGAGAAAGGCTGAAAAGTTTAAATCACCAGTATCAGACAAAATTTATCTCAAGAAGGCAAATATGTCATTAGTGAACCACTGATTAATACATTTAGGAAATCATTAGATTCAGAAGTGCTGATGATATGGAACCAAGCAAAGCTCATCTGCAAGGAAGACGATATATCACTGATGTTAGCTACCTGCCAGTCAGCCTAACTTCAGTTATAGGTAAAATAATGGAAACTGTTATTCATGGAATCATTAGGGGTTATATAGACGAGCATAGGTTTATAAATGATTCTCAGCATGGCTTCA
>NC_087154.1:14083244-14103244 GCF_035594125.1 Scylla paramamosain
AAACAGCATAAACAAACACTTCCTTGCCCTTGTAACACTAGCCCCTCCTTCAAAAAGGCATCCCATGACACAGTATAAATAAATACAAAAGTAACAAAAATAGGAACTCTTTACATGGTGCGAAAGAAAATGACTAAACAAAATGTGTCCTCATCATAACTCTTCCTCAGAGGGGGGCGGGGACCACAGTACAAACTGCTCCTCTGCCTCAGCTGCATCTATCTTCTGCGTCTTGTACATCTCGTTATCACCACCAATATCAGCAGCAGCATCCTCTTCATCTTCCTGCAGTTCTTCATGACCAGACTCTTTTTTTTGCCTTCACCATCATCACCACCAGGGCCCCATGTATACTGGCCTGGTCCGTAGTACCTCCACAGATGGTTGACATGCTCAATCTTGGGTTGGCAACAACTTCCTCTGGTAATTCTGTAGGTCACTTTAGAGATTGGCTCCACAACTGTATAAGGACCTTTCCAGGGGCTCTGTAGCTTGGGTAAGAGACCCCTCTTTCTCCAGGGATTGAGCAGCAACACCAAGTCACCCTCAGCAAAGCCTGCGGACTTGGTGCCGCGATCATACAGTCTTCATAGACTCCCCGGCAAACTTCAGGTTGTGCCTCACTTGGTGGTGTGCCTTGGCCAGACACTCTTGCAGAGCCACAGCATAGTTTGTGCTCATTGTAGGCAGCTCCTCATCTGGCAGGCAACCTGTGATCAGATCCACCGGCAGGTGAATCTCCTGGCCCTGCATCAGCTTGGTTGGCATGTACCCTGTGGCTTCATGCTCAGCAGAACAGTAGGCCATGAGCAAGGCTGGTAGCTTCTGGTCCCAGCTCCTGTGTCAGCGTCCATTTGAACTTCTCTACCATGCTGTCTGATTGGGACCACAAGGGTGTTGTCCTTGTCTTCCTTAGCCACAGCAGTTGACAGCACTCCTGGAACACAGGTGACTCAAACTCACGTCCTTGATCAAAGTGAAGCTCACCCAGCACACCAAACCATGTGAAGAACTGCTCCACAAGGACTCCAGCAACAGCTGTGGCTTCATGGTTAGGCAGCGCATAGGCTTCAGGCCACTTTGTAAAGTAATCCATGGCCACAAAGATGTAATGGTTTCCTGCTGTAGTTACTGGCAGTGGTCCAGTTATGTCCACTGCAACACACTCCATGGATGCCCCAACTTGATACAGCTGCATGGGGGCCCATGTCTTGTGTCTGGGGCCTTTCTTGGCCCTGCAGGTGTCACAAGCCCGGCACCACTCTTCCACATCACACCGTAATCCCATCCAGTAGAAACGCTGCCGTAATTGACTCAGCATCTTCTTCACTCCTAAGTGGCCACTCATGATGCCTTCATGTGCCTCCTGCAACACTCTTGCCCTTAACTTTTTATGCACCACTGTCTGCCAGAAGTGTATACATCCATCAGCTGTCATCCACTTCTTCAGAAGCACTCCTCCACCAAGCTACAGACTTTCCCACTGACCCAGTAGTGCTTGGTAGCTGGACTTAGCGCTGCAACCTCCTCCCAGGCTGGCTTGGTGTCCTATCCCATTAACTTAAGGATGGGGCCAATGACTGGGTCTTTGTGCTGAGCCTCCTCCAGATGCTCATAGCTGCCTGCTGTATCTTCCTGCACCACAGTCTGGCAACACTTCTCTACATGCTCTTTCTTAGGGCTGCAGTGTTGACAGTCAGGCTCACAGGATCGACAGCTAAGACTGTCTGCATTGTTGTGCACCCTGCCAGGCCAGTGCTCCATCCTATAATTGTGTTGCTTCAGCTTTCCAATCCATCTTGCTAGCTGCCCTTCAGGATTTTTCAATGTCTTGAACCATCTCAGTGCTGCATAGTCAGTTCTCACTGTGAACTGAGCACCATACAGGTATGGGTGGAAGTGGTCTAAACTCTTCACCACAGCTAACAAATCCTTCCTGGTGACGCAGTAGTTTCTCTGGTGGACTGAACCTCTGGCTGTAATATGCCACAACATGCTTTCTGTCATCCTTCTCCTGGGAGAGCACTGCCCCAATTCCCTCAGCACTTGGACTGAACTTCTGGCTGTAATATGCCACAACATGCTCTCTTCCATCCTTCTCCTGGGAGAGCACTGTTCCAATTCCCTCAGCGCTTGCATCACAATCCAGGATGTACGGCAACCTGGGGTCTGGGTAGGGCAACACAGGTGCATCTACTAGAACTCTGTTAAGGGCAGCTCCCACCTCCACCTGCAAAGTGGCTCCTTTTAACCGTAGACTTTTTTCCATTGTTTCATCTTCTTTGTCATTAAAAACATAATACTCGTTGAACTTTTCATTAATCTATAACGAACTGCGCATGCGCAGTGAATTCTTTTCAAAGTTGTTAAAAAAAATTAATAAAAAAATGTTAGAGTCGATGGATCACATTGAAATCATGCATGGTAGCAGCTAGAAAGATTATGCAGGTTCAGTAAGAAGGTTTTGTCCAAATCTATATTATAAAGTAATCAAAACATTAGTCAAACATAGAGGAAATTTTTTTGTGCATAAGAAAAATCACAAGAAAAAAACCTACTTGAAAAATGAAAATTTCTTCTTACCGATCGTGTGTCACAGTCCCGTCTACTTACATGACAAAAATGGTGACTATAGGACAATAAATAACCCGGTCATTACAGGAAAACCTCAAAAAAGCATGTTTTTCAGGACAGGCAAAAATAGATCAACTTTCAATAAGATGCCTAAAAAAAAAATCAGTAGAAACGAGGCTAGCTACCCCTAAAACTTCTCCGTTTTCTCTCTTGCTGGGTCAGAGAGAGAGCAGGATTTATAGGGGTGTTATTTATATATTGTTATATTTGTAAAACATTGCTATTAGAGACTTTCTATGCAATGCTGAAACATTGCAAGGCTCAGCGTGTGGTGCCTATAGCTTTTATCGCCTTTTTATACCCTTCCCTGTACTTTGATTTTATTTGATCAGGTTAGTGATGTAAGTGAAACATAAAAATATTGTTGAATATTTATTTATTTATTTATTTATTTATTTTTGGCCTTTACCGACTAGATAGTCAAACTCCTGGGGTATCATGGAAGTAGTTGCGTCATCGGAAAGGGGTATATATTTTTCTTTTTTTCTTTCCAGCATAGATTTTCCTGTAGAGAAGGACAATTGTAAGCCATTGATAGAGAAATAAGCAATTCTCTTTATGGCAGCTTGCTGCGCGCGGCCACCGAGACGCCGCTCCAGCACGGCGGAAATGGTGGGGGGGGGGGGGAAACCGCTCTCTACCCAAGCCTAAACTTGTCAGATCCGTGATTATTGTATACCAAACGTTTCCCCTATCACGTGGGATAAATTTAAGCCAAAAAAAAAAAAAGTTAAAAAAATAATTTTCAATGCAATTGGAGGTGGGCGCTCCCCTTAAGTTGCTCAAAGGCTACTTGACACTCTTCATCCCATCGGAACTGCACACCTTTCCTAGTCAGCCAATTCAGAGATGCTGCAAAAGTGGCGAAGTCCTTCATGAATCTCCTGTAGTAGCAGCAGAATCCCAAGAAGCTCCACACCTCCTTCACATTCGTCAAAACTGGCCACTCCTTCACTGCAGCCACCTTCTGAGGATCAGCTCTCACTCCATCTTGACCCACAATGTGTCCAAGGAATGGTACCTCCCTCTGGAACAGAAGGCACTTCTTAAGGCTGAGCTTCCTCCAGCCTTCCAATCTCTTGCCTGAAGGTATGGCTAAAGACCACGACATCATTGAAGTAGACAAGTGCAGTCTCCCAATACAGTCCTTCCAGTACTCATTCCATGAGACACTCAAATGTGGCAGGTGCATTGCAGAGGCCAAAACTCATAACACAGAACTGCCAGAGGCCTCTACCAAACATAAAGGCTGTCTTCTTGTCCTCTTCAGCCATCTCGACTTGTTGGTAACCCAACTAAAGGTCCAGCGTCAAGAACCATTTTGTTTCTGCCAGTGCATCCTGGGTGTCATTGACATGAGGTAAAGGGTACGAGTCCTTCACCATCATCTCGTTCAGGGCCCTGTAGTCCACACAACACCTTGTCGAGCCATCCTTCTTTTTTACCAGGAGTAAGGCTGATGACCAAATGCTGCTTGACTTAACCAGTCCCTGCTTGATAAGCTCACCCACTGCCTTTTCCATTTCCTGATGCCAAACAGGGGCAACTCTCCTGGGTGGTTGCTTGATGGGAGGGTGGTTGCCAGTGTTGATGTGATGCTTGACCAGATTCGTGCACCCCAAGTCCAAGTCACCTGATGAGAAGACATCAGCATACTTCTGCAGCAATTACCCCAACTGAACTGCCTGCTCCTTGTCTAAGCACACTATACTCCTGTTCTGCAGGTCCTCCAAGTGTGCTGACAAGCCATGGATAACTGCTATCACCTTAAAGCCTGAGCCTGGCACCTCATATGCCAACTCCACAGCCTCGCAGCTCCCCACTGCAGCTCCAGCTGGTATCTGCCACTCCTCATCGCCCAGATTAGTGACCAGCACACATACTTGCTTATCATCAGGTCGGACCAGTATCTTCCCGACCAGCAGTACACTCTGCAACTGGGAGAGGGTTCAAGATTCCACCAAACAGACATCATTTTCCAAACCATGACTCAGTCTGCAACTCAACCAAGTCTCCATCTTCAGTGGCAAACAAGTAGTCTTGGCAGCTACCACCTGGGTGCTGGCATTCGCCTTCAGCAGCGGTACTTCCTTCCCCTGGAGTTCTATGCACATCTTTCTAAAGTCCAGACAGGCATGGCTCTCCAGAAGATAGTCCAGACCCCAGCAAGCACGGGTAATCAATGTCTGCCACATACACAGGCAGCTCTTGCTCCACTGGACCAACCCATATACTGGCCTCCACTGGTCTTTGTAGTGTTGTGCAGTGTCCAGTAACACCACATAGTTGCAGTGCTGCCACAAGAGGGCTCCTCGTTGACATCACATCTGGTCTCACAAACGTTCTCTCTGATGCTGTATCTACTGTGAGCTGGCACACCTTCCCATCAACCACACCCTCCACCTGCATGCTGTGGGCAACTGCCTGATGACATCTTACCAGGAGACAGGCCTGTGTAGCACCAGCTGGTTGCGGCCCCCCTTCCCCAGCCGGCTGCTGTTCCCTGTGTCCACTGTCTTGCCTTTGCGCTTTCTCAGGTCAAGAATGGGAGAGAAAGCCTAGTTTGCCACATTCCCAGCAACAGGGCTGGTACACATACTGCCCTCCTTACTCTGTAGGTTGGGAAAGTGGGGAGGTGGGCGTCTCTGGGCAGTCTTGCTGCTTGTGACCCAGTTGGGTACACGACCAGCACTGTCCACAGAACTGCCTTGTGCGGGTCTTCTTAGGTCTGCTCTTAATTTGACTGTGCCTAGAATGCAGCTTTATCTTCACGTCCCCCTGGCCCTGCCAGAGCTAGTCTTGATAAACAATTCAAACTCCAGGGCGCGTGCCAGGGCTTCCTGCAGGTCACCCACATGTGCCTGCTTCACGTAGGTCTTCAACTGGGGGTCCTCCAGTGTGTCCACGAATTGGTCCTTCAGCAGCACTACTGTCAGCTCCTTGGAAGCCCCTGGGTATGCCTCAGGCACCAGATGCTCTAAGTCCTGAGCCAGCTGCTGCAGAGTCTCTCCCCAAGCTCTGACTCTGGCCTGAAACTGAGCCCGAAACACTTCAGCTTGGTGGTGGTGGCCTCTCCAGCACTCACCAGACTGGGGTAGGAGGTGCACTGAGCTATCTAGCTGACTCAGCACCTCCATCACTGGTTCCTTCAGGCTTGATGCCAGCTGCACAGCCTTTTCCTGCTTGTCCCATCTCTGAGCTTCAACCAGCATCTCGAAATGGGCGAGGTAAGCCTCCAGTGACACTTGTCCATCAAACTCCTGAGGCTTACGTGTTACTGTGCTGCTCCTGTAGCCATGAGGAGAGGGAGAAGGAGTATAAGGCAAAGGCATGGGAAACACAAGTGAGATGGACTGAGGAAGGGGCCATGGCAGTGAGGGATGGGAGTATGCCAGCCCGCCTAGCTGGTCCGTGCTTGGCTGAGCCACCTGCCCCATCATCACAAGCTCATCTCCCAGCTCCGTAGTGATACTCCTACCATCCCATTCACTCCCTTCTGCTTCTTCTTCGCCTCCATACTCGGTCTTGATGTTAACAAGATCCCTCAGGGCTTGCTGTGTGTGGCCATCACTAAGCTCCACAGCACTCACTCGGTCCTCCAAGCACTTTACAACCTCAGTAAGCCCAGCCACCACAGACACTGACTGTGGTGCCACTCGCCTCCAGAGCAGTCAGTCTGTCACCCAGCTGACCCACTACGCCACTTAAAGAGCATGCAACAGCCTCTCTGTGCTGCTGCAGTTCTGCCTTCACCTGGTTTATTTCAATCTGTACCTCAGTTTTCACTTCAGCGCACCTAACGTCTATTTCTCCCTTTATTGCCTGCAATGCGCCACTTACTTCCCAACTCATAGCCTGTTGTGCTTCACTCATAGCCTGCTGTCCCATACCAACGGCTTGTATCATCACAACATCACCCAGACTATGCTCCCCACTCAACTTGGCACATGTTGGGTCTGCCATCTTGTCTTCCCCCAAGCCAGACAAAGGAATTTCACTGTACTAGTCTTCTTCACCTCAATTTTTCCAGCTAAATCCTCACTCCTGACACCAAACTTGTCACATCGCCTCCCCTTGTAAGGTAGGCCTTCTAGAACACACGCACAGACTCCGTCTCTTGTGGCGAAGATACAGGTGCTGGGACGAGGGCGGCAGTATTTATTACAGGGGTCCAGGCTGGAATGAGGACTTACCAGGCTATTTCAGTACTGTCTGGCTGTTCACACATACTCAGGGGAAGGGTGCAAGCAAACACTGGAATCCTTTACTGCCTTATATTGATGGAAACCACAGAAGTAGAAGTTCAAGGTCATGGGGGCAGGACGGGTCACAAGGAAAAGGGTGGACGCCATCACTGCACACAGTTTTACCCCTAAATCACAGGTCATAGGCTACCACCACAGTCACTGTCACTTACTACAGTCAGTGTTCCTCAGCACAGGTGTACAGAGAGGTCACACCTGCGGAGATAAGGGACAAAAGCAAAGCAGAAGGCGGGGCAAGGCGCCTGAGGGAAGTAGACATCCCCTATCTCTACTTCTACACAACTCACTGCTCCCTGACATGGCTGTCCAGCCCGCCAGATTTAAACAGTGTAAACAAACATTTCCTTTTTTTTTTTTTTTTCATGTAGGAGGGACACTGACCAAGGGCAACAAAAATTCGATGAAAAAAAAAAAAAAAGAATGCCCACTAAAATGCCAGTCCCATAAAAAGGGTCCAAAGCGGTAGACAAAAATTGAAGGATAAGTGCCTTGAAACCTCCCTTCTGAAGGAATTCATGTCATAGGAAGGTGGAAATACAGAAGCAGGCAGGGAGTTCCAGAGTTTATCAGAGAAAGGGATGAATGATTGAGAATACTGGTTAATTCTTGCGTTAGAGAGGTGGACAGAATAGGGATGAGAGAAAGAAGAAAGTCTTGTGCAGCGAGGCCGCGGGAGGAGGGGAGGCATGCAGTTAGCAAGATAAGAAGAGCAGTTAGCATGAAAATAGCGGTAGAAGACAGCTAGAGATCCAACACTGCGGCGATGAGAGAGAGGCTGAAGACAGTCAGTTAGAGGAGAGGAGTTGATGAGACGAAAAGCTTTTGATTCCCCCCTGTCTAGAAGAGCAGTATGAGTGGAACCCCCCAGACATGTGAAATACTCCATACATGGACGGATAAGGCCCTTTTTTTTTTTTTTATGTAGGAAGGACACTTGCCAAGGGCAACAAAAATCTAATAAAAAAAAATGCCCACTGAAATGCCAGTCCCATAAAAGGGTCAAAGCAGTGGTCAAAAATTGGTGGATAAGTGTCTTGAAACCTCCCTCTTGAAGGAATTCAAGTCATAGGAAGGTGGAAATACAGAAGCAGGCAGGGAGTTCCAGAGTTTACCAGAGAAAGGCCGCGGAAGGAGGGGAGGCATGCAGTTAGCAAGATCCGAAGAGTAGTTAGCATGAAAATAGCAGTAGAAGACAGCTAGATATGCAACTTTGCAGCGGTGAGAGAGAGGCTGAAGACAGTCAGTTAGAGGAGAGGAGTTGATGAGACGAAAAGCTTTTGATTCCACCCTGTCTAGAAGAACAGTATGAGTGGAACCCCCCCAGACATGTGAAGCATACTCCATATATGGACGGATAAGGCCCTTGTACAGAGTTAGCAGCTGGGGGGGTGAGAAAAACTGGCGGAGATGTCTCAGAACACCTAACTTCATAGAAGCTGTTTTAGCTAGAGATGAGATGTGAAGTTTCCAGTTCAGATTATAAGTAAAGGACAGACCGAGGATGTTCAGTGTAGAAGAGGGGGACAGTTGAGTGTCATTGAACAAGAGGGGATAATTGTCTGGAAGTTTGTGTCGAGTTGATTGATGGAGGAATTGAGTTTTTGAGGCATTGAACAATACTAAGTTTGCTCTGCCCCAATCAGAAATTTTAGAAAGATCAGAAGTCAGGCGTTCTGTGATATGTTTACCTCCTGAAGGGTTGGACGTCTATGAAAAGACGTGGAAAAGTGCAGGGTGGTATCATCAGCGCAGAAGTGGATAGGACAAGAAGTTTGGTTTAGAAGATCATTAATGAATAATAAGAAGAGAGTGGGTGACAGGACAGAACCCTGAGGAACACCACTGTTAATGGATTTAGGAGAAGAACAGTGACTGTCTACCACAGCAGTAATAGAACGGTCAGAAAGGAAACTTGAGATGAAGTTACAGAGAGAAGTATAGAAGCTGTAGAAGGGAAGTTTGGAAATCAAAGCTTTGTGCCAGACTCTATCAAAAGCTTTTGATATGTCCAAGGCAACAGCAAAAGTTTCACCAAAATCTCTAAAAGAGGATGACCAAGACTCCGTAAGGAAAGCCAGAAGATCACCAGTAGAGCGGCCTTGACGGAACCCATACTGGCGATCAGATAGAAGGTTGTGAAGAGATAGATGTTTAAGAATCTTCCTGTTGAGGATAAATTCAAAAACTTTGGATAGGTAGGAAATTAAAGCAATAGGATGGTAGTTTGAGGGATTAGAACGGTCACTCTTTTTAGGAACAGGCTGAATGTAGGCAAACTTCCAGCAAGAAGGAAAGGTAGATGTTGACAGACAGAGCTGAAAGAGTTTGACTAGGCAAGCACGGAGGCACAGTTTCGGAGAACAATAGGAGGGACCCCATCAGGTCCATAAGCCTTCCAAGGATTTAGGCCAGCAAGGGCATGGAAAACATCATTGCGAAGAATTTTAATACGTAGCATGAAGTAGTCAGAGGGTGGAGGAGAGGGAGGAACAAGGCCAAAATCGTCCAAGGTAGAGTTTTTAGCAAAGGCTTGAGCGAAGAGCTCAGCTTTAGAAATAGATGTGATAGCAGTGGTGCCATCTGGTTGAAATAAAGGAGGGAAAGAAGAAGAAGCAAAGTTATTGGAGATATTTTTGGCTAGATGCCAGAAGTCACGAGGGGAGTTAGATCTTGAAAGGTTTTGACACTTTCTGTTAATCAAGGAGTTTTTGGCTAGTTGAAGAACAGACTTGGCATGGTTCTGGGCTGAAATATAAAGTGCATGAGATCGAATCAAATCGAATCGTTTATAGGAAAGAGGGGTGAAGGAAGAGTAGTATATGTATAAGAATAAAAGCTAGTATTAATGAAGGACAGTGGAAGATAAAAGATGGTGGGCTAACCACCTTGCTATTTTTTTTTTATTTGTTGTTATATCATTTGCGCACTCGTCGCATCTTCATCTTATAATTTCTTGTTTTTATTATTAATTATGCCTCATAATTATTCACATAATGAATTTCTGTTATGTGTTTGTGAAGGGTATTGGTGTTCTGTGTATTTGCTCCATGTTATGGCACGGGCCGAGTCTGGACTCCCTGTTACACCGTAGGAGAGTCTAGTATCGACTCTACCGCTACTCCCTCGCTAACACTATGCAACTCTTACCCCCTCAAGATTGGTCCCTGGGTGACAGCGACTCAGGATGAGGTACATCCCCCTCCCTCAACTCCGCTAGCTGGAGGCCAGCAAGCCCTACTGTAGGGTGTAAGGAAGACGCAGTGCTTCCTTAAGACCTTTATTCCCTGGACTGCCTCGAGAGCGGCAGAGCGTACAGTGGTGCCGGGAGGGCCAACATATCGTACCGTATGCGATAGATATAACAGCTATATCCTACATCTCCCCCCCAGTTAAACATATGGTAAATAGCATATGGGCTTAACGGAAATACATAATGGATTATAGAATAAACACAGCCGAAAGAAGGATATACATGAGGCAACATAAGTTGGCATGCTTCCACCTGAGAAACATAAGATTCCTTAATAACATTGCATAAATAAAACAGGTTGTACAAGGGATTATACCAATAATTACAATTAAGGTGGAGAGGACTCGTCGTAGTCGGCTAACCACTGGGGACCACGAGAAGTCCTCCGTGGGCGTGATGGGGTTGACTGCCGGGGCTGTGGGGTGGGGCTGGTTGCGGGGGTGGGTCCCGCATGAGACGGTGCGGGGCTGGCGAGGGTTGCCCCCCGTTTCACCCTCAGGTGCCGACGGTTGCGGAGCGACAGACGGCCACTACCATCCAACCTGACGGTATATTGGCGGTGTGGGAGTGCCTCAGCTACCACTCCACTCCTGTCCCATACCTTAGTCATCTGGTTCTGCACCCACACTCTAGAGCCCGGGGAAAGGGGCTCAAGGGTTCTGACTGGCCCCTGGCGTTCCACCCTCTCGTCCCCAGACCGGGCCATGGCTAACTCCCTACGTCGGAGGGCCCGTCGCCAGTGCTGGTCCACCTTGTAGTTACACCGGGCTGTGGGGACGCCGTCTCTGAGGTGGCGGCCCGTGGCGAGCTGAGCGGGTGAGCTGTCAGCCCCTCGCAGGGGCGTGTTGTGGTACTGTAGGAGAGCGGCCGACAGCTTGTCCGTGTCGAGGCTGCCGGTGGGGCCAATGTTAAGTCGTAGCATCCTCTTGGCGGACATGACTGCCGCCTCGGCTCGGCCATTGGACTGGGGGTAGTGGGCTGACGAGACACGCACTCTAACCCCCCAGCGCCTGAAGAAGTCTTGCATCTCCTCACTTACGAGGTTGGTGCCGCCGTCCGTAGACACCTCCTCTGGTGCCCCCCAGCGAGCGAAGAAGCGGCGGAAGTGAGCCATGAGTTTACTGGAGGAGGCACTACTGGGGAGGTGGCCGATCTCCAGCCATCCTGTGAGCCTGTCGGCGTACACTAAGTAGGTGTTGCCCTCGAGCTGGAACAGGTCCGTCACTGTGCACTGGAAGGGATACTCTGGTGGCGGGGTGATGACTAGGGGCTCTGGTGACTGGGAGGGGGCGTGGGCGTTGCAGGCTGAGCATGTCGACCGCAGGTGCTGAAGGTCCCCGTCCATACCGGGCCAGTAAACCGACTGGCGGGCCCTGCGGAGCATGGAGTCAAGCCCCTGATGACCCACGTGGAGGTGAGTGGCCACCTGCTGGCGTAGGGGCTCGGGAATCACCAGCCTAACGGACCCCTGGTCGAAGGTGTACGTGACCAGTCCCTGAGACACTGACAGTCTGTCTCTGACCCCGTAAAACTGGCGGAGGCAAGCCACTTCTCGGGACCTCTGCGGGCTCCAGTCACCCGTCAGGACCTTGGCCACCAGCAGCTGGTATACTGGGTCGTCTGCGGCAGCGCTAGTGACTGACGCCTCATCCAGTGTGATGCAGCCGTTGTCGGTAAGGGCGGCCGTGGTAGCCGCCGCTGTAGCCACCTCCAAATCCACGGCGAGGTTCTCGTCGCAGCTGTCTGGTGAAGTGCGGAGGGCAGGGTAACGGGACAGGAAGTCTGCAGCACAGTTGCGCTTCCCTGATAGATACTTGACGGCGAACCTATACTGCAGCGTCTTCTCCTTCAGCGCGAAGAGCCTGGGGTTAACGATGTCCTTCAGTGCCCTGTCCCCCAGGAGCCTCACTAGGGGGCGGTGGTCGGTGACCAGCACCAGGTTTGGGCACCCCAGCAGGAACAGGCGTGCCTTCCGCAGGCACCATACCACCGCAAGGGCTTCCCCCTCAACTGAGGCGTACCCAGCCTCGGCCGCTGACAGGTGCCGGCTGCCGCAGAGCGCAAGACGCCACCCGCTCCTACAGCAGAAGGGAGCCTCCGCCGTCCCGCACCCGCAGTGCTGCTGGAGGACCACGAAACCGATACCCTCCTTGCTGAAGTCGGTCATGGCAATAGTGGGCCTGGAGCGGTCGTAGAATGCCAGCCCGTCCTTGGCCAGCTGGCAGACCGTCTCCTTAGCTTGCTGGAATTTTTCCTGTAGGTGTTCGTCCCAGTACACTCGTTTACCCTGCGGTCTCTTCAGTAGGTCTCTGAACGGCTCCATGATGGGGGCAGTGGCGATGAAGGGAGCCAGCTGGTTCACGAACCCGAACCACGACCTGATGTCGGTCAGGGTGGGCTTGGCTGGCATGCTGAAGTCCCGCACTGCTGCCAGACGCTCGTCGGTGGGTTTGTAGGACTCCCAGCCCACATGAAAGCCCACGAATTCCACTTCCCTCCGGCCAAACCGGAACTTCTCGGGCTTCAACGTAATGCCCTGCCTGGCACATGCCTCCAGCAGCTCGTAGGCGTGCCAGAATGCCCCCTCCACGGACTCGTCGTGTAGGAGGGTGTCGTCGATGCACTTAAACTTGCGTTGGATGTCCACTAGGGCGTCGTCGAAGCGCTTGGTGTAGGCGTCAGGGGCCGCGCAGTGGCCCATGGGGGTCCGCCGGTACCTGTACCGCCCCCAGGGTGTGATGAAGGTGGTGAGTTTCCGGCTTTCCTCTTCCAGTTCCACCTGATGGAAACCCCAGTGGGCGTCGGCGACGGTCTTGAACGTGTGGGCAGGGATGGCCGCCACCATGTCGAAAGGGGTGGGCGTGTGGTGCGTCTCCCGGAGGCAGACGGCGTTAAGCTTCTGATAGTCGACCGTGCGTCGCGGCTGGCCCGACTTCTTTGCCACGACGACCATCCTGGCACACCACCTTGTCGCCTCCCCGGCTGGGACCGGCTCGATGACTCCCATGCGTACGTCCTCGTCCAGCTGTTTCTTTACTTCCGCCTCCCAATGACGTGGTACGGGGGCCGGGGTGTGGCAGGTGTGAGGTACGGCGTCGGGGAGCAGGTGGATACGGTGTGGCTCACCTGCCATGACAGGGAGTGGGCAGCGGCCTACGTTGAAGGTTGATGATGAGAAATGGCGAAGGAGCCACTCCTCCAGGCGGCCCACGTTCTCCTCCAGGGGTGGCAGGGGGATGGCCGCGGGTCTTGTCGGCGCCTCCGTCAGGCCAGGCTGGCGAGCGGGCGGCGCCTGGGATGCGCCCGCCGCAACCTGTGTGTGACGGGGAAAGTCCCGGGGCACGAGTCCAAGCTCCATGCACGTACTGAGTGAGAGGAAGAGGTGACGTGCAGAGTCCACAAAGCAAATCTCCTGGGTGGACGAGCGGCCCCCGTGGGATATGGTGCACACTGCAGAGCCCAGCAGCTGGAGGGGCATGTTGGTGATGTCTCTCAGGCCAGCCCGACGCTTCAACTGCGTAGGCTGTAAAGAGAGGGAGGTGAGAAGCCCCCTGCCGCCCACACACACCTGGGCCCCTGTGTCGGCCACGGCCATCACCTCGCACGTTGCACGCCCCCCACTGGTGACGGAGACGTGGAGCGTCGGGTGGGGGCACGGAGCGGTGCCAGCCACCAGCACGGCCCCAGACGTCAGCTGGGGGACCGAGACAGCCGCCTCCAAGCCTGGGGTCGTTGATCTCCTCCCGCCGCTGCGACACATTTTCTCGACATGTCCGGGTTTCCCACATTTGTAGCAGTTCAGCGACCTGGCAGGGCAGTGTACTCTCCCAGGGGCGTGAGTACCTCCACAGTTGCCACAGGGCTTCTCGACGGGGGTGTGGGGGCGGTTGGCGGGTGGGCGCGTGCGCACCGAGGCTGGAGCGGGGTGGCGGTGTGCTCCAGCTACCACCTCCTGTGCCACGTCTGGCAACGATGCGTCAAGCTCAGCCCCCGCCACTTCCCGCGTAAAACTCCCTGGCAGCGGATTCAAATGTAAGGCAGAATGTTCGTAGCTTATCAACACTGGTAAACTGTTTACACAACTGGAATACCTCTCTCTTCATCACCGGATCGCTTAGGCCGCCCATCAACTTCCGCAGCAGCATGTATTCCGCCAAATCATCACCACACGAAGGGCACTGAAACCCGCAGTCGGCGGCAGTCTGGGAACACTGCCTGAAGAAGTCCGAGACTGACTCACCGGGCGCCTGACGGCTACTGAAGAAGGTGCTCCGGCCGCCTGGTTGGTTCCCTTCAGTACCAGGTTCTCAATGGCGTCCAGTGCCTCGGTCGTCGACAGGGCCTCCCATTGCAGCATGGTGTACCTTGTGTCCAGCGTGCGTTGCAGGGCCGGTGTGCAGAGAAGGCGGATGTGTAGCACGGCCTCCGGCGCGCCCCATTGGTTCAGCCTAACCCAGCACTCGGCAGACCCCCTCCAGGAACGAAACGAGGCTGTGGACATCTCAGCCTCACACTTCTCCGGCGTGGCAGAGGTCGGGACTCTGGAGGCAGGCGACCGGCGTGCGAGGGCTTGTTGCATGGCCATCAGCGCCTGCTGCATCTCCAGTGTGGTGGCGAGATGGCTGCTGGGGACCCCAGGTGTCCTAGGTGTCCTGGGAGCCCTTGACGTGGTTGTGTTGAAGCGGGGCCGGCCAGCCATGGTTACTCCAATCACTGCGCCATGTAGGGTGTAAGGAAGACGCAGTGCTTCCTTAAGACCTTTATTCCCTGGACTGCCTCGAGAGCGGCAGAGCGTACAGTGGTGCCGGGAGGGCCAACATATCGTACCGTATGCGATAGATATAACAGCTATATCCTACACCTACCAATGGCCAGTACCCCTCGGCAGCGAACTACTAAGTGGAGACCACGAAGCCTGTCACACCGGCTCACCTCCGACTCAGGGCGCGGAGTGGGGAGAGAGGATTCCAGCTGCGTTTCCCGTGTGAAGCGAGTGTGTTTGCTTGTTATGTATTGTATTGTAGTAACATAATGTTCTTTTCCTTTCAGATGTCCTGTGTATGGTGTATTTGGTGTTCTGCCATCTTCAGGAGTATGGTAAGTGAAGGTAAGTGATTCTATGTAAGTTTGTTTACTGTCTAATGTTTTGTTTACTAGTAGTTTGGGGTGGGTGTAGTGCTGCATGCTTGTAGACTGCTTGGGAAATCTCGGTGGTATTTATTTATATGTTCAATGTTGTCTTTGAGGTTTTGGAAGACTGGTATGTCCAGTACATCAATCCTTTCCCATATTGCCTTTGCTCTGTTGTGTATTCTTATGTTTAGAGGTGTTGTTCTGGTGTGTATGTGTATTTGTTCTGTTGTCATAGTGTATGGGTATTTTTGATTGGTGGCAAATCTTAAGGCTTTATTTTGTATTTTCTGAAGTTTGCTTATTTGGTTTTTACTCATAGTGTGTATTGCGATAGGTGGATAATCAAGAATGGGAAGGATTAGTGTTTTAACTAGGTGTATTTTAATGTTTTCTGGCATATAGTATAGCTTGTATAATTTATTTAGTGCTGAGTCTGCTATGTTTTTACGTTGCTGAATGTGCTTGTAATAACCAGAGGTGGTTATGGTTAATCTTAAGCATTTGCCTTTATTTTTTCATTCTATTTCTTCCTCATTAATGATAGTGGAAAAGTTCGTTTGGCTGCGAGATGGAGAGGTGTGAATTTATTAACATTGGTTTTGATTTTCCAGGTTTTTTTCATAGTCATTAACTGCCTTTATTGCTCGCTCAGTTTTTATGTTTAGCATGTTCTAAGATTTCCCTGGGTAGCCAATGATTTGTGTTATATCGTCTGCGAAACTGATGTTGAGGTTTTGTTGAGGGTGTTGTATATCGTTGGTGTAAATTGTGAAGAGTGTTGGTGACAGGACACTTCCTTGTGGTACTCCGCATTTCAGGTTAAATCTTGGTCCTGTATGGTTATTTATCTTAATGGATGCTGTGCGGTCTGTTAGGAAATCACATAAAAATTTTTCGATAGTTATTGGTAGGTGCAACTGAAGTAATTTGTGTTTTAATCCATGATGCCAAACCTGGTCAAAAGCTTTTGATATGTCTCTTAATATTAGTTGACACTGGCCTTTATCTGATTTGTATTGCGCTATTTGCTCAGTGATGATTGCTAATGCATGTGTGTGGCCCCTGTTATTGCGAAATCCAAACTGGTTGGTGTTGTATAAATTGTTGGTCTCAAGGTGAGTTTTCTGTCTGGTATTGATTATTCTTTCTAATATTTTGCCTGGTACTTCTAGTAGCGAAATTGGTCTGTAGTTTTGAGGTTGTTGTGGGGATTTGTCGGGTTTAGGTATGAGTCTGATAATGGCATTTTTCCATCTATCTGGGAAATATCCTGCAGAGATGGCACTGTTGTATATGTCTGTGAGTCTTAATATTGCTGAGTCTGGTAGGTGTGATAGGATGGTTTAGTTTATCCCGCTTTCACCCGGGTTGGTACTCTTAAGACTTTTGATTATGTTTCTAACTTCTTCGGTGGTTACCATCATGTCTGTGGGGTGTGTGCTGAGTCTGGTTGTGTCAGAATTATTATAGGGGATTGTTCTTTGTATATTATCTCGGATGTTTTGTAGTACTACTTCATTAATGTTGTTATCTTTGTCATCAAGCTCTCCATGAAATATTTCTCTCCAATATTCCTTGTGTACTCTTTCCTTATCCCTGTTTGTGTATACTTTGATGTTGTTTTTGTTTAATATGTAGTGAGGTTCTTTTTCTTTATTACCGGTCAATAGTTTTATTTTTTTCCAATATGTTGTAGGGTCTTTGTAGGTACTGGAGACTTTATTAATGAGTGTGTGCCAGTGTTCTCTGTTTTCATTTATGAGTGCTTCGTGTAGAAGTGTCTGTATTTGTTTATAATATCTGTAATTGTTAAAATTCCATCCATGAGCACTTGAATATGTTTGCAATTCACTGAAAAGTGTTTTGAGAAGTTTTGTTGTGTCATTATGTTTGGGTGAGGGTAGACATTTATATAGTGAAGTGGGGATTGATTGCTGTGTTGCGTACTCTATTGCTTGATGCCAGTTGTCAGTTGCATTGTCTATTGTTTCAAGTGTTTCATTGTCTAATGTGTTACTGTGTAGTGTGTTGGTGACGTATTTTAAATGTTTCCCAGTCTGCTTTACTGTAATTTGGTCTGGTAGGTGATGGCATTAATATAGGTGCGGTAGATATCGTAAATATAATTGGTATGTGGTCGCTGGAGGTAAGGGGTCCTGATATTGTATGTGTTGTGGTATGTTCTGTGGTTTGTTAATATTATGTCAGGTGTTGTACCTCTTCTGTGTGTGTAATATGTAGGGAATTCTGGCCCTATGTGTTGTATTAGCCTGTTTTGTATGAGTGTGTTTAGCTCTTCCTTTCGTGTTGCTGTGAGTGTAACCTAAAGTGGGGTGGTTTGCATTGAGATCGGCTAGCATGTAGACTGGGCTGTTGCGTCTGAATAGTTTGGTGAAGTCGGGAATTGGTATAAAGTTTCTTGAAGGGGGTTGATATAGTGTGGAAATAATAATTTTGCCAGTTGTGGTCATGACTTCTATTGCAATTAAATCAAATAAAAAACCATCAAGAAGTTTATATTGTATAATCTTTCTAATTGCTATTGATGTGCCATCAGAAGTGTTATTAAGGGTATTTTTTGTGTGTACGTTGTATCAAGGGATTTTAATTGCTTTGTTTTCGTGTGTGCAGTGACTGTTTATAATTATTACATCAGAGTCAATGATTCTGTATGTGTTAGATAGTGAAATCCTCCTATTAAACCAGTGTAGTACGTTGTGTTGTATTATTTTTATGTTACGAAGGGCTATGTTGTTAGTGTGTGCGTGTGTATGTGTTTGTTTGTGTTACTGCGATTCTTTTGTTTTAATTCTTTGAGTTTGTCTAGAGGATGGTGATCTTTCTTTTATTTGTCCTGATCTTATTTTCCTAAATATAATGTCCTCTAGTATAATAAAGCAGTCATGCATTGTTATTTCACCATTTTCTATTAGATCAAGTACTTCGTGTGCTTCTATTGTTGGTTCATTGTATGTGAATTTATAGGTCCCATCTTCTATTCCTGTGACTAGGTGGCTAAGTTGATATGTTGTCTGGCCAGCCATTACTTTCCTTGGATATTATTTCAGGTTCTATGTCATTGCAGTCTAGTTGTTTCTTTGTGTTTTCTTGTGTCTTTTGTTTGTCAGTTTCTTGTTGGTGGTGTGTGTTTGTTGTTGTTATAATTTGCTGTTCTTTATTGTGTGTATCGGTAGATGGGTCTTCTGTCATCATGTCAACCAGTTTTCCGCCGTCAGCAAGAATAGATAGGAGTTTGGTGGAGTTAGGGGTTTTTGGTATGTTGATTTGTGGCAGGTTGTTTGCTTTCAAAGTAGCGTTCAGTTCAGTTGCATAACTGCCAGGTTCAATTACGTTCATTAGATGAGCGTGAATCATACAAGAATAAATTTTCAGGTGTTCATCTTTGTTGATCTGTGTGAAGGTGGTGTTATTCATAGTTGAGTTGGTGTTGGTTTTCGCTACTTGGGAGTATGTTACTTTTCTCTTCTCTTCTCTTTTCTTCTTAATTGCTTCTTTCCTGTATCTGCATTTCATTGACAGAGTTCTGTGATTTTCTCCGCAATTTATGCAATTTTTGCTCTCTTTGCTACAATTCTTCCAAGTGTGACCTTCCTTGGCCTTGGCGCACTCTGAACATATTTTGTAGTCTTTGTTCTTTGGGCAATCCCTAGTGATGTGGGACTCGACCTGATAGCATCTGAAGCATGTTTGTATGTGGTAAAACTTCTCTTGCTGTATTTGGTAGTGAGGGATCTTCATGGAAAATAGTTTGAGTCCATGTTCAGTAGCTTTTTGCGTAAACAGAGCTTGTGTGAATGTTATTTTGATCGTCTTAGAGTTTGGGAATTTAAATACATTGTCAATTTTGTTTTCCAGGTAGGTGTTGTGGGCATAGAGCTCACTGGTGATTTCTTCCTCAGAGTTTGCGTATATGTGTGAGTTTACATTGAAGGCTATAACAGTCCTTTTAGCCTTCAATTCTGGTGGGGTCACTGGGGTGAATTCATGTTGTTGAAATTCATTCTTGATAGGGTCTTGAAATATTTTCTCTTGTTCTTCGTCTGAAGAGATGACAACATATCCATCTTGAGTTGGAATGATGTTGGTTGGATATATGTCATTGTTGCTGAATATTTTCAGGAGAGTTGTCTTTCTTCTAGGTTCGTTGGCATTGTGCATTTTGATCTTCACTCGTGCCATCCTTGTTACATGTCAATACAATAATATAACCTACAAGGGGGCCGAGGCCCGACACACAACACAACTAAAGGATAGAAAAATGGAAGGAGCCTGCCTAAGTACCTCAGTTTAGCAGTCCAGCCTCTAAAAACCGACGCAACTGCCCTGAGGTACGACCTAACCCTATCCAAAGTTTTTGCCCAAACCTTCCTCACTGGCTTAAGGCAGCCCTTCTAAGGGGGCCCCCCTTGAGGCACTGCCCGTGGGGTTCACCTTCACCAATGAGGAGGACACTAAGGGCGAAAAGAGAAATACAGGTGGAGAGAAAAGATGCCTGGGCGGGACTCAACACGGAGTCCCCGGTACACAGGGCTTGGGAGGATTCCCAGATGGAATTCTCCCTGTTGTGCAGGACAAGCACAGATGTCACTGGCAGGATGTAGGTAGCTGGCAGTGTGGCGGGGCAGAGCGGTGTTAATCTCACGCACGCACTCACTCGTCTCTGTGCATGAGATTCTGGTGATGGAAGGCTTAAGTAC
>NC_087154.1:14108244-14230744 GCF_035594125.1 Scylla paramamosain
TATAAATGCCGAGCAATAATGACATGAGGTACATATGCTTTACATACAGTAACATGGCTCCCCTAAATTGTGTAACAATTTACCTTAAATTAAGATTAGTATGTACCTTAAGACTAGGATTAGCACATAATATGTTTTGTTACACTGGCTCCTTGGCGGGGATGCTCCGGTCTATTATTATGCATTACCTTCTAACAGCAATACTAGACTATGTATTGGCCCCTCTATGATGGTCCTGTTTGCCTTTGTGCGTCTTCCCTAGTTGTCGAGATTACAGTCTGACACCAGGACGTTAACCTTTCTTACTAGGCCATCATGATCAGGAGATACTTTATCCATTTAGGTTTGACATAATCTGGCACCTCATTATTCCATTCAACTGCATTCTTACATAATTCTTGTAAAATTTGCTTTCCAGTCAGTATGAGAGGCGACACTAGACCTAATGGATCATATATAGAGCTCACTGTTGACAGAATGCCTCTCCTGGTGAGTGGCTTGTCTTTCAGCTTTATTCTAAATTGAAATGTGTCAGATTCTATGCACCACTCAACTCCCAAAGTTCTTTCTATAGGCAGTGTGTCTTCATTCTTACTAAAATCCAAACTTTTAATTCCATCTGCTCTCTCATGAGGAGAAATTGCAGCTAATACATCTTTGTTGTTTGACAAGAACTTATGAAGGTTAAAACCTCCCTTGTAACATAATTCTTTGCTCTGCTGAATAAAAGTGACAGCTTCATCCATTGTAGCTACTGACTTCAAACCATCATCAACATAAAAGTTGTTTCTTACAAACTTGGCTGCATCAGATCCACACCCGTAGTCATCTGCAGCTTTCTTAAGAGCAAAGTTGGCTACACTTGGAGATGAAGTAGCTCCAAACAGGTGAGCTGTCATCCTGTATTCAGCTATCTCATTATTAAGGTCACCATTTTCCCACCAAAGGAATCTTAACATGTCTCTGTGTTCTGGGTTGACCTTCACTTGATGGTACTCGTACATTGCTTCTATATCACATACAAGTGCAATGCTTTCTTGCCTAAACCTACACAACACTCCAATAAGTTTGTTGGTAAGGTCTGGGCCTTGTAACAGGTGACTGTTTAATGACTAGTTCCTGTAGTTTGCACTACAGTCAAAGACAACTCTCAACTTCTTTGGCTTTCTCGGATGATAGACTCCATGATGTGGAATGTACCAGACCTTACCATCATTCCTAACTAAATCCTTTGTCGGTACAACCTCTGCATAACCTTTGGTAATCATATTGTAACGCTCCTTTTTATTATTTCTGTGTTTCTTTGAGTCTCCCCAATAATTGTTTTCTTTTGTAGCTTGCGGTGAAGAGGAGGATAATAGCGGTAATTAAAGGTTTAGTGATTATATGAAAAAGTATATTTATAAGGCGTGTATTCGTGGGAGTGATTTAAAAGTCTTGAAACATTTATTATAAATAGTCTTACTTATTTCAACTGTGGTTTTTTCTAATCAGTGGTAATACGAATAATAGGATTACATCATGTTGCGTCAGCCTACCAGTAACTCATAAGGTGTCATTCCCTAGCTTATAAAATATGTTAGTAATTTAGAATTCAATTATTAACTTCAACTAATGTCCAGCCTATATGCTCACCTTGCTAGCCAATTATTCCTGCATTTTTATTTAAACTCACGGTTCAGTAAAATTATTTGTGAAAGAAGAGAGAGAGAGAACTAGCTAAGGTTCCAATAACTTCAGAGGCCTGTGGGTGTTGAGGGAGAGAGCACAGAATGGCGTCTCCCTTCCCTCTGGCAACAGATGGGTCTCGTAGCTCTGAAATATTTGATTTTTCTTTTATTTAGAAGTGAATATTACTGTGTTCATGTTTATTATTCATGTCTCTAGTGAAGATATAGTGACTGTACATGTTGACAGAATGGCGTCTCCCTTCCCTCTGGCAACAGATAAAATAGCCGGTGTTGGTTCCACGTGGAGACAGGCCACAGAGTCTTGGGAAAGTGTTAGCCATGTAATGTTTCTTTAATCAAATATAGTCTACTGTGAATGTGTTGTGAGCAATATTATTGCCATAGAGAAGTGATGGATGAAGGCTGTGACGCTATTTAGGGATATAACGGTGCCCAGAATCAATGGTACTCTTGAGGAGTTATAAAAGTAATTATTTTCTTGTGTATTCGTAGTGTTAAGTAACGGAGTATAAGTGTATATGCCATACCAGAATTTCAAGTGCCTTTTCTTTTTTTTTTTCTAGATTAACTACTCGATAAAGTGTCATAGTGGGTCAGTCAACCCAAAGAATCCCATCAGTATTATTCATTTAATTATTTTTGCTATTTTTATATTTTTTGTTCCTCCTAATAAAGCCACACTGTAGGTACTGTGTGATAATTAACCTCTCCCTACCCTCTGGCCATGACGATGAAGGCGAGAACCATTACCAATCAAAAATGTTTTCTTTTTTTCTATTGTGTGTGCGTGCTTCACCTCTTCTCTCTTCCTCTTCTTTTTTTTTCTTCTTCACCGTGAAGATCTTTGCCTCGTCTCATTAGAGCTCTGATCGGACCGGTGAGGAGGAGGGAGGAGGGGGGAGCCGGAGGAGTGGGGTGTGGCGTTACAATATCATCCATGAACACTTTGTAATCACCTTTGTGTTGATTATCCTTCTCAAGTTTAGCTCTTAACTTCTTGAGTCTCTGCTCTGCTAATAGTTTGTTGTTTGGAAGCTTGACATTATCATCTTTAAGAGGAAGGGGCAACTCATAATGGCCATCCTTCAGCTGATGTACTCCTTCTTTCATCTTACTCATAAACCTTTTATCTTCATATGATAATGGAGTGTCAGCTGACTTTCTATCACTGAAGTCAAGTTCAAACATATCTCTCACTTGAGAAGGATTAATCATCTCTTTGGTTTTAGTAGGAACCACTAAGAAATTAACCCTCTTTTCTTCATTGATTTCTACTTCTTGTGTCACTGTTCTGTAGACTACCACTGTATCCTCCAATGGACTTGAATGGGCTGAGATTTTACCAATGATCCCCCAACCTAGCTCTGTCCTACAAGCATAGGGATGCTTCTTGCTATCACCTGCTATTTGCTCTTCTGCCATAATGGCTTCTGCACAATCAAGACCAATGAGAAGTCCTATGTCAATGTTTGGGTCATATTTCATTAGTTTGTCAGAGATTGCCTTTAAGTGGGGCCAGTCACAAGCAGTCTCGGGCCTTGGTATCTGACTCCGTCCAGCTGAAATGTTCTCTGTTGAATATGCTGAAGGGACTGATATTTCCACTTCTTCATTATAACCTCTTACTTTAAGTCCATGAATTTTGATAGAATCAGTGATTTGTTTTCCACTTATTGTGTGGATATTGAGTGACACTGATGGTCCACTAACTCCCAATTTATTCAGAGTGCTTTCCTTGATGAATGAAGCATCAGACTGCTCATCCAGCAGGGCATACACTAAAACTTTATTCTCTTCATTACTAACATGATGTAACCATACAGGAACTATCATGGTGTGCATGTCATGTGTCACTGATTCTGTAACTTTGACCTTATTTGCTACTACTGTGGGTTTATCATCTTTAGGCTGAGTTGCTTGTGCTGGCACCCTTTGGCTCTCAGTTCTTGTCATGTCATCATTGTGAAGAGCTGTGTGATGGTATCTCTGACATACTTTACAAACTTTCCTTCTTCTACAATCCTTTCCTTTGTGACCCATTTTTAGACACCCTGTACATAACCATTTTTCTTTAGCAAATTTGTACCTAGTATTACCATCAAGTTTGGCAAATTCCTTGCAATCATCTAAATCATGATCCTTTGTACAGTAGTGACAGAATCGTCCTTTCCTTTCCTGGTCCTTGGGATACTGTTTGTTGGCTTGTACATTTACTTTACTTTGGAATGACCACATTGGTTTTTCCTCAATTGCTTTAGCCATGAAAGTTCTACTCCCTCTATTCTTTGTCATGATGTTTGATTCCCTTGGTTTCCAATTGGTTGCCCTTGTTTGAGTTTTGATCCAGTCATTTACTTCCCTACTTACTGAATTCCAGGAAAGAAATGGATTGCTTGCTCCTTTTGCTTCTTTCTGGACAAATTCACATAACATTTCAAAGGGTGGGTGGTGCTCTTCATTGCTACTAGAAGTGTTGTTATTACTGTTAGTATCAAGATATATCATCGCTTGCTTTCTCCAGTCATGAACAATATGTTCAGGGAGTTTTGCTAGCACCTTTCTCTGCTCTCTAGGGTCATTCAGAAATGACAAATAAGAAGTGTGTTTCATTGCAGCTAAACAGCACTTCAAAAAATCTGAGAATGCTGTTAATGCTGGACCATTATGTGGAGAGATTGGTAGCCAATTCATTAACTTTTTTGTGTAAGCATCAGCTATGATGCTTTTGTTTCCAAATCTATCACTAAGAATTTTCTTTGCTTGCACATAGTCAGCATCAGAGTTAAAGTGCATTAACATTTTAATGGCATCCTTTGCCTCACCAGTTGTATACCTGTCTAAGTAGGCAAGTCTCTCTTTACCAATAGAAGTTTTAGACTCTACATAAGTTTCAAAGTTTTTCAACCAACTTGGAAATTCCATGGGTTCTCCATCAAAAGTGTTAGGCTCTATTGGAGGGAGGCTCCACTTGGGATCAGGTATGTTGATTGCAAAGGTTCCCCCTGGATGGGAAAAGGATTGATGATTCTGTCTCACATTATTCACATTATTAGGCATGTTGACATTATGAGTGTGTCTACGAGAGCTTGGTACAAGACTTTGAGCTGTAGGGTTGAGATTTATTACCTGAGGTTCACTAAATATTTGTCCATGTACTTCATTTGTCATCAATTCATTATCTCTATTGCAAGAAGGTTCCTGTGGGTCATGGAATGTAACATATTTGTGAGGCATGGCATTGTCACTTTGTTGATTTGCAATTACTTGTGCTTTCATTTTATTTTGTGACTACATATTGTTGAAGATAACTTTGCTTCTCTACAATTTCATCATTACCTGGAAGCATTTTTACTTCTTCTTCAACTAAGCTAAGAGCATTAAGTTCCGCACTAGCAACTGCTAAATCTCTCTCTTTCTTTTTCTTTGAGAACATTGCTTCTGCCTCTGCTTTTGTCTTAGCTAACATAACTTCTGCCTCTGCTAAACTATCATGATATTCCATTTCCTTTCTAAGTCTGGCTACCTTTGCTGCTGCTTCTTGCTTTCTTTGCACTGATGAACGTGATGAAGTAGATGAGACTCTAGAATGTCTAGACCGTTTGCTAGAACAAATTGATCCTCTGTCATTCTTTAACTCCTTTCTTTTACATTCTATACTTTCTAATATTTCATGGTGAACTCGTTGATTGTGTTCCAGCTCTTCATTTAGCTCCTCTGACTTTTCTGGCTCTAGTTCCACCAGCTTTGTGTATTCCACGTAATACTGATGAAATGCCTCTATTACTTCACTTGACATGGGCTCTAATTCAAAGGGGCTAATTACAATTTTTAATCCTTTCTTAATTTTGCTGGTAACACTGCTCCATTTACGCTTACAGGACTCTGCTCTTCCTTTGGTTACACTGACTTGATATTCTCTTCCTTTGTCGGTTGGCACTCGCTCCCTGACACTAACTTCTTCAATACAAGTTTGATCCCTGTCCACTTGCTCACCCTCACCTTCCCTAAGGCCATCTACGGCATTAATTTCCTCAGTATCAGACATATCTAACAACTTAATTGTGTCAATACTGAGACACTGAAAGAGCAATTTAAAATTACCACTCTTAATACTAGTTAATTGTGGGTAATTTTCACTTAGGCTACTCAATTCAGTGCACATACATAATATTATACTTTCTTGCCTGTGACCATGGGTTCTACAAAATGGTGGCGAGGCACAGTGGGTAGAAGGGAGTGGTTGTCGTCAAGGGTAGAGCTGACCCCGGGGCCTCAGAGGTCAACCTATAGGCTTACGTCAGCGTCCCCTCGTCCTGTGACTCATTCTTGCTACGGTTTCACATGGAGCCAATTTCTTGCTTGTAGGCCGAGTTCTTACTGTAGCCGCACCGGCTAGGCATCAATTGGCTCTCAGGTGATCTGTTTTACTGATCACACTCATCATCGTAGGGTCGAGGAAAGGCAGTTCTCCCTGACACGTTTATTGATGAGGTAGGCATGACCGTAAGAACTGCGAACAAGTTCTCGGTCTCAATTTCTTACAAAATAACATTATACACGGATATTAAACACTTTCAACATATTACAATATTCATTAACAATACATGCAATTGACTTGGCACTATGACAATCAGTTTTTACTACAAAATTAAAGTATTTACCTCGGTCACCATCCTGCCCGTCTTTGTCTGAGCGCGACTTGGCCGTGAGTGATGCCCGCAGGCGACTAGCAGGTTAACCCCACACTACCAACAAGTGAGCATCGGCTTCGGTGCTTAGTATAGCATTAAATACTGATACTTAAACATATTACACGTTTTCATGCAAATAGAAAGCTATTGAACATTTCACTTATAAATGCCGAGGAATAATGACATGAGGTACATATGCTTTACATACAGTAACATACAGGTTGGATGAAAAACAATATTGGAGTACAGCAGGGGTGTGTGATGTTCCCAACCTTATCTAATATTTACATAGAGGAGTTAATAGCAAGGATTAGAGTATCAGGGAAGGGTGTTAATAGCAGATAAGGATGTCTAGCTTATGCCAATGACATAGTGCTGATGACAGAGAGTAAGGAGGACATAGAGGAGTTGTTGCAGGTAGCCAGCATATATATAGATGAATGGGGTGTTAAATATAGTGACAGGAAATGTAAGGTGATGGAGTTTAACAGTGATGTAGAGGGACAGTGGGTATTAGAAAACGGCATATTAGAGGTGGTGGAGAGGTATACTTACCTGGGGCTAGAGGTAAGCAAAGAAGGAATATAAGGTAAAAACATGAAAATAAATGAAGGAAAAGCCAGGAAGATGACAAGAATGATAATGAATGCAGGGAGTAGAACAGTTAACAAGTATGAGGTAGGCATAAGTTTATGGAGGGGAATGGAAGTACCTTACTGCTTGTATAGGTCTGAAATTCCCTATTACTGGCTTAACAAGATTAGAGAAGACCTAGAATATAGTAGGTAGTGGGAGTTAGGTGTTCCACACAGCACAGCAGTAGAAGCTGTTAGAAGAGAGATGGGCTGAAGCACCTTCAGAGAGAGAATAATTAAAAGGAAGCTGAGCTTTTGAAGAAGATAGAAGGTCTTGATGAGGATAGGTGGGTGAAAAAGGTAGTGAGGGAAAACTATTAGATCTTCATGGAGGAGGGAAATGGATAGGTGGAAAAGGAGGGAAAATCTTGATGAGGACTGGAGGAGGATAGGACAAAGAGAGGTATGGGACAGGATAGAAAAAGATGGTTTAGTTAGATGGCAGGCAGGGATAGAGACAAAGTCTACATTAAAGTGGTACAAGTGAAAGAAGAGACCTGAGATACTCCACTAGCATGTAGCAAATTGTTAGTGAAGGCAAGGACAGGGATGCTGGAGGTGAAAGCTAGGAACAGGGATGAGCTGTACCAAGGATGTTGTAATATTATGAACTGTAAAGTATCGTATTTGTGAATAACTTTTGGGACACCTGATGTTAATGGGTTGTTGGTGGTGGTTATTAGGGCTGCCACATAGACAGGAGTGACGTCAGCAACAGGGGCGGCAGCGAGTGACTGGAGCAAGGCAAGGTGTTCCGCCTGGAGACAAGAACATGTCAGACACTTCGCCACCACCACACTTGCCACCCGTTCGCTGCCCTGCTGGCAGTACTCATCCATAGCTGTGTTGTGACCCATGTATTCCACATATCTTGTTAAGTAAAGAGAAAAAGCAAGATTTGTTTCCCTGCTGCCTCAGATGTAACACATGTTGAGGGGTGAGGAAGACTGTGGAACATTTCCTGGTGGAGTGTGTCAGGTATGAAGAAGAGACTGGTTGATAGGCTCTGTAACAGTAATTATAGGAGATGAGTTGAATAGGAGGTTAGAGGAAGAGGATGGTGAAGGCCTCACGGTGTTGGGCCTATATCAAGAGAGTGAGAGAGAGAGGATAGTAAGGGTGATGAAAGAGGAAACATAATATGTTAGATGTGTAGTTTTGTTCCCTGTGCTGTGCTTGCCGCTCTCCTGCAGGTAGTGGACAGACCAGAGCATAACACTGAAGGGAAAGAGGACCTATCAAGCGATAAAAAGTGGAAGAGGTCACAAGAAGAAAGTAAACACAGGCCATGCGGCTGTATGTCTCAGTGCTCCTCATGCACATAGCCTCTGCTGCTCACAGATATTTTGTTTATTTTTTGCTGACTTCTTTTTTACTTTGAAGACTGTGAAAATGTCAAAAAGTGCTGCAGATTCCCCTATGGGTAACAGTGAGAAGCAGAAAAGGAAGCATCTATCATTATCGATAGCACAAAAAGTAGAGTTAGCTGGATCATGCCATATCTGTGCAGGGTCTTACAAAAGATTATGGTGTGGGAGCTAACACCATATATGATCTAAAGAAACAGAAACAGAAGTTGTCGAAGTTTTACAGTGACAGTGATAGGCAGAAACTAATGAAAAAATATTTACTTAAGGCAACTCCAACCTGAAGACGATGGTCACCATAACAACGATGATGACACTGATCTACCCTTTTCTTCATGATTCTCAAACTAATTGTTTTGTGCATATTTTCATCTGTTTAGCTGAGTTTGAGCCAGTTTATGTTTAAAGTTTTACTTAATGTTTTAATGTCACACAATAGGGTGACAAGACCGCTACCTTCCTTACCGAGTAACTGGCAAAATCGAGACCTTGTGGGCTGCAGCCACGAGCCAAGCATTCTACCCTGAGTCACCCAGTCCCCTGTAATGCTGTATCTAAAAAACAGTAAAATCTACACTAAAAAATCTTCCATTCCAAAATCCGGAAAGTGTCCGGTCCCAAGGTTTACGCATAAGAGATTATCAATATATATATATATATATATATATATATATATATATATATATATATATATATATATATATATATATATATATATATATATATATATATATATATATATATATATATATATATATATATATATATATATATATATATATATATATATATATATATATATATCAGACATGGGCATGATTATAAAAAATTATTATGATTTGATTTTGATTAAGGTATGGAATACTTTTTTTATTGTGATTAAATTATGATTAGTTTTGCTATTTTTTTATTATGACTTTTTTTTCTTTTTTGTACATGATTGGGATTAGATTATGATTATAATCACATTTCGCTTGATTATTTATAAAAAGATAATGATTAGCAGTAATTAAGTACAATGCCTAAATAAGTGTGAATATGTAAGTATGGAAATTTGATGTCTGTCAAATGTTACCACAAACAACCTTGTCACAGTGCTTGCATTTCAGTTTCACTTGAGTAGAAAGATCTGCCTTGGAGCTGCCAAGAAAATGGTTCAGTATTGGTTTCCCCATGATGATCTAGAGATGTATTTGTTGAGGAGTGGGGTGGTGTGATGAGTCTACCAGCAGTCTGCCTTAAATAAGCCAGCAGCATGTGCATGTACAAACTTGTTGTTTTTCTTACATAGCCAGTTGCATATGCATGTACAAATGTGTTGGGTGATACAATACTACAACACACACATACACACTTACACATACACACACAGTCACTCACACACAATGATAGACAGTTCCACAATTGATACACACATTAGTGATTACAAAGACAACATGTTTCATATGTAACCCTGTGGCTGTGCACTCCCACACCAGCCTGACAGCAATCATTTTTACCAATACTGTATTTCAAGTCTGTTGAAACATGTATAGGCTTTGTGTGCATTTGACTGATACTCATATATCATGGCAGACAAGCAAGTAAAAACATGAGATGGTGCTAAGCCCTCAAAACATACTTGGACTTGAAAGCGAAGTGCTTCATGGAAATTACAAAGAAATAATCATAATAATCACAGTTTAATCACTGATTAATATCAAGAAAAATATGATTATGATTTGATTATGATTACACAAGTTATCTACTTTTTTACTATGATTTGATTATGATTACGTAATCAGAGCTATGAATTATGATTTTTATTAGTAGTCGTAATCATACCCAAGTATGATATACAGTAAAATCCCTCTCATCCAGCATTCGAGTATCCGGCAGCTTCAAGTATCCGGCACATTTTTCCCTGAGCCTTAAAATCAATAAAAAATCAATGTGTACTCATAAAATCGATTAAAATTCCCGCGCAAGGTATACTTTGTCCCCTCGCCACCAGAGCGCACTGCTTCGCGCCACCTGTGGCCCACTGCACTGTGTTTACTCAGTGACTCAGTCCCGCATGTGCACTGTTTATCGCCTGACGCCTTCATCATGCCTAAAGTTGTAGAAAAGAGGAAGTGTGTTGTGCTTACACTTAAGCAGCTGATCAGATCAGCTGCTGATTAAGATCAGCTGATCTTTGTTATGGTAAGATGCGTGAGTGTAGGGTGGTGATTGTGGACATAATTTCACTTCTATTCAAGTATCCGGCAATATTCAAGTATCCGGCATGTCGGCGGTCCTGTTGATGCCGGATAAGAGGGATTTTACTGTGTGTATATATATATATATATATATATATATATATATATATATATATATATATATATATATATATATATATATATATATATATATATATTACTGTCAGACTTTATACATTTACTTATAACTTTATCAAGAAAGCAAACCTTAGTCTTACAGAAACAAATTATCATAGTGCCTGGCTGCAATAAGCTGGACAACAATATCTCTGAGATGCTCTACTTCAAGCTGCCATGATTACAGTGAGGGGAATGGCAACTGTTTTGCAAATGAACGTAGAGATGGAAGGCTCAATTCCTCATTCAATGTAGAATCTAGTGATCTTATGAGTTTCCCTAGTTTTAATCCTGCACATAGTAGTTTTGTCAGTGTCAGCAAGGGCATGAACATTAGTTCTACATATAAACAAATGGGTAACAAACACATGTACAGTATTTTTCTAACTAGGAATTTCATCCCTTGATTAGAAAAGAGCACAGAGGACAGGCCATTGTTAGAGGAAAGCTGAATGGATAAGACTTGATTCACCATTTACTCAGTCAAGTAACTGCAGGTATATCACAAAATTTTCCTATTTGAGTAGCCTTCTCAGTAGAAACTGAACATCAACACAAAGTTACTAGCAGTGTTAAATGGAATTCAGAAGTGCTGTATGGGGACAAGTTCATCCTACATAACACATGCCCTTCTCAGTAAATAAAACTATAATAAAACCTTTATAATTATTACCTATATAATATATCCATACAGCATTGCAGGCTAATAGCCTGTGTCAGCAAAAAAAAGTATAACAGATATACATTTACATAAACTATATATACATTATATGCATAAAGCATTGCAGGCTAATAATCTCTGCCAGCAAATAAAAGTGTAATAAATATACTTATACACTGGCTACATTATATATCCATATAACAATACAGGGTAACAAGCTTTGCCTGCAAATAATTCACTATGTAACACAATTTTTATCTTTGATAAGCAAGTGTTATTTTCCAACTCTTCATTGCAAAACAGTTGAAAATGTCCATTATTCCTGTCAAACTTTACTTTTGTGGCTTTAAGAATGATTTTTTACCCCAAAATAGCTAAATTTCACCATTTTTTCAGATGCTGTCACAGAAAACTTCTTTGTTCTTGTCTTAATGAATTGACCACATGTGTAGCAGAATGCATCTGGAGAATGACTTCAGCCTCTTGATGCCATTTCACCTCTTGTGATGTGTCTTCTCAGGCAGCCAAAGCAGAACTGGTCTGCAAACCCATACTTTTATATTGTCAAGCATTACTCTAGAATACTCGTATTCTTAGTCTTTCTAGCATGTGTTCCAGAATGTTTTTAATATTTCTAGAATATTCTTGAACCTACTTTAGAATATTCTGAATCATTCTAGAAAATTCTTGATACTTCTACATATTTCTACTGTATTCTAGAAAGTTCTAGAATATTCTGGAAATGTTTACACTGAATAGAATGCTCTAAAATGTTCTAGAAACTTCTAAAAGTATCTGGTAGAACATTTTGGAAGATTTGAGATTTCTGAAATGTGGTAAGCAAATTCTTCTAAATATGAGAAATTTCTTGCTAGATCTGGTCATTTCAAGAATGATCTTATTAAAATAAAAAAAATCTTTAGAACACTTGATATTCTTTCTTTTATTGTTTTAACTTATTTGTAACATTTCAAAAGCAATTAGATTACCAAATGAGATTTTGCAAAGGTCTTTACATGACATGAAAACTAATAGTAATCCATACCATAATGAAATAAGGCAAAAATGTAAAATTGTTGTTCTAACCACAAAAGCAAAGTTCTAGGATCAAAATAACTTTTTTCTTCTATTTTGTTTAGATGGAAATAACTGGAAAATTATGGTTTGGGGCAAAGGATAAGACAAATGTGAAATTTTGTTACATTGTGTAATGCTAAGGCATTCCTTGTCCATATGCAAGATTTAGTCTATTATGTCAGTTCCTCCCTTAGCAAAATCATACAGCTTATGTATGGCTGGCTTTCTTGGACCATCATCCTTAGGGATTCCTAATAATATTAAGGGAGGAGCTGTACTGAGAAGCAATACTTTTTTCTTACCATTACCTTTGGTGAGTACTACATGATAATTCCTCATTTTCTTTAGTTTGGTACACCTGGTATGACCTCTTCCCTTCCAGTGACTACCTTTATCTCAAGTGGTATGCCTTTTCTCATGCAATCTACAGTACCTAAGCCAGCAATATCTTGTGTTTGAAGGTACCCAAACAACTCTAGGCTGGTATACAGTCTGACTACCACTAAGGTCTACAAATTCTTGTATCTGACTTATAAGAACCTTCACTGTTGGAAGTGAGCCATGGATGTAGTGGGTTCCAGGCTCTCTGGAAGGCTTACCTAAGTATACTATCATCCTGAAGGTAAGTGGAATTTTTACCTCGTTCACAAATTTATACAACAAACCATTTTGTTTAGGTTTGCTCTTATTGTACTGCCTGAATCCTATTTGATTTCTACAACATTATAAAAATTCATCAATTGTCAAGAAGTCACCTGGCTCCAACACTGAACTGGCGTGGTCATTAAAATTTTCAAAAAGTTCCCTGACTGCAGCAAACCAGTCATGTAGCCATCTCTGATATCTGGTATTAATGTTGTCAAAAGTTTGGTATGCATGTAAAAATCCACATCTATTCACAGACATTACTGCACCAAATACAAGGTGACCAAACTCTTCTCTGAAAGTTGTTTTATATTTGTTTTGGCCTAATAAACCACGTGCATACAGCAAACACACACACACACACACACACAAAAAAAAAAAAAATCAATGCAATCTGTTACCCTGATGTGTGATTGGAGTTTATCATTATTTGAAGGGCTCTGAGAAATTTCTGCAGTTATACCTTCAATTTTCCAATTAATATGGTGCACAATATTGGAAATCATATCAGATGTTATGAACAAGTCCAATGCCATTTATTCTGAATTTACTGACCTCATATCTCTAAACAACTGGTCAATGGATTAACTAACCTGTTCCTTACTAATGTCTCGCTATTTCTCCATAGGAGCCACCCTTCATAATAATTATGAAGAGTGGCTCCTACAGAGAAATAGCAAGACATTAGTAAGAAACAGGTTAGTTAATTCATTGAACAGTTATTTAGATAAAAGTAAATATGATAATTATGTATTACCAAGCAAGCTCAGGAAATATAAAATCTCAGGTGTAGAGAAATCCATAACATCAGCCAATAGTATGAAAGGTAGACCAACTGTGAATGTATCCAGTCTTGTAGAATGTTTGATAGGAGATGCGACATAGATGTCTCAAATTCCATGGCAAAACCAGCTTCATCACCTATCACATCTGTAAACATTTGTCAGGGTCTTCTATAAAGTCAGGGGCTGTGTCTGTAGAGTCCATTGTAAGTGCTCTCTCTCTCTCTCTCTCTCTCTCTCTGGGTCATTGTAATCCTACTATTGTCTATTACAATGATCGTTTTTCCTTCATTCCTCTCTCTCTCTCTCTCTCTCTCTCTCTCTCTCTCTCTCTCTCTCTCTCTCTCTCTCTCTCTCTCTCTCTCTCTCTCTCTCTCTCTGAGTCATCATAATCCTTTTTTTTTTATGTAGGAGGGACACTGGCCAAGTGCAACAAAAATCCAATAAAAAAAAAGGCCCACTGAAATGCCAGTCCCATAAAAGGGTCCAAAGTGGTAGTCAAAAATTGGAGGATAAATATCTTGAAACCTCCCTCTTGAAGGAATTTGTCATAGGAAGGTGGAAATACAGAAGCAGGCAGGGAGTTCCAGAGTTTACCAAAGAAAGGGATGAATAATTGAAAATATTGGGTAACTCTTGCATTAGAGATGTGGACAGAACAGGGATGAGAGAAAGAAGAAAGTCTTGTGCAGCGAGGCCGTGGGAGGAGGGGAGGCATGCAGTTAGCAAGATCAGAAGAGCAGTTAGCATGAAAATAGCAGTAGAAGACAGCTAAAGATGCAACATTGCAGTGATAAGAGAGAGAGGCTGTTGATGAGATGAAAAGCTTTTGATTCCACCCTGTCTAGAAGAGCAGTATGAGTGGAACCCCTCCAGACATCTGAAGCATACTCCATACATGGACAGATAAGACCCTTGTACAGAGTTAGCAGCTGTGGGGGTGAGAAAAACTGGACGAGATATCTCAGAATGCTTAACTTCATAGAAGCTGTTTTAGCTAGAGATGAGATGTGAAGTTTCCAGTTCAGATTAGAAGAGTTCAGTGTAGAAGAGGGAGATGGTTGGGTGTCACTGAAGAAGAGGGGATAGTTGTCTGGAAGATTGTGTCAAGTTGACAGATGGAGGAATTGAGTTTTTGAGGCATTAAACAATACCAAGTTTGCTCTGCCCCAATCAGAAATTTTAGAAAGATCAGAAGTCAGGCATTCTGTGGCTTCCCTGTGTAAAATGTTTACTTCCTGAAGGGTTGGACGTCTATGAAAAGACGTGGAAAAGTGCAGGATGGTATCATCAGCACAGGAGTGGATAGGACAAGAAGTTTGGTTTAGAAGGTAATTGATGAATAATAAGAAGAGAGTGGGCGACAGGACAGAACCCTGAGGAACACCACTGTTAATGGATTTAGGAGAAGAACAGTGACCGTCTACCACAGCAGCAATAGAACGGTCAGAAAGGAAACCTGAGATGAAGTTACAGAGGGAAGGATGGAAGCCGTAGGAGGGTAGTTTAGACATATCAAAAGCTTTTGATATGTCCAAGGCAACAGCAAAAGTTTCACCAAAATCTCTAAAAGAGGATGACCAAGACTCAGTAAGGAAAGCCAGATCACCAGTAGAGCAGCCTTGATGGAACCCATACTGGCAATCAGATAGAAGGTTGTGAAGTGATAGATGGTTAAGAATCTTCCTGTTGAGGATAATTCAAAAACTTTAGATAGGCAGGAAATTTAAGCAATAGGACAGTAGTTTGAGGGATTAGAACAGTCACCCTTTTTAGGAACAGGCTGAACGCAGGAAAACTTCCAGTAAGAAGGAAAGGTAGATGCTAACAGACAGAGCTGAAAGAGTTTGACTAGGCAAGGTGCAAGCATGGAGGCACAGTTTCAGAGAACAATAGGAGGGACCCCATCAGGTCCATAAGCCTTCCAAGGTTTTAGGCCAGCAAGGGCATGGAAAACATCATTGCAAAGAATTTTAATAGGTAACGTGAAGTAGTCAGAGGGTGGAGGAGAGGGAGGAACAAGCCCAGAATCGTCCAAGGTAGAGTTTTTAGCAAAGGTTTGAGCGAAGAGTTCAGCAGTGGTACCATCTGGCTGAAATAAAGGAGGGAAAGAAGAAGAAGCAAAATTATTGGAGATATTTTTGGCTAGATGCCAGAAGTCACGGGGGGAGTTAGATCTTGAAAGATTTTGACACTTTCTGTTAATGAAGGAGTTTTTGGCTAGTTGAAGACTTAGCATGGTTTTGGGCAGAAATATAAAGTGGATGAGATTCTGGTGATGGAAGGCTTAAATACCTTTTGTGGGCCACATCTCTATCACATACAGCACGAGAACAAGCTGTGTTAAACCAAGGTTTGGAAAGTTTAGGTCGAGAAAAAGAGTGCAGAATGTACACCTCCATGCCAGACACTATCACCTCTGTTATGCACTCAGCACACAAAGATGGGTCTCTGACACGGAAGCAGTAGTCATTCCAAGGAAAGTCAGCAAAATACCTCCTCAGATCCTCCAACTAGCAGAAGCAAAATGCCAGAGGCACCTTCGCTTAGGGGAATCCTGTGGAAGGATTGGAGCGATAGGACAAGATACAGATGTGAGATTGTGATTGGAGGAGCATAACGGAGAAGACAGGGTGACAGCATAAGCAGAAGGATTAGAGGTCAGGAAAAGGTCAAGAATGTTGGGCGTATCTCCAAGATGGTCAGGAATACGAGTAGGGTGTTGCAACAATTGCACCAAGGTCATGGAGGATAGCAAAGTTGAAGGCTAGTTCACCAGGATGGTCAGTGAAGGGAGAGGAAAGCCAAAGCTGGTGGTGAACATTGAAATCTCCAAGAATGGAGATCTCTGCAAAAGGGAAGAGAGTCAAAATGTGCTCCACTTTGGATGTTAAGTAGTCAAAGAATTTCTTATAGTCAAAGGAGTTAGGTGAGAGGTATACAGCACAGATAAATTTAGTTTGAGAGTGACTCTGTAGTTATAGCCAGATGGTGAAAAACTCAGAAGATTCAAGAGTGTGGGCATGAGAGCAGGTTAAGTTTTTGTGCACATAAATGCAACACCCAGCTTTGGATTGAAAATGAGGATAGAGAAAGTAGGAGGGAACAGAAAAGGGGCTACTGTCAGTTGCCTCAGACACCTGAGTTTAATTTCATGGATAGCATGTATACAGGACTTTGGTGATGAACTTGCCAATCATGACCTTGAACTCAGTGTCCAGTAAAACAGTGGATGTGGGTGAGGGTAGCTGGGTAGGTTGTGGAGTGGAGGGTGGAAGTTCATTGCCATGGCAACTCCCACCTGAAATCGCTTCCAATCTAGCCACTTACTCACCCAGCCTCTCAGAGAGAGAGAGAGAAAACCTTACCACCTTTCGAAAATATTATGCCTCCCATCTCAGAAATGCTCCATATAACCGCCTTGCATATCAGTTGAAATTAGTATGATTTTTGGTAGTTTTTAATTTCACATATTATGTCAACGTGAGATTGAACCAAGGTACTGGACTTGCTTAGCACTAGCACTCACATTATACTATTATAGTTTTATTGTGAGATTATGCAGGAGAGAAAGTAGAACACACACACAAACACTGATCACACTACCTGTTTGTGCGATACACACCCTGTTACCCCTCACTTATGAGTCATATGTTCTTGTATTTTTACGTGAAATACTGCAGAAAAGATAATAATAACTACATTAAAATTATATACCAAACAAACACACACACACACACACACACACACACACACACACAAAAAAAAAAAAAAAAAAAAAAAAAAAAAAAAAAGAAATTTATCATACAGCTGGCAAGGAGGTGGGCATCAGCAGTGAACTCATTGGTCACTGATTTTTGTCTGTTGTCATACTGCTTCACAAGTGATCAAAAGTATAAAATATCATAGCTTAGACCGATTTTTTTTTTTTTTACATGGTCACTCCTTATCAAATTTTGACTGACACAGTAAGAATAATTTCCTAAAACTATCTCTTATTTAGAATTTTGTTTTATTTGGGAAAAATCAGCTACGGTGGGTCGTTTTTTATCCACACTGCAGAGTATAGGGTTGAGAGAGGAACCAGAATCAAGACAGTAATTTAATGAAATACTATTATAGGTCACAGCAGAAGCATCAAAGGCAGGTCTTACTTTGCTCGTGGTGCTGACTTCCCAGATAACAGGGCGATGAAGAAGGTAGAATGTAGGATGTGGGCTGTTCATCTCGCTCTCAGGAACCTATTCAATGATGGCTTCCTGCTCATAACCCTCAAACACAGCATCATACTCCTCCTGAAGTTTAGGATCAGTCTTAAATTTATGTGTCAAACATAATAACCTCTTTCTGGCAAGCTTTTCATTATTTTGTAGGCTTCTTTTCTCAATAGCTGATTTCCAAGGAAAAGCATCCTCATATCTACCGTCTTTGAACTTGACTGTCTCAGAAAAGGATTTCAGAACAGGATTCTTAGATATATCAGAAGGAACTTCTGTGGGATAAATGCCAACAGATTCCTGTTCCCAAAATTTTTGCTAACTGGCCTCATTAAAACTGTTAATACATAGCATCTGAGAGAAAGCCCCATTCCCTTTGGTTACAGATGAACATAAACCAAATAGGATCCAACCAAACACTGTTTCTTGAACAACTAGTCTCTCAGCCTTCAAACATTTGTTAGGGATTAAGAATCTCCAACATGCATCACATCCTATTAAAATGTTGGCAGTTAATGGTCTGTATTGCATATACTCATCCACTAACTGTATACTTAAAGGCATGTAGGTTATCAGCTGGAACAAGAGGACATAATAATGAAGCACATATTGTGGGCACTTCAACTGTAAGTAAAGACAGAACAGCACCATTAACATTCAACAAATTCAGGTCATAAATATTACTGTGTGTAGATTTAGACCATTTACTTCCTCCAAAAGCAGAATAAGAAATCTGTTCTGAAGATACCCATGTAGGCTTAACCCTCTTTGCAAACCTGCTTGACATGTAAGATTTATCTGAAACAGAATCAAACAACAAAGTACCTTCACTGCACATGCCATTCTTACTTTGACCTTTGCTGTTCTCACTTTGACCTCTGCTGTTGGCAAAACACTACACATTTGTTTCAATAAAACTTTAGACTTATGAGAAGAGTGAGCCACACCAAGATCAACAGGCCTTACAGTGTCATTTCCTACTTCACTCTCACCCTCTTTGGCATATTGACCAACATTAACTTTCTCACTGCCCTCAGGTACCAAATTACTTTTAGAACACAGCACATTATGGCTGCCTTTGCACTTAACACACTTTGGTTTACAACACAGAAGCACATTATGGCTGTCTTTGCACTTAACACACTTTGGTTTACAATCTTTAGATATGTGCCCCTTCCTCAAGCACACAATACACAGTTCTCCAGAACAAATTTTTGTGTTTCTGGAGGCAAAAGTGGAAACACTTGAAACACTTTTCACTGGCATGGAGCTTGTTACAAAATCCTCACCTGACTGAACTTGTCTCCAAAAGGGCCTGAAGAACAGAGGTGGAACTAGGAGACATCTTCCTTGTCTTCAAATCTCACTGCAGTTGTCAGACCCTTCAGTAGCAGACATATCCTTAAAGGAGTTAGAGCCTTCATAGTGTTCTATCTCCTTAATGAGGAATGACATCAGCCATGCAAGATTACTTTCATGGCCAGGTCCTTTCCTTGATCACTTCAGCAGGATGTCACTAGGCAGATGAGAAAGAATCACTGAAGCTAAGAAGATGCCATACTCACTACCAGTAACATCCAGAGCTTCCAAACTTCTGATGTGGGTCAAAAGTTCATCCTGCAGCTTCTTCAAGACAGACACATAATACTTAGGCCCTTGAGATTTGGACAACATACTTAAGCTGAGAAGAGCTTGGATGGGAGCAAAGATGATCCTCTCTGGCTTATCAAACCATTCCTTCAACAGCTTACAAGCCATACTGTAGTTGATTGCTGTGAGTGACAATTCCTGTATGACAGACTTTGCCTCACCTTCCAACAGAGACTGCAGGTAGCTGAACTTGTTGATTGCCAGGAGATTCGAGTCATCTACCATGGCTATGAATAGATTCCAGAATGACCTCCACTGGGTTAGCTTACCACTGAACTTGGGTAACTCAAGGTGGGGAAGTTTAACAATGGAAGACATTGACACTGCAGGGTTACCATCACTGTCCTATCTAACTCTAACTCATCAAAGCAAGGTTGTCACTGACACTTGGGCTCAAATCCAATAATTTTTTCAGTACGAATTTTGGTAGTGCTGCAGGCTAGGAAATCCCCAGAAAGGACAACACCTAAATGCTCAGGATAAAATGGTCAACCACAGATTTATTTTTCAGCAGCCCACTCTTCAATAATTCAGCCTTTGCCATTGGTCCATACATGGGGAGCAACCACCTTCCTCAGCTGGCCTCTCTTCCACAAGTCACCCCTACACCACACCCAGGATGCTTACTTAAGTGGACCATCATGCCCTCTGAGTGGCCAAGATTCCAGGCATTCTTAACACCACACCCAGGCTTTTCCACTCTACCCTTGGAAGAGGTAGCTGAGTCCTTTGCCCACACCCTGGCGAATGTTGGTAAAGCAGACTTTTGTCTCACCATTAGTCGCACCCCATGCTGGCCTGGCAAGCCGTGGTGAAATAGCAAATGTGCCCAGGCAGTGCAGGCCCACCAAAGAGCCTGGAGCAGATAGCATAGGACCCCTACACAGAAGTGTGGCACAGAATACTGTTACCAGGATACTATCTGTGCAAGGATCATCCTGAAAACCAAAAAGGAGGTGTGGGGATCCCACTGCTCTTCCTTTTCTTTCTCCTCCACCCGAAGGACATGGGATTTCATACATGCCAAGGAGGTAAACAAGATGGGCCTCCAATCCTCCTCCAAGGTTCCGACAGGCAACAGCTCGACGACCTCCAGAAAATGGAACACTTGGCCAAACTCTTCCATCACAAAATCTATTGGTTGCCCTCCCAGCCTCCAATGACCTCCAGACCTCAACCATGCCATCACTGTAGCCACTGCCTCTTCTGGGTATCAAGAGCTGACCCATTCCTTCACTCCTTAGGAACTGGCCACAGCAGAGATGTCTCAAGCTGGACAAAACATCTGATCAGACCATATCCCATATGAATTCCTGAGCCACCTCACATATCCCTGCAAGATGCCTTCCTACAACTCTACAATACAAGCTGACTAGAGGGAAAATACCCTGCTTGCTGGAAATCCTCCACTCTCATCCCTATCCCCAAGCCTGGCAAAGATCCTATGCAATCAGCATCATACTGGCTCACTGCCCTCCTCTCCTGCATCAAGAAACTAATGGAGTGCCTAGTGACCACCCAACTTACCTGGTGGCTGGAGGAACACCACCTCTTGAAGGAGCAGTGCAGCTTCCATCCCCACATGAGTATGCTGGATGTGCTGAGTCAAATAGATTTTCACATTTGTGACATCTACCATCATTGCCAAGTCATAACAATTCTCTTGAAGGGACAGAAAGGGCATTTGACTCAGCACCCCACAAGAGTACCCTCTACAAGCTGGCAGGTATGGTCATTCAGCGACCCACCCTCACTTGGCTATGACTTTCTCATGGGCCATTTGTTCCAAGTGGCCTATGTGTGCCTGTCTCTACCTCACACCCCATACAAAAAGATGTCCTTAAAGGCTCTATCCTAAGATCTCTACTTTTCAACAACTTCCTTTCTGATCTGTCCCTGCCTGCACACTCACATCTATTCATCTATGCTGATAACATTACCATCAGCAGCAGAGCACCAACAGCAGGAGAGACACATAGGCACCTCCAGGAGACAGCAGCAACATTGGGCATCTGGGTGACCACCTGGGGTCTTACTGTGAGTGCATAGAAAAGTGCCCTCATGTGCTTCACCTTCAACTCCTTACCAACACCACCCACAATCAGCCAGTGCAGAGAGGCTGTTCCTTACACCACCACGCACACCCTCCGATTGTTCTGTTCCAGGCAAGTTGAGCATCTCTGCACCTTCTGCAACAAGAAATTGGATATGATGAAGAGGCTCACTGGTGTATGATGGGAAGCAAGCCATGACCTCCTCTTCCAGTACTACCTAGGCACCATCAGGACCAAACTGATGTATGACAGCACCATCTATGGCTCAGCAGCGCCATCCACTCTGGCCAAACTGGACATCATCCAAAATGTTGCTCTGAAGATTTCATTGGGAGCCATGAAATCCTCAACTATCACCTCCATCCATGTAGAGGCTGACATACTCCTCCTAGCACACCACAGAAGAGAGTTGCTGTGCTGACACTTTCATCATATTCACCTTCCCATCCTCTCTCTGTACTGTACTCAGGAGTGGATGAACATACACCTCACTAGCACCCTGGAGCCAGGCAACCACTATTGGTGAGAGCCCTGCTAGCCCCCAACACCCTGGGACCAAGTCTACCACCCCTTCAACCCACCAATTCAAACTCACCCATACCACTGTGGATGCACATCTCTCACATGTTTTCACTACAAGTCCCTGGCCTTCCATCCAAAGTCACAATCCCCTCGCTGGCGGCATTTCTCTTCCTGCAGCTGGACAGGACTCAATATCATTACCACCAGAAAGTATTCACTGATGGCTCCCACTCACAGCAACCATCTTTGACTCTGCCATTTCCATCTGCAGAACATGGAGGCCTCCACCAGAGATGAACATGGTGACAGTGGAGCTGTATGCCATCCAGCAGGCCCCCGTCACATCGCCACACCTTCACCAGAGGCAAGGCTGTGGTTTACACAGACTACCTCTTGTTCCTCCATCTGTTCTTTCACCAACCATGCATGTCGACAACTCTTGTCCACAGCACGCTTCCCAGGGATGGGAGATAACCTTCAAGTGTTGTTGCTGTTAATGGCTGCAATGATCCTTGTAGGAATCATGTATTGTAAGAGCTGGCAACTGCAAGCCATGCTCCATTGTCAATTGGCAAGGCACAGCCACATGGGAGCAGTTGGCCGCCAACCCATTTACTGTACAGAAGTTCATTAAAAGTCAGTCCAGCCATCTGGTATTTTAGTCACATCTAACATGGTGCAGTGATAGCAACCTTCCTATGCTTCCAAGATTATCATCCCAAAATACCCAAGGTTCCCAGCCTCATCAGGTGAAGAGGGCAAGAAAGCCTCCTCGCACAGGCACAAGTGCTTCTGCTATCCCAGCAGAGGGCCATAGCAGCCCTGCAGTGAGACATGGCAGTGATGGGAACACCAAAGTGTAAGGCTCTTAGCACAGCTGGGCTGGACAAATGTGACCTGGACATGACTGCAGCAGACTTCTGGGTAAATTACTAGATTAGCAGCGGGGCTCTATTTCCTATTTTTTTTTTAATATTGGAAAGAAATTTCTAAGAAAGAAAGTCTCATACAAAAATACATTCACCATATACCTGACCACAAGAAGCAAGGAGTCTGCAAGAGGCTGGTTGACCTACACAAGGCAGCTCCTGTAAACCTACATTTGACCATCTATCATCATTATCCATGAACTTGTCTAACCTTTTCACAAGCTATTTATTGTCTCAACACTCATCACATATTTGCTGGAGCACTCAATACAAATTTACAACTATATAAATAAAAACTACCGTAGGTAAATACACAAAGTGAAGCAGTGCATCCCCCACATACAGGCGGCACGTATCGTTTACATTAATCATTCGTCCGATTTTGTTCATATGGTGATGACATACTAGTTGGTGATTAGTGAATATACTATACATCTTTCATTGTACAAGGGTGATTTTATTTACATAAAAATGAATTTTAAAAAATTTTTAAAATATGAATAAAAATATAAAACAAATTTTATTCATCCTCAATTCTGAAGAACTCGTCACAATACAACATTCATCTTACAAGATGCACAAGTATTTTTCAAGGGATTTTTTTTAGGAAAAAAAGTGTCTTGTAAGCCATAAAATACGGTACATCCGGCTTTTGTGTGCCCCAACATTGCAAAAGGTACTTGACACCAGGCTCCAAGGCTCGGTGGGATGCCCTTTTCACTGCTGAGGCCTTGGAGAATGTCAGCAATTTGGTACTATGTGAAGCAAACCAGGCAATGCAGTGATCAGACTTTTTTGGTGTCAGGCAGGCTGCAGGGGAATCAGTGGGGAATTATTTTATTAAGTGCTCCCAAATGGTGTTAGATTGTACTTTTCAGTGCCTGTACTGTAATAAAGGTTTAAGCAAGTACATGTTAGTGTGAAAACTCATTGCTGAGCTACATGAGCCAGCTCTAAGATGTGAGGTGTTTCAGTGCTATGCTTAGTTTACAGATGTCAACAGTCTTAGATCATACTGTGTGGCATTTGAAGCAGCACAGAGATGCTCACAGCAACCCTCCAAACTGCCACCCTGAGGCAGCCAGTGCTGATGTCACACACAATGCCGCATATGACGATGTCATCACCACAGCTGGTCCCAGGAAAGCCTATTGTCCTGGGAAAGACCACCACCGCCTTTGTTGGAACAGTGGGGATCGACACCAGCCTGATAAGACAGTATGCCTGGCAGCAAACAGCACTTGCCATGCCTGTGAAAAAATGGGCCACTTCCAGAAAGTGTGCAAAGGGGGGAGGAAGCCTACAAAGAAGGATGCAGTGGCCAGCGCTGTGGTGGTGACCACCAGAGTGATAAGCCAGCCATAGCTTCAAGTCCTCATCTCCGGGCCAGAGGGCAGCGCACAGCACTCCACCACTGTCATTGCATTCACAGGCATGCAGGTGTGCATGGCTGGGCCTGCCTTGATGAGAGCTCTGGGCCTCTCGCCCAGGCAACTGCATGGGTGCACTGGCCTGTGCAACCTCACCAACATCAGTCTTCCCACCTTGGGATGCACAACCTGCCACTTTAGCATCCCTGGCTGCTCTACCCTGCAGGATGTGCATTTTGTAAAGTCTGTGCAGCAGATCTACCTGTCTTCATGCTGCCTGCAAGGATCTGGGCCTGGTACATGTGGACTTCCCGTGCCCGCCACCCCCAGCTGTGGCAGGTGTGGTTGGGGAGAACAGCCCTAGCCCCCACCCAGACCAGCCACCATGCCGCTCCTGCCATTCAAGGAAAATGTGCTGAGGTGCAGGAGTGGCTCCTCCGTCATTTTGTGACATTGACCTTCAACACTGACCAGTACCCACTGCTGGTCATAGCAGGGCCTCCACATCACATCCATCTGTCCCATGATGCAGCTCCCTATGCCTGCCACACCCCCGCTTCCATCCCAAAGCACTGGGAGGCAGAGGTCAAGTGACAGCTGGATGAGGACGTCCAGAGAGGAGTATTCCATCCTTTCCCAGCAGGAGAGGCCACAGAGTGGTGTGCTAGAATGGTTGTGGTTGCAAAGAAGTCTGGTAAGCCGCTTCACACAGTTGACTTCCAGAAGCTCAATGCATGCTGTCGGTGGAAGACTCACCACACTCCTGCACCATTTAACATGGCCTATGGGGCCCCAGCACACTCCTACAAGACCGTGGCAGACACGCACTGAGGCTTCCACCAGGTGGAGCTGGACAAGGAGAGCAGGCACCTCATTACCTTTATCACACCATGGGGCAGATACCAGTATTGTTGAATACCCATGGGACACAGCACAGTAGGAAACGCATACACTAAAAAGTTCGATGACGCCATCATTGACCTGCCACAAAAGTATAAGTGCATCATTGACATGCTCCTCTATGACACAAGTGTAGAGAAGGCCTTCTGGCACATCTACAATTTTTTGGAGGTGTGTGCCAAGGCTGGAGTGACAATAAGGCCAGAGAAGTTTTGCTTCTGCCAGAGAGAGGTCGATTTTGTTGGCTACCACTTGGACTGGGACATATACAAGCCAAATGAAGAGTGCCTTACTGCCATCAGGGACTTCAGGATGCTGACAAAGCTGTCCATTACAGACATGCACTCCTAGTTTGGCTTTGTGAACCAACTGGCGCCCTTCCTGGCCACTGTCCCACTCATGTCCCCTTTCAGGTATCTGCTAAAAAAAAAAAAAAAAAACAGCAAGCAAGGTTGCCTACTGGGATGACTGCCTCAAACAAAAGTTCACACAAGTCAGCTGGTCAAGCTGGGGCTGGTGTATTATGACAAGACCCGACCTACCATCACCATCACAGACTGGTGCAAGGACAGCATGGGGTTCATGGTGATGCAGCAATATTGCTCATGCCCGCCAGCCACTGCTCCACTCTATTGCAAGGGAGGCTGGTACCTGGTATTGTGCGGCAGTCGGCACCTCACCCCTGCTAAGACAGGATACACACCAGTGGAGGGAGAGGCCTTGGCAATAGTGTGGTGCCTACAGAAGCCCCAATTTTTCCTCCTTGGGTGCCCCAACCTTGTTATCACCGCAGACCACTGGCCCCTGATTAGGCTCTTTGGCAACAAGGCCCTTAAGGATATCGCCTACCCATGGCTGTTCCGGCTGAAGGAATGGATCCTGCAGTACAGGTTCCCCATGTGCTTTCTGCCAGGGTAACACAACACAGCAGCTGACTTCCTGTCCAGGTACCCCATAGCCAGGTCTGCTCTGGGTAAGATGGATAAAGGGCAAGATGTTCCTATCACTGCAGCCATGTCAGCAGCTATTGTAGCCACCCTTGACCTGAGTGGGTGTACCACCATTGATGAAGAAATGGTGTTGCAGACAGCACTTGAGGATCCCACCTACCAGGTGCTGGTGTGAAGGGTGAGAAGTGGCAATTGGGGACACCACAAGTCACAGGAGCCCACCTGCTTGTGGCCCTTCTACATCGTACAGGACAGACTGGCAGTGTCCTGTGGGGAATGTGTGTGGCTTAGCATCCCTGAGGTCCTACAACAATGGATAGCAGCCAGCTTTCACACCAGCCATCAAGGGCTCAACTCCATGCTGAGAAGGGCCAGGCAGATGGTGTATTAGCCACGATAGATGATCTGCAGCATCATTGAGCTGTATACAACTCATGCAATGCCAATGCCACCCAAGCACCTCATTCTTACACCACCCTCTGAATACTCCTTTCAGCAGAAGGTGGCAGACCTCTTCCAGCTGGGAGGTCAAACCTACCTGGTCTCTATGCTGACTGACTCTCTGGTTGCCTGGAGGTTGAGCATCTACCCTTGGGTGCCCCTACCGGCAAGGTCATGAGGCACCTACGGCAGTTTTCACCAGATGGGAAACCCCAGAACAGCTCTCCACCAATGGAGGAACAAACCTGGTGAGTAGGGAGATGGCTGCATTCCTCAGGAGATGGGGAGTCACAGCCTACCTCTCCTCCACACAATATCCACAGTCTAATGGCTGAGCTGAGGCAGCTGTGAAGACAGCCAAGAAGATTCTGCAGGACAACACAGGGAACATCGGTAGCCTAGAAAATGACAAGGTGTCTCTTGCCCTTCTCCAATACTTGAACACTCTTCTGTGGGAAGTGAACAAATCACCAGCACAAATGACAACAGGCAAACAGCTGCATGTTGGGGGGTCCCTACAGCCAAGCAGAATGACAAAGCAGAATGAAAGAGTTAATCATCAGTGGTAGCAGATCCTGGAAGAGAGAGAGATTCAGATGGTGCAACATCACAAAGAAATATGACAGTAGAGCGCGGGCCAGCGCCATCGGCAATGCTGCCTTCAGCCAGGAGCCCATATTTGGGTTCAGAACCAGACCACTAAGGCATGGAGCAAGTCTGGCACCATTGTTGAGGTTCACCTGTACCTCCAGTACACAGTGAGGATGGATGGAAGTGGCCACATGTCACTGCACACCTGTGGCCAGTTAAAAGAAACTGCAATACCAAGGGAGTCCCCTTCCCCCCAGGGCTCACGAGCTGCAGACACTGACCTTGGAGGCGCCTCCACCTGCTTCCTTGGGGAGAGGACGACCTCAGAGACACAAGTCTCAGCCGAGATGGCTGGACAACTGTGTGACACAGTAGTTTAAGTGTCTTTCATGTTGTGTTTGCTTGGACTGTTATCTTTTGTTATGTTCCTTTAGTTCAGATTGTCAGGGCATTCTGTTCCTTATTCCCTAACAATCTTGAGGGGGAGTTGTAGGAGTTGTATTATAAGAGCTGGCAACTGCAAGCCACGCTCCAATCTCAACTGGCAAGGTGTGGCTACACGGGAGCAGTTTGCCACCTGCCCATCTACTGTATGGAAGTTCATTAAAAGTCAGTCCTGGTATTTTAGTCACATCTAACAATCCTCAAGATCAGTATGAGCCCTGATGCAGGCCTGTGAGGTGATAACAGGCAGGATAGTTGACCTGAATTCTTTAGGAAGGCATGAGTCAGGCGAATAACTGCAGTTTGTTTGGAGGAGTCAACAGCCACTGCCACCAATAGGGTGGGCAGATCGAAGGTGTTGGTTTTCAGGGTTATTAGTTGGTTGTTGAGCACAACATGATAGGAATAGAAGCGAGGACAGTGTAGGAGGAAGTGTTCAATAGTTTCCTCAGTCATGGGGCACCAGGGGCAGTACAGGTGTGGTGATAAGCCCAGGTGATGCATGTGTGCAGTGAGTGTCATATGGCCTAGACTGAGGTGGGTGAAGGCAATACCTAGTGCCCAGGACTGTCTCCTTACCCATGGCTGCGGGGAGGAGTCTCTCCAGTAGTCTCATGGATGTGGAGTGAAGGGTGTCACTGTGTGAAGAATTCCACAATGAATGGCAGAAATGGGCTATGATCATAGCTGGGTGCAACAACAAAAAACAAATTGTCACAATAACAGATAAATCGATAATGATAACCTTATCAGCAATATCCAATAATTGATAACTTGCAATAAATTTATCACTGATAACCAATAACCGATAATCCAAAACTCCGATACTAGTGATAAAAATATTGGTATTTTAAATAAAAATGTTGATAAATCCCAATCTTTATTTTTTATCTTTTATCTTAGAAAACTTAGAAAATCTAAGAAAACTTTAAATTCAATACTTATCCATTTTACTAATGAAAAATAATGTTTTAAGTAAAATAAATACATTTGATTTTGAAAGTTTAAACTATAACATGCTTGTGTTCCAAAACTACAATTATTGACTATCACTAGTTTGGAACCAAAAGTATTGGCAATACCAATGAATCAATAATGCAGGAATAATAATTATCAGGTAAATAATAATCTGATATCATAATTCGCGATAAATTATCGAATGCCCACCTATGGTTGTGATTCATTTGGCATAGTGGAGTGGGAGTGGGGTGATGTTGACATGTAACTAGTCCATCTTTGCTGCAGCATCCACAACCTCATTACCTCTGATACTGCAATGGGAAGACTTCCACTGGAAGGTGATGTCCCACCCTTTGTAGAAATGGAAGAATGAGTACTGGTTGGATTGGACAATGAGGGTGGCAGAACGGGGATCTCGGGAGAAGGAACAGAGTCTGAGTATGTAGATCACTGCCTTGGTGTGAAGATGGACCAGGGCCTGGAAATGAGCAAATAGTTCTGTTGTGAGAACATTGGTGGTATGAGAAAGTTTGCACGTCCTGCAGATAGCACTGCTGGAGTTTTATATAGCAGCTGCTGCAAAGGGAGGTAAAGGACTTTTGGATCCATCAGTATAGATCTTTAGGCAGTTATGCCTAATACCAAAATGCACTGAAATATAGTAAAAAAATTACTGAAATGCACCAAAATGCAGCCAAAAATGATTGAAATGCACCAAAATGCAACCAGAAATTGCCAAAATGCACCAAAATATACCCTAAAATTATTGAAATGCACCAAAATGCAGCCAAAAATTATTGAAATATACCGAAATGTAGTAAAAAATTACTGAAATGCAGATAAAAACTACTGAAATTAATCAAAAGGCAGCCAAAACTACTGAAATTCATAAAAAAAGGTATCAAAATGCAGCCAAAAACCATCTAAATGCATCCAAAAACTTACAAAATGCACCAAAGTGCAGCAGAAAATTATCAAAATACACCGAAATACATACAAAAACTACTGAAATGGAGACCGATGCTACTGAAATGTACTGTAATAGAGTCCCCAACCTACTGAGATGAACCAAAATGGAATATCTAATTACTAAGTAGGTAAGCCAATCTAAACTGGCTTAAAGGGTTACTGAGCAAAAGGTGGCAACAAGATAAGAGGGGAAATAGCAATATATATGTCAATAACCAAAATTAACATCAAGTGAAAATAAAAAAAAAAAAGTTAAAATGCACAAAATTCCTTGTGTACAGCATGAGAATTTTTATTTCAGAAAAGGATGCATAAAATGGTAAGGGTTAACATTCCAATGGAATAACATAATGTCAAAATAAAGGATTAAATAAACAAGACATTTATTCCAGCTTGACCTGTTTCAAGTGCCATTTCAGTAGTTTTTGGCTGAATTTTTATGCATTTTGGTATAAGGCACAACCCATCTTTAGGTGATGATAGACTGAGCGATCAAGTTGTTGGAAGTGCACTGCTGCTAAGCTCCTTTAGAGAACAACCAGGAATGTGGGAGGTAAACCAGTAGGAAATGTCCAGCCATGGAGGGAAAGGTGAGATGGGATTGATGGGCTGTGGAGGTACAAGTTGGGCTTGGAGGGTGTGCAGTATGAGCAGGAATCACACCAGCAGAGGTTTACAGGCACTGGGAAATCAAGTAGGGGCTTGCTGATCCACCCCTGATGTGGAATATAGTGTGGCGAGTGGATGAGAGGGAGGCAGGCCTTGGATTCTGTGGTGTTGTTGGCACAGCAGTATTTTCCTGTGGGTAGACAGAGGAGGAATATCACTCTCAGCATGCAGAAAAATGACTGGGGAGAATTTCATGGCTCCCATGAAGATCCTCAGAGCAGCATTTTGGATAGGCTTAAGTTTACCAAGAGTGTATTGTGCTGTTGATCCATACTGTAGATGCAGCTACTATATTGTATCTTGGCCCTAATGGTGGTTTGGTAATAATGAAGAAGCAAATCTCAGTTAGCACCCCAGCAGATGCCAGCTGTGTTTCATCACTCGTACATTTCATCACCTCGAGCATTTGTTGCACGAGGTATGGAAGGTAGTCTATGTGGTTGGCCTATGAAAGGCAGGGGTCATCCAGGTCCAACCCCAGTAAGGTGTCTCTCCATCATATCCTTTTTTCCATTATGTGGTCCAGATGTGGCACTTCTCCAACCACTGGACCAAGCAGAATTGCTGGCTGATCACTACAGCAGCATCTATGACAGTCTAGATTCTGTGGTACGCCCTGATCTTCAACTACCTCTGCATGCATCACAATCCCAACACAGCATCTCCTCACCTTAAACAAATCATGAACTGACCTCCACACTCAGAGCCCTAAAAGATGGTAAAGCCATGGGATCCGATGAAATCTCTAATGAATTCCTTTCACATCTTCCAATCACAGCTCATCTTCCTCTTCTACATAAATGTATATAACACCAGCTGGTGTAACAGCATCTTTCTGACCACTTGGAAACATGCAACACTTATACCCATACCAAATGCAGGAAAGGACCCAACACTCCCTAGTACTTACAGACCTATTTATCTCCTGTCCTGTGTTGGCAGTCATGGAGAGAATGGTCTACAATTGGCTTATCTGGTGGCTGGAAAACAACAACCTCCTCCTTGCCTGTCAGTTTGGCTTTTGCCCTCAAAGAAGCACAGAAGACATCCTCACAATCTTAGAATTCTCCATCAAGAAGAACTACCAGACTCAGACTTCTGTCTGTCTTTAGTGACCTACAGACAACCTTTGACACAGCATCACATGGAGGAATAATCTTAGCAGTACAGTACAAGGAATTCACCAGTGAATCACTCACTGGGGTGTGAAAATTAATCCCTACAAGAGCAGATTCGTGTTTTTATAAAGAAGTGGATGTAGTTTTTGCCATCAGTCAATATAGGAAATACTACAATACCGGATGTTATCTCCCACTGCTTTGTGGGTCTAGTCTTCAATGGCCCTCTCCTCACCTTCCAACACCACATCTACCTTCTCTTGTTCTGCCTCAAGAGGGTAGATATCAAGAAGAGAGTGCCTGGCATCAGCTGGGGAGCAAACAGGGACACCTTACTCACTCTTTACAGGATTTTCATCCTCAGTAAATTACAGCCATCTGCAGCATAGCATCAGCAACCACTCAGAAAAAGCTGGAGACAGCACAGAACACTACCCTCCAGATAGCACTGGGAGCTTATGATTCTTCGTCCATTCCATGTCTCTCTCTCTCTAGCTTACTCACATCAAATAAAGATGTGCAACACCCCTTACAGAATATCCACCCTCACAACTTCACACCCACTAACCTCATTTCTCAATGAAACTCTTGTTACTCCATGACCCATTGCAAGCCTGACACTGCTAGAAAAGACGTCCACCCTCATACACAACTCCACACTCCCTCTCCCTACTCCATCAATTTCTACTTCATCTATTTCTCTCATCCCTTCATGGATCAACATATTCTCATTTGTCTCCCTAGATCTTGCTAATTTCCACAAAGGCACAGACTTACCACAAATCACAAATCAACTTTTCTTTGCCAAGCATAACAAATGTTATATATCCCATATTACCAGTCTTTACAGATGGCTCATATTCTCTTCAGAGTAGTCAGAGTACTTCAGCAGTCTACTACCCCACCTTAAGACTGTACAGAACTTTGTGCTTAGGATACCATTCCTCACTCACACCCGAACTTTATGCAATATTAAGTGCAATTTACTTCCCTCTTTCTTTTTTTCTTTTTTTTTTATGTAGGAGGGACACTGGCCAAGGGCAACAAAAATCCAATAAAAGAAAAAGAAAAAGGCACACTAAGATGCCAGTCCCCAAATAGGGTCCAAAGCAGTAGTCAAAAATTAAAGGATAAGTATCTTGAAACCTCTCTTGAAGGAATTCAAGTAATAGGAAGGTGGAAATACAGAAGCAGGCAGAGAGTTCCAGAGTTTACCAAAGAAAGGGATGAATGATTGAGAATATTGGTTTACTCTTGCATTAGCGAGGTAGACAGAATAGGGGTGAGAGAAAGAAGAAAGTCTTGTGCAGCGAGGCTGCGGGAAGAGGGGAGGCATGCACTTAGCATGAAAATAGTGGTAGAAGATAGCAAGAGATGCAGCATTCCAGCGATGAGAAAGAGGCTGAAGACAGTCAGTTAGAGGAGAGGAGTTGATGAGACGAAAAGGTTTTGATTCCACCTTGTCTAGAACAGTGGTATGAGTGGAATCCCCCCCTCCCCCAAGACATGTGAAGCATACTCCATACATGGACAGATAAGGCCCTTGTACAGAGTTAACAGATGGAAGAGTGAGAAAAACTGGCAGCGATATCTCAGAATGCCTAACTTCAAAGAAGCTGTTTTAGCTAGAGATGAGATGTGACATTTCCAGTTTAGATTATAAGACTGAGGATGTTCAGTGTAGAAGAGGGGGACAGTTGAGTGTCATTGAAGAAGAGGGGATAGTTGTCTGGAAGGTTGTGTCAAGTTGATAGATAGAGGCACTGAACAATAATAAGTTTGCCCTACACCAATCAGAAATTCTAGAGAGATCAGAAGTCAGGCGTTCGGTGGCTTCCTTGCGTGAACTGTTTACTTCTTAAAGTGTTGAATGTCTATGAAAAGACGTGGAAAAGTGCAGGGTTGTATCATCAACGTAGGAGTGGATGGGACAAGAAGTTTGCTTTAGAAGATCATTGATGAATAATAGGAAGAGAGTGGGTGACAGGACAGAAGCTAAGGAACACCACTGTTAATAAATTTAGAAGAACAGTGACCATCTACCACAGCAATTCCAATTTTCTTCCTCTTCTTCCCATTTGCCAGCATTATCCACTTTTTTCTTTCCTCCTCCTTTAACTTTTCTTTCTCCTCCTTCTACTATTCATAACTTTCCTGCATCCTTCTAATTTTTATCCATTTTTCTCCTCTTCCTCATCCTCCTCATTTCACAATGTTCCACCACTGTTTCTTCTCTTCCTATTCCTCCCCTTAGTTTCCCAGCATTGTTCCATCTTTTCTCCTTCTATTCCTCTTTCTCTTCTTCATTTCGTAGGGTTTTTCCATTTCTCTTTCTCCTCTTCCTCATCTCCTACTAAATAACTAACACATGGTTTACACTAGTTCCGTCTTTGTACACTGTCCAACAATGACAGAACAGAAAGGAAACTTGAGATAAAGTTACAGAGGGAAGGATACAAGCCATAGGAGGGTAGTTTGGAAATCAAAGCTCTGTACCAAACTGTATCAAAAGCTTTTGATATGTCTAACACAACAGCAAAAGCTTCACAAAAATATCTAAAAGACTCAGTAAGGAAAGCCAGAACACCAGTAGAGTGGCCTTGATGGAACCCATACTGGCGATCTGATAGAAGGTTGTGAAGTGATAGATGTTTAAGAATCTTCCTGTTAAGGATAGATTCAAAAACTTTAGATAGGCAGGAAATTAAAGCAATAGGACAGTAGTTTGAGGTATTAGAACAGTCATCCTTTTTAGGAACAGGCTAAATGTAGGCAAATTTCCAGCAAGAAGGAAAGGTAGATGTTGACAGAGTTGAAAGAATTTGACTAGGCAAGGTGCAAGCATGGAGGCACAGTTTCAGAGAACAATAGGAGGGACCCCATCAGGTCCATCAGGTGGCATAGAAAACATCACTCTGAAGAATTTTATTAGGTAGCATGAAGTAGTTAGAGGGCGCAGAAGAGGGAGGAACAAGCCCTGAATCATCCAAGGCAGACTTTTTTTGCAAAGGTTTGAGTAAAGAGTTCAACTTTAGAGATAGATGTGATAGCAGTGATGCCATCTGGCTGAAATAAAGGAAGGAAAGAACCAAAGCTATAGGAGATGTTTTTGGCTAGGTGCCAGAAGTCATGAGGGGAGTTAGATCTGTTGGTATCAGGGTGTGCAATGTGCTAGCTATGATCTGCTGGTTAAAGGAAACAAAATATTCTTGTGGTCCAGTTGGGTTGATTGCTGGAAAATTTATTGATTATATATTTGGATGTATCAGACAGTTAATATTTTGACATTAGAATACATTCATGGTAATCTCAATACATACATTGTTTGTACATGAAAATATTAAAGATGGCTAATACATTTGAAGGCATTATTGACAGTTTGGCAATTTTGATAACAAACAACTGTAAACAATAAAAGGATTATATATTAATTTTCATAAAGTAGAATTTCATGAGGTCTAGCCTAAAAAAGCTGTATTGTTCTCTGTGGAAACACTTTATAGAAAATGTCTCTCAAGGCAAGTTGTTACGTTTCACTTAAGTCTGCCTTAAAGGTTCCAAGACACTTTGAGAGAAAACGTCCTCTCTCAGGCATACATTATATTACCTCTTGCCCAGTGACAAGCTTAGGGAGGAACAATACAGTCTTTTTCTGTTGTAGTGCAGTAGTAGGTGGTGTAACAGATACATCTAGGATGGGAATGTTCAACGTGTGGAGGAGATATGCAGAGTTCAATCAGTCAGTCGCTACAGTATCAGGTTTCCCTTTACAATTGATAGTGACGCTCTTACGAGTCTGACAGATCACTTTCAGTGGTCCATCATATGGTTGTCGCAGTGGTTTCTTAACTGCATCGATACGAATGAACACATATGAGCACGTATCTAGATCCTGGTTGACAAAGATCTTGCCACTAAAGGAGCAAGGTTGGATTGGTTGCAGGTCGCTCATCCATGTTTCAAGAGTGGAAGTGTAGTCTTGGACACTGCTGGGGTTGTGTTGTGGAGACAGAGTGCTGATTAGGAACTCACCTGCGAGCTTGAGTGTGGCTCCAAAGAGTAGCTCGGCAGAAGAGCATCCAAGATCGGCCTTTAGTTATGACTGTATGCCTAGGAGCACTAGAGGCAGTTTCTGTGACCACTCTCCACTCTGCTGGACTGCTGCTGCCGAGGAAACCTTGAGTTGACAATGGAAATGTTCCACCATACTGTTCGCTTGGGGATGGTAGCTGGCAGTCCTGTAGCGATGAATGCTGAGTAGAGTCATAAGTTTGCTCCAGAGCTGGGACTCAAATTGGCTTCCTCGGTCTGAGATAAGGTTCAGGTAGACACCAAATCTTGATACCCATGTGTACATGAAGGCAGTGGCAACAGTGTCCACTGTGATGTCGTTGATGAGTACAGCTTCCAGCCACTGGGTGAAGCAGTCCACACAGGTCAGGATGTAGTGGAAGCCATCAGAGTAGGGCAGTGGGTTGACAATATTGACATGAATGTTGTCGAATCTGGTCAAGGGTGGAGGAAACACAACAGGTTCCGAGTGCATGTGCCTGTAAACTTTGCTAGCTTGACACTTCATGCAAGCTTTGGTCTATTCCCATCCAAAGGAACTTGGAGGACATCACATGTTGAAATGCCCGGATTCCTGGGTGAGAGGCCATAAAGCTGCTGGAACAGGGGCTGACGATGCCTCTCAGGTACATAGGACCTAAGGGAAGCAGTGGAGGCATCAACGTACAGTTCCACATGCGTCCCAGGGAGCTGGAGTTTCTTGAGTGACAATGCGGGGCTCTTCATAAGCTGCTGAAACTTGGGGTCTCCAATCTGGTCAGGAGCTATGACAGCATAGTTGATGAGAGAAGCTCCCACTGGAGATGCAGGACAATGCGTCAGCTGGTGCATTGTTGAGGCCTTTCACATGTCAGATGTCTGTAGTAAACTCTGAGATGTACTCAATGTGACAGAGCTGTCTCAGAGTGTAAGAATTCTTGTTGTTGATGAAGAGGGAGGCAAGTGGTTTATGGTCTGTGTATGGTCTGGCAACTCTCGATGAAGTAGCGGAACCTATTGATGGCTTTGGATATGGCCAAGAGTTCTCGAATGAATGTGCTGTACTTCGTCTCAGCGCTAGAAAACTTCTTGGAGAAGAAGGCAATAGGTTGCCAACCTCTATCAGTAAACTGTTGAAGGATGGTGCCAACCTCAGTGTTCGACGCATCCGTAGCAATGGAGACAGGGATGTCGGAGGAAGGGAAGGTGAGAGTGTCAGTGTCAGATAATGCTTGATTAGCAGCAAAAAAGGCTTTGTCTGCTGCTGGAGTCCATTGAAGAGTGACTGACTGGCCATGTTTGGCAGGTTTGACCATCATGTAGAGTGGCTGAAGAATGTATGAGCAGTTCTTTACGAAGCAGTTATAGTAATTCACCATACCCAAGAACTTGAGCTGCTGTTCTGTTGATGGCTTCAGAAACTGCTGGATGGACTCGCACTTCAATTGGAGAGGAGACTGTGTGGCCCAAGATGATTGTAGGCACACCAAAAATGTTCTTTGCAGCGTTAATCTGGACACCATAGTTGCAAAGTTGAGTGAAGACTTGTTGAGGGTTTTGACAGTGTCTCTCCTCATCAGGGCTGGCAATGAGGAGGTCATCACTGTAGCAGAAACAGAACTCCAGACCTCTTGTCAATAAAATGCTGGAAGGTCTGAGCTGCGTTGTGTAACCCAAATGGCATCCGGACATACTCAAACAGACCAAAAGGGATGATGATGCCCGTTTTTGGGATGTCTGTTGGGTTGATGGGGATTTGATGGAAAGCTTTCACAAGGTCAATTCGTGTAAAAATCTTGCTGCTGTGGAGCTGAGAGGAGAACTCCAGGATATTGGGAACTGGGTATCTATCCATCACAATCCAGGAGTTGAGGGTACTATAGTCACCACACGGCCTGATGTTTGCATTCTTCTTGTCCACAATATGCAGGGCAGAGGACCAATTACTGGAACTGGGCCAAATGATACCCTGGTTCATGAGGGTCTCAAACTTAGCTCTGGCGACCTGGAAGTGTTGAGGTGTGAGGCGACGGGCTTCGGTGTGAACTGGAGGGCCAGTCATCTCAATGAAGTGCTGAATGTTGTGCTTCACAGGTTTCGTGGCTGAGTAGGGCTGTGTCAGCTCCAGGTATGACTTCAGCAGTGTGGCTGTCATTGCTTATTGTTGAAATCTTGGTACTTTCTCTATGGACTAGGTCTGCAGGTGCCATGATGTGTGTGAGTGAATCAAGCAGGCAGCAATTCTTAACATCCACAAGGAGGTCAAACTGTGTGAGGAAATCTGTACACAAGATAGCTTGAGAAACTGCAGCCACATAGAAGGTCCACTGAAAGGAGCGACGAAGATCAAGGTCAAGTTATAAGGTTTGACACTTAGTATAGTAGTGCCACTGGCAGCATAGAGGGTAATGACTTGAGGTAGAGATTTCTTGGAAACAGTAGCAGGTAGGATGCTGACTTCCACAACAGCGTCGTTCAGGAACTTGATGCGTGAAAGTGGATTATAGAGGTGGAGCAGTATGCCCATACAGCTAACACTATGCGTCCCTAGTGCTCGCCTTTCAAGTTTAAAGACAGCAAAGGCTTATCACCTGAAGCTGTAAAGGTACAAGGTTGCTGGCAGTTGTAGGCTTTACTGCTGAACCTCTGGTTGTAGTAACATAGCTGGTCTTGTCTCTGTGTTGACATCTGCCTGCCAGGTTTCCTGGAAAGGTAGTGGCAGCGGGCTTGGGAGCAGGAATGAGAATACGATCTTGAGGGGGAATGGCCCTCATTTAGCTCCTGCCATAGGGCATCGACTTGCAAAGAGAGTTTGGAGACCAGAGTTATGAGCTGGCCATAGTCATGTTTGGTGGAGATGTTGCAGACCACAGGAGGAACAGTAGACATGAACTCATCAACAAGTTCTGCAAGTTAATCAATGGTGAGTTTACTCTTGATACTGAAGAGGTTGCTCTGGATAGTAGCGGGTAAGCGTTGGTCGTATAGTTGCTTGAAGATATCTTGGTCAAATGAGCTATACTTGTCACCCAACAATTTCTTTATGCAGTGCAGGAGGTTTGAAGTCTTCTCATTGCTGAGCTCCTCTCTTGAAAGTAGCTCCTGAAGTCTTGTGGCAGCTGAAGTTTGAAGACAGGTCAGGATTGCAGACTTCAAATCTTTGTATGGCTGGTTGGAGTTAATGGCTTGGGTTAAGATGTCAGAGGCTTGTGAAGGGATGTCCGGAGGTATAAGGGAGACATCCTGGATGAACTTGGTTAGGCTTCTAGTAGTGTTGGAAGCTTTAAAGTTACACTCCAGGATAGTGAACCACATGGAAGGATCTTGGATGCAAAACACAGAACCTCTGAAGGCCACGGTGGCAGCAGTACCTCCGTGAGAAGGTTCATCGTCGGACATGGTGGTGAGTAGAGTGCTGAGGGGCACTGTATAAGCGACATGCACTTGGGGCAGAATCCGACATAGGCACCACAGTTAAGCACTAGGTGAGTGTCACATACTTAGGAAGGGAACCCGACACAGGCAGCACAATAATGCACTGGTTGTAGTTAATCTATGGATGATAGTAGTGCGTAGCTATAGAAATCCAAGGATGAGGGTGTGTAACGCTGGTAATCCAAGGATGAGGGTGTGTAGCTCTGGTAATCCAAGGATGAGGATGCATAGCTGTAGTAATCCAAGGATGAGGGTGCATAGCTGTAGTAATCCAAGGATGAGGGTGCATAGCTGTAGTAATCCAAGGATGAGGGCGCATAGCTGTAGTAATCTAAGGATGAGGGGAGGTGATGTAGCAAATGTCAAATGGGAGTGCCAGGGACGGGGATGCAGAGAGTGTCATGGATGGAGACACAGAGGGTATCATGGAGGGAGACACAGAGGGCACCTAGGGGAGGCACAGAGGGTGCCTGAGGGAGGCAAAGAGAATGCCGGGATAACCCTGTAAGTGGCAGCTACACAGGTCTAGTTTCTCCCAACCTAGGACCCAATTACACAAACCCCCCGGGAGCAGGAGGTGTGACTTTTTGTCCCAGGACTGGAGGCAGTGAATGCACCAGGCTGGCCACTGATGCAGGCCACTCCACTGAGAGAAGGTGCCCTTATCTGGCACTGGCTATTTCAATCCACCCTAGACCATAGACTAACACATCCTCCAGGGTCATCAATTGTTGGTGTCAGCGTGTGCAATATGCTAACTATGATCTGCTGGTTAAAGGAAACAAAATATTCCTGTGGTCTAGCTGGGTTGATTGCTGGAAAATTTATTGAGTATATATTTGGCTGCATTAGACTAACTATTATGACATTAGAATACATTCATGGTAATCTCAATACATACATTGTTTGTACATGAAAATATTAAAGATGGCTAATACATTTGAAGGCATTACTGACAGTAATTAATATATAATCCTGTAAAAGGATTATATATTAATTTTCATAAAGTAAAATTTCATGAAGTCTAGCCTAAAAAGTTGTAGTGTTCTCTGTGGAAACACTTTATAGAAAACGTCTCTCAGGGCAAGTTGTTACGTTCCACTTAAGTCTGACTTAAAGGTTCCAAGACACTTTGAGAGAAAACGTCCTCTCTCAGGCATACTATATTACACTATAGATCTTGAAAGATTTTAACACTCTTTAGTAATGAAGGAGCTCTTGGCTAGTTAGAGAACAGACTTGGCATGGTTCCAGGCAGAAATATAAAGTGCATGAGATTCTGGTGATGGAAGGCTCAAGTACCTTTTGTGGACCACAAATGTCCCCAAGTCAGACTACTTTCCTGGTATCAACCCTAAGTGTCTTGACACCCCCCCCCCCTCTTACTTTTCCTTCATTAACTGCTGCAACATTCAGGGTCTTAGATCTAATTTTCAATTTGTAGAACAGCTCTCCTCTACTAAACCTCATCTTCTTTTCCTCACTGAAACACAGGTGTCTGAGGCAACTGACAATAGCCCCTTTTCTGTTCCCACTTTCTCTATCCTCATTTTCAATCTAAAGCTGGATGTTGCAGCTATGTGTGCAATGACTTAGCTATTCCTGTGCCCATGCTTTTGAATCTTCCGAGTTTTACACGATCTGGCTTTGACTACAGAGTCAGTCTCAAACTAAATCTATATGTGCTGTATATCTCTCACCTAACTCCTCTGACTATAAGAAATTCTTTGAATACTTAACTTCCAAAGTGGAGCACATTCTGATTCTCTTCCCTTTTGTGGAGATCTCCATTCTTGGAGATTTCAATGTTCACCACCAGCTTTGACTTTCCTCTCCTTTCACTGACTAACCTGGTGAACTAGCCTTTAACTTTGCTATCCTCTATGACCTAGAGCAATTGGTACAACACCCTATTCGTATTCCTAACCGTCTTTGAGATACGCCCAACATTCTTGACCTTTTCCTAACCCCTAATCCTTCTGCTTATGCTGTTACTCTCTCTTTTCCGTTTGGTTTCTCCGATCACAATCTCATATCTGTATCTTGTCCTATTCCTCCAATCCCTTCTCAGGATCCCCCTAAGCAGAGGTGGCTCTGGCATTTTGTCTCAGCTAGTTGGGGGGACCTGAGGAGGTATTTTGCTGATTTTCCTTGGAATGACCACTGCTTCCATGTCAGAGATCCATCTCTGTGTGCTAAACGCACAACAGAGGTCATAGTTTCTGGTAGCATACATTCCTTACTCTTTTTTTTTTCGACCTAAACCTTCCAAACCTTGGTTTAGCACAACCTGTTCTTGTGCTATATATGATAGAGAGGTAGTGATCTACAGTGACTCCCATTCAGGACTAGCACTCATTGGAAATTGGCTACCTCCAACATACACACTTCTTGTATGTGACATCCAAGCACTCCTTTACCATCTGCAGACTGGGGACTGGACCAATGCTTTACAAGGGATCTCCTCTTATGTTGACATCAAAGACAATGCAGTAGCCAATCAAGAAACCAGAGAAGTGATTCTTGATGCAGAAGACACAAGAAACTCAAGCTGTGTGAGTATCAGCAGCTAGTAAAAAGAACACTTAGGCAGAACTGGAAGAAAAACCTTATCGACACACTATGAACCGCTGCATTAGGAAGTATCCACTCAGACATTTTCTCCTTGCTCATGGGCACACTCCAAAAGCCATTGCATGTATGCTACACTAATTTGCTTAAGAACAGAACACTGTGATCTGCAAGCCCATTAACATCGATTACATCTGTTTAACAGCCCCTACTGCCTTGGGTGTCTAAATCAAGAGGAAATAGTCAACCACTACCTTATCTACTGCCCTTGTTTCCATAACCTATGCATGTTCCTTCGTATTGGCTCCTCTACCCTTGGTGTTCACTGCCTGACTCTTGCTGGGCTGCTGGATGGGGCACGTTTTGACCCTCCTCTCTGCTATGAAATCCTCCAAAGGACGGCAACCTTTATAGATAAGAGTGACCAACTTTCTCGCTTATAAGGACATGTTACTGCATAGTAGTTCCTTTGCTTTGCTTGTTTGAAGCTATGTATTAGACTTCTACTCAGCTGCCAGTGGTATGTATTGGGCCTCATATGATTTTTCTGTCCGGGTAGCCCAAACAACAACATTTTTTGTTGGCACAAACAAGAAGCCAAGCATCTGCCTTGAGGCATCTGCCTAGCATGGCACTGGGTGAAGTGGGTGAAGCTAGCAGTTGGCTGCTGAACTTGCAAAGAGAAGGATGTGTTTGTGAGACCCTGAGAGACAATGTGACAGAGCTGTACAGTAAGCTTTCATCTCTTCTGCTCTTAGAGTCATTTTCAAGAGCCATGCTCTGTGTACCCAAGTGTGTCCTTATCATCTTGGGGTACTGGTGCTGGAATTTTGTAAGCTAAGCTAGCCAGTGTTCACTGCCACCACACCTCAGTAAGTACTGTTGTACAGTGAGCTTTTGTCTCCTGTCCCCTAAAGAGTGAGGATGCACAGACAATAAAAACAAGGGTTGAGTTTTGCAACAATATTACATGTGAGAATAAAAGGAAAATAATTTGGGGCATGTTTGGGAGAAAAGATTAGATGTTTTTGGCTATCTGCAAAAAAAAAAGAAAAAAAAAAAAAAAAAAAAAAAAGGAGAGTGAGTGTGAGTTTGAAAGAATGGATGAAAGGAGTTCAGACATAGTGAAAATAAGAAGAGGTGGTCTTTTATGTAAGGTTACAAGTGCAATGGAATGAAATGGTCTGATATGAGGGAGTGAAATTGGTACAAGTTATAATTTATAGTGAGTACAAAGTGGGCCTGAAAGTGAGAATGATGAAGAGGACAGAGAAGTGCTCAGAAATTATGTCAATGACTGTATGTTTGGGGGAATGTAGCATTTTACGTACCATGCATCAGACATGGACATGATTATGACTGCTAATCAAAAATCACAATTCATGGCTCTGATTACATAATCATAATCAAATCATAATAAAAAAGTAGATAACTCGTGTAATCATAATTAAATCATAATTATATTTTTCTTGATAATTATCAATGATTAAAATGTGATTATTGTGATTGTTTCCTTGTAATTTCCATGAAGCACTTCGCTTTCAAGTCCAGGTATGGTTTGAAAGCTTAGCACCATCTCATGTTTTTACTTGCTTGTCTCCCATGATATATGAGTATCAGTCAAATGCACACAAAGTCTATACATATTTCAGCAGACTCGAAATGCAATACTGGTAAAAATTACTGCTGGCAGGCTGGTGTGGGAGTGCACAGCGACAGGGTTACATAAGAAACATGTTGTCTGTGTAATCACTGTAATGTGTATATCAATCATGGAGCTGTCTATCATTGTGTGTGTGAGTGACTGTGTGTGTGTGTGTGTGTGTGTGTGTGTGTGTGTGTGTGTGTGTGTGTGTGTGTGTGTGTGTGTTTACCTAGTTGTATTTACCTAGTTGTGGTTTACAGGAGGGGAGTAATCTCATAGTATGCTGTCTCTATATCTATCTAGTTTGGTCTTAAAAGCACTGACATTTTCGGCATTTACAATGTCTTCACTGATTTCATTCCATTTGTCCACACTTCTGAGAAAAACTATACTTCTTGATGTCTCTTCAACAGTTAACTTTCTTCAACTTCTTACTGTGTCCCCCTCGTACTCTGTGTGTCTAAATTTATAAAACCTTCTTTGTCCACATTTTCCATACCATTTATCATGCTATAGATGTTTATTAAATCTCTCTCTCTCTCTCTCTCTCTCTCTCTCTCTCTCTCTCTCTCTCTCTCTCTCTCTCTCTCTCTCTCTCTCTCCCATTTTCAAGGGTAGGAATTTCCAACATTCTTAATCTCTCTTCATAGGTCGATTTATTCAACTCCGGAACCATCTTAGTGACTGCTCTTTGTACTCTTTCTAATTTCATAATATTCCTCTTTGTATGAGGAGACCACACCACTGCTGCATATTCCAATCTTGGTCTTATCATGGAAATCAACTATTTTTTATCATTTCTTTATCCAAATATGAGAATGCCATTCTTACTCTTTTTAACATATTCATAGTCTCTCCAGTAATTTTATCAATGTGTCTGTCCAGAGTCAAATTTTCAGTAACTGTTACTCCCAAATCTATTTTCTCTTTTGACTTCCTTAACTTCACACCATACATCTCATAATGATATTGTATTCTTTTCTTACTCTTACCAAACTCCATTACTTTACATTTACTTTAATTTAATTATATTTGCCAAGATTTACTCCATCTATTTATCTTATTTAAATCAACTTGCAGTACCATACAGTCATTTACATTTTCTACCCTTCTCATCAGCTTAGCATCATCTGCAAATAAGTTCATATAACTATCTATTTCTTCATTTATGTCGTTCACACATATAACACACATTATTGGTCTCAACACTGATCACTGTAGGACACCACTAGTTACTTTCAACCAAGATGAATTTTGGTCTTGTATTACAGTGTGTGTGTGTGTGTGTGTGTTGTAGTACTGTATCACCCAACATGTCTGTACATGCATATACTGCTGGCTATGTAAGGTAAACAACACGTTTGTACATGCACACACTGTTGGCATGTGCATAGAAGCAGGGCCTGTATCAGGAGTCAATGGAAAAGCCTCACGTCTAGTATCACACATTCGTCATTCTGCACTGGCATCTGACTTTCTCGAAGGTGAATCCAGACCTCAGGCCAAAAATGTAACCCACTGGAAAAGCAGTAAAAATATGTTTTGCTCCCTTACTGATCCAGCCAAGCTTGATCAATTAAACTGTCCAGTAAAGCTAACCAAATATGAACTTTATCTCATCAAGGAAATAACAGACATCTTGACACCATTTGAAGTAGCAACTCTAGTGTCAGGGAGAGAATGTTGTAACGTCAAGCAAAGTAATTCTATGCATTTGTGGACTGAAAGCTGAGCTTGAACAACTGTCACAGACATACAAGTCACTACTCTCAAAAGCTCAATCGAGAAAAGACTGAAGATCTATGAAGACATGGAGATGTTTCAGCTGGCTTCACTCCTAGATCCACACTTTAAGATGGACTGGTGTTCTTCAGAAGTTATGTTCATTAAATCCCGACTGAAGTCTATGGTAGATGAAATTATGCCTACTTCCACTGAAGAAAAGGGTTCCCTTCAGGAAAATAAGGAGGTCCCTACAAAGAAGTGCAAGCTATTCAGATTCATGATACCATCAGCATCAAAAAGCTCTTCCCTCTGTACATTAGCATCAACTTTATCACAAATAGAATCCTACCTGAGTCAGCCAAGAACAGAGGATGACAGTGATCCCCTTCCCTTCTGGGAAAAGAATAAGTCAACATTACCTCAATTAACTATACTAGCTCTCCGATATCTGTGTATCCCAGCATCATCAGCTCTAGTTGAAAGACTTTTCTCTATTGCTGAGGAAGTCTTTCATCCTGAACGATGCAGAATGACTGATGTTTCGCTTTGAGGAGTTGATGTTTATCAAGAGTAACTAGCACATAGTAAATTAGACATTACATGAGAAATAATCTAGCCTATAAGAAATCATGTGTATAACAAGCTCTATATTTTTCAAGGAGAAATACTGTTTTCATTATTGCTGTGAAATCCTGTGATCATGATTTTAAATAAATTCATAAAGTAATGTACTATTTACTGTAGAACAAAAACAAAACCTCTTACACACAATGTATGTTTTTAATACCATTAGTTAGTGATTAAATGGTTATATTACTGTGCTCAAATATGGAACAGTGTAACTAATAGATGTAGTTTGCTACTTATTTAGGCATTGTACTTAATCAGTTAATATATATATTTTTTTAATTATCATCATAATCATATATAATCATTATAATCATAATCTAATCCTGATCATGCATAAAAAGAAAAAAATAATCATAAAAAAAAGAACCACAAAACTAATCATAATTTAATTACAATAAAAAAAGTATTCCAGACCATAATCAAAATCAAATCATAATAATTTTTATAACCATGCCCATGTCTGCCATACATGTGTTTTACCTCAAACAAAAAAGCTAAAAGGTTTAACAAATAAGAAAAGATATCTTTATGATCAAAACAACAAAATTTGAGCAGAAAGTGTTCTAAAGCAAATCAATGTGACTTTTAAAACAAGAAAAGATAAATTTAAGGTCAAGGTTGGAAAATATGTTAAAGCATGACACAGACAGCTTGGAATGGTATTAAGCAACTAATTGGTATGAAAAAAGTATTAGTAACCTCTTGATAAACAGTTAGCACTGTTGACTTTTGCAATGACCGTAATGTTTTTTTTGTACATGATTTGATAAATATGACTTCTCTCATGAGTCTCAAAGGACTATCAAAGAACTTTGAAATGTTAACAACTCTAGGATTAGAATTCCAAATACCGATGTTATTAAAAGCCTGCAATCAATCAAGACAGAAAAAGCATCTGGGCCCGGATGCTTAAAACTCTCCCTTAGCGCGCCTCTAAGGGATCATCTGGTACGATCACTTAAAGGGTGATCTCTAAGGTCGATGCTCAAAACTCCCTTTAGCATCTCATTTGCTCAAGGGAGCATTGTGTTGGAGAGTACAGATTAGGGCTGGGCAGGATCTGAGTACTGGTCCTTGTACCCGAATTCCACAGATCTGAGGAGAGCTGACGGATCCAATCACTGACGCTGGTACTCGAATTCACTGACATGAATACCACTCTCTGAGACGAATACTTGTATGATTACTCAGGATTTTTTCCCTTTAGCTTCAATATTCAATATGAACATTATTTGTATTGACCATCATATTTATAACAAACTCGATATTACCATTGATGAGTATAAAACAGTTTTAGTCATACGTATGAAAAAATATCTTGGCTAGTGATGTATAGCAGAAATTTAGTGTTGCCATGCCCATGTCTTTTTTATGAATGCTGATTGGCTGGGCATGTGTGACGTCAGAGCTTAGCTGGCAAAGGGTATATATATACCACTGCGCATACTCTCGTATCTTCCAGATTAAGCTCTTAATCAGACTCTGGGCCATTTTCAATGCTCTCTGCTGGCTACTTCCCTGATGGGTTCAAGCAAACCGAGATGAGGATGATACCCAAGGCCAGCAAGCCTCCCACACACACTGAGAGCTACCGTCCCATCTCCCTGCTTGAGGTACCTGGGAAAATACTGGAGAGGATTGTCACCTCATGGCTTTGTGTCCACCTGGAGGCTGGCAACCACCTGCATCCAGCGCAGTACGGCTTCTGGAGTGGCAGAGGCACTGTACACGCCATCACTCTGGCTACCAAGACCATGGCTGTACACCAAGCGTGCAGATCCCAGTGTAACCTGGTCTTGCGTGATGTGAGTAAGGTGTTTGATCATGTCTGGCACCTGGACCTGAAGTACAAGATTCTTCACCTGGCTCTGCTTGCCCCAGTCGAGCGCCTGCTCTGTGACTTCCTGGATGACAGGTCGGCCAGGGTCAGAGTTGGGAGTCACCTTGGCCCTGCCTTCTCCCTTGCCATGGGAGTCCAGCAGGGCAGTGTACTCTCTCCAATGCTGTACAGCATCTATACCAGCAACTGCCCTGTCTCAGACGCCGGTATTAACATAGTATATGCTGATGATGTTTCACAGGTTGTTTGCCACCCAGGCCGCTCCAGCAGGATGCTGAACGCCTGCACCAGCAGAGAGATAGCCTGTATCAATGCCTTCAAGAGAATGGAAGATCAGGACCAATCTGGCCAAGTTCACCGTCATCCCCCTTGCTACCAAGACCCCACCCTACTGCTAGTCGACAGGGATGATGCCCAGGGGCTCATTCTTGGGGTTGTCCGTCTCATCCATGGGGTACACCACTCACATGACCCAACGCGTGGCACGAGCGAAGTCAGCCCTCACCAGGCTGTACCACTTTAGGGATTTGGACACTGGTCTTAAACTCCATCTCATAAAGGCTTTGATACTGCCCTCCTGTTCCCTTGCATGCTCTCGCCAAAACGGCCGTAAGCAGACTACAAAGAGTGCAGAACAGTGCCCTGAGGTTCGCCTTCAGAACCAGATGGGATGACTTCATCACCACAGCATCGCTTCATGAGGCCGCGTCCCTCCCAACCCTTGACCTCCACCTCCACGACATGGCTGCCAAGGTGTGGCAAAGGATGGAAACTGAGGGATGGGACCAGTACCGGGCGTTGCAGGTTCTGCACAAGGAGGCCCCAAACTGGCAACACACCTAGTTCCCCAGGAGCCTCCTGAGACTGGGGGATCCCCCACTGGAGCCCTGCTATAGGTGAATGTTAACTTTCCTAAACTTGTATCCCCTGACTGTTCCATCACGTCTGTCATTGCATCCTTCTCGACCCCCCCCCCCTTCCCTCCTGCCTTTTACTATGTCATACTGTTCGTTTTTTTTTTCTCTTTTTATGCCCATAGATCATCTGCCAGTCTCCACCATACCTGCCCTCACCTCCATGTGGAATGCCAATGACTGTTGGTTTAGCGTGTGTGTTTGTCCTTTCTACTCCTGAGAGCCGAGGAACCACAACAACGAAGCAGCATCTCAGTGTTGTCTCACCACTTTGAGGATTTGCCAGGCCTGATGACACCCCTCGTGACACCGACGGCAACCTCCAGTAGCGTTCCTGCTGTGTGATCTTCCCCTCTCAAGCCTTGCGCCCTGAGTTGTTGGGACGCTCTCCTGTTGTCTCATCAAGGGGTACACGTCCTCCAGATAAGCTACGCAGCTCCCAGCAGTGGGGCTGAGCCTCGGGCGCGCACAGTTGTGGGGACGTGCCGGGTTTGATGGCACGCCAGCGCCACTGAAGGCCTCACCACCTAGACACCTCTGACTACAACCTCACCCGCTGCCTTTACATGGCGACGGGATTCACCTACCTTAGAAGAACCCCAATTATGACAAGGACACTCACTGCAAGACTTCTGGACACTCGTGTGCCATAGTGTATTACGTTGTATATAGTGTTTTGATGTGACTGTATCCACAGCAACATGGGTAGTTTTTCTCTGGGAGCTCCGGTTTCCACCCAGAAGACATCTGTGCTGTCTGTGGTTACATTGTATATTGTATATTTCACTTCTTTTTGTGTAAATATCACAGATGCATGAGATGGAAAATGTATTGTATTGTAATGTACTACATAAGTATCCCCCCACCTCCTCTCTCTCCCACAGCAGTACAGGTGGTTTTCCTCCGGGAACTCCGGTTTCCAACCTTGACCCAGCATGTACTGCCCTGTGACCTTTCACAGGGCAGTACATGCCCTGTGCTGCCCTGTACCTTTCACAGGAGTAGTTCAGCCTGCTGCTTTACACCAGCAGGCCGGACTGCCCAGCAACTTTTTACTTCTACTATATTTCTATATTTCCTCTCTTTTTCTTCCCGTGTACCAGCCCAGGTACACTCCCCACCACTCTTATGTAACCCATCTTTTCTCAATAAACTTTGTAAACTTTGTAAACACTCATGCCAGTAGCTGCAAAGACATCATTGAGGGGGGAATTTGTGGCAGTTGGCAAAGTAGTTACTTCTACATGAAAATTCGATGAATACTCTAAAAATAAATACATCTGTGATATACCTTGATTCCATATCTACCAAACTGCGAATAAATATTCCGTTTAAAATTTAAGTCTTTCATGGTACACTTAAGAAAGTGTACCTTGTGTCATTTGAAGCAATAAATCATCAGCATTATTGACCACAAATTCACTTTTCAATTAAAGTAAACCTCTTATTTGCACAATGGCAGCCAAGCGGACCAAATGTGCACCAAATGTGCAACAAATAGACAGGGATGTGGTTGTCTGTTTGACTTGCAAAGATAAATTAAAGTATTGTGAAAATACAACTTCCAATCTCATCAAACACCTCTGCACCAGACATCCCCTTGAATATGCCGAGCTGAAGGAGGAAAATGAGGCAGGGCACGATTTACCAAAACAGCCTAAGATGAGTGTACAACCAACTTTGATTGACACTTATCAAAGCAACACCGTACAGAAATTACTCGAATAAAGAGACCGAAATAGATAATCTAGTTGTTAGAATGATTGTGGAAGATTTGCAGCCACTGTCGGTCGTAGAAGATAAAGGTTTTAAATGCCTTATCCATGGCCTTAACCCTTATAATTCCTGACAGCCACACTTGTACAAATATATATTTCGTCCTATACCAACATGAATAATGTGCATTGCATGTTCTAAACAAAGTATACCTAGAATACCACCAACTATAGAACTAACAAATTAACATTCATTATTCATTGCATAACAAAAATGAATTTGTGAAATATAATGATAACACATTGGAAGGTAAAATACGAGGGTGAGATACCGTATTTGATGGCTCATAAGACGCTACTTTTTTCTCAGAAAAAGGGTCAGTAAATTAGCCTGCGTCCAATGAGGCAAAGGTCCAACTTTGAGGCAGTAATAGGTTACAAGTCTACGGCAACAGAGGCTCTAAATTCAAACCACAGATGTCTTTGCACAACTAAATAAAGTCATGATTGGTAGTACGCCACAAAATGCTCTTTCTTTCAAGGTACCAATGTGTAGTATCTCATACTTACTGGTAATCCACATAGACTTTGACCAGTCAGGAAGAATTTGCTTAACCATGCACCACTTCTTCTTGGAGTTTTGTTGGGGCAGTGTAGGTTGTGATGTCACAGCCTTTGATGCCCCAAAGGTGAGGTATCCAATTATAATATTAGACTAGATGTGATGGAGCTGGTTGGATTTGTGGAGAAGGTTCTGGCAAGGTGGAGATGGTGCACCACGTTTTTCAAAACAAACGCGGTCGGTTGCGCTCCGACGTGACGTACTCGGTGACACCGAGTGTGACGCCGTTACTGATTGAGGTAAGACAATAGCCACACTTTCATACAATTAAAATTGAACCTATCTTTTTAACATTCTTGCTTTGCATACATATGAAAAAGATTGAAGCTAGAGAAACTTTTCTTTTATGAAAATAGACTAATACACCTTGAGAACGAATATTTCTTCTATAAAGGAATTGAGTGTCATGGGATAGGCTGGCTTGAGGTGATGATCTGCATAATATTCATGTAATAGCTTATGCAAGAGTGTTTAAAACTTCCAGATTTTATTACACAACATGATGGAGTCAAAAAAACGACACAATTACACAATTGCATACAAGCTACAAGTAATACAATATGCAAAGGAAAACGGCAACAGAGCTGCTGCTAGGCATTTTGGTCCACCTCCAACTGAGAAAATTATTCGTTTTTGGCGAAAACAAGAGGAAGAACTTCAGAAAGCTGTGAAATCAAAACATGGTCTTCGCACAAAGAAAGCTAAATGGGTGGAACTGGAAGAGGAGATGAAGGCTTGGGTTGTTGATCAAAGGAATCAGGGTGCAATAGTAACAACTAAACAAATAATTTTTGAAGCTAAAGAAAGGGCAACTGCCAAAGGCTATGATGATTTTGGTGGTAATGAGGGCTGGTGTTATAGATTTATGAAAAGGAATGGATTAGCAATGCGAACTAAAACAAAAATATCACAAAAAATGCCTATGGCATATGAAAACAAAATTCTTGAGTTTCATAAATACGTTATAAATCTCAGAAAGGACACCCATTTTGAAATGGGACAAATTGCAAATATGGATGAAGTACCACTGTCATTTGATGTGCCTTCTAATAAAACAGTTGATTTTAAAGGTTCTAAGACTGTGACTATTAAAACCTCAGGCCATGAGAAAACTCATTTTACAGCAGTACTGGCTTGTTGTGTAGTGCTGAGAAATTAATTATGTATATTTCTACTTTTTTTCCTAGGCTAGGGCCCATGTAATGTGCGAGGATGACCAGAATCTCAGTACCATGTGACTAACCCCTCCCCTTCCCCTCCTCTCCTCTGTGTCCTTTTGTCCTTGCTTTCCCCCCCCCCCTCTCAGCGTCACTGTGTTGACCACTTCTATAACAAATTTACCCAGTGAATAAACGTAATTTCTCCTGCTTGGCCAGGTTATAGAGGCGAATTTTTCACCTAATCCCAGAGAATGGGGAGCCCTTAATACGATAAAATTAATTCTATAATGGTAAGGTCTTAAACCAGCTCAAACAAATCCCAGATAATTACGCCGCGCCAATGAGGTTGACGAATCTGATAAGTCTTCTTTGCTTCGCTGCCCTGTCACTCCTGTTGCTACGCAAGCCGGGAAGAGATACCAGACTTTGACTAATTCCCCAATTGATTTCAAAAGTCCATTGAATTAAACTTCTTAAAGTAACAACTATAAAGTAAACAGTAACTTAATTATTCATATTTTTCATCTCTGAACTCACAACCTAGTCGCCCCCCCCCCTACTAAAACCAAAATTATAACTTAATAAATTTCCCCATTGGAAACCTTTATCCTTAGTTTCCCGCCGATTTCCTCACAAGCAAAGCCAGTCTCTCTCGGATTCTCCTCAGGTGAGCATGCAGTCTGATAATCTCCTCTTCCATTTCTTGTAATATTAAGTAAGTGTTTATTTAACAATAATTTACTAAAGCCAGTCTCTCTCGGATTCTCCTCAGTCTCTCTCGGATTCTCCTCAGATATTCCTGATGATAAACTGTTTTCTGAGTGGATAGATATTCGCATTTTTTCGTTCTTTTTTTTTTGTTGGTTTTCTCCACGGGACTAGTGAAACCACCTGGTTCGAGATCACCGTGTGAGACTGTCCTCAGGTCTATACATACTTTTTGGGTATATATTTGTTATTTATTTATTTATTCTCTAGTCTCCCCCACAACTCAGTAGTCGCGAAAATATCTCCATCGTAGTTTTTATGTAATTGAAGAATACGCTACCATTTATTTTGTATTTCTGAATTATGTAACTGAAGAGTACGCTATCATTTATTTTGTATTTCTGAATTATGTAACTGAAGAGTACGCTATCATTTATTTTGTATTTCTGAATTATGTAACTGAAGAGTACGCTACCATTTATTTTGTATTTCTGAATTATGTAACTGAAGAGTACGCTATCATTTATTTTGTATTTCTGAATTATGTAACTGAAGAGTACGCTATCATTTATTTTGTATTTCTGAATTATGTAACTGAAGAGTACGCTACCATTTATTTTGTATTTCTGAATTATGTAACTGAAGAGTACGCTATCATTTATTTTGTATTTCTGAATTATGTAACTGAAGAGTACGCTATCATTTATTTTGTATTTCTGAATTATGTAACTGAAGAGTACGCTATCATTTATTTTGTATTTCTGAATTATGTAACTGAAGAGTACGCTACCATTTATTTTGTATTTCTGAATTGCTTTCTTTTTATTATTATTATTTCGGATTATTCCATTATTTATTAAAAATCATAAAAGTGTCAGTATTTGTATTTCTCTTAATCCAGTGATAGGATTTGTAATTATCGTGTGCCACAAGCAACACCTCAACACCCCTTAGAGGGCACTAAACTGGTGAGCAGCGGTGGGATTTATTTCGCGACTAACCGAAAGAGGTGGAGACTGGAAATAATTGTAAATGTTGAAGGTGATGATGATGCCAAGCGAGACATTCAAAGGAGGGCGTGCACGTGCATGGTGGTGAGCAGGTGATGATTGGAGAGGCACAGAACGTTCAGGATGGAGGAGGAGGAGGAGCAGGAGTCTTTGTGTATAGGAAGGAGAAAGAAGGAGGATAGGAGTAATAAGTAATAATGCAAGGAGAAAGGAGGTGGAGGAGGAGTAATGAATAACAATGATTAAGAGGAAAACCAGAGGAGGAGAAATAGTAATGAACTATAATTTTTTTTTTTCTTGAGTAATGACAAAACATGCACATGAGCTTTCTGGCCACCTGGGTCAGAAAAAGACAATTAAAAAGGCCGAAGAATTGTTTTACTGGTGTAATCTCAAGTTTGACGTAACCCAGTACGTAAAGAATTGCCTTACCTGTCAAAGATTTAAAACCTCTCCAGGGTTACAGCAGCCTTATCAGGAATTACCTTCAGTAGAGAAGCCCTTAGATAGGATAGGTATAGACCTGACGGATATGATTGCAGGCAGTGGTGGCTACCGATATGTGTTGACTATCGTAGATCACTTTAGCCGATTTGTGAAGTTCTATCCACTCAAAAACAAACTATCAGAGGGAATTGTAGAGGCGCTGCAGCAGTACATTACCGACTTCGGGACTCCTCACTCCATCGTCCTGGACAACGGGGGCGAGTTCACCTCCCAGATCTTCCAACAATTCTGCCAGCAACACCTCATCACCCTCTGTTACACCACTCCCTACCACCCGCAAGGAAACGCCATCACCGAACGACTCCATCGCACGCTCAAATCCATCTTGGCTTCCATGTGCCGAGGTTACCCGCTACGGTGGCCTCGCCTACTCCCTGTGTGTCAGGCCACTATGAATGCCGCCGTCCATACCAGTATCGCCCAACAACCTTTCTTCGCGTTTTTCTCCCGGCATGCGCCCCGAGTGGTGGGTGCCAGGCTACCCGCAGTTGATGGTGACGAGCAAGACGTGGATGTGGTCCGCCGGCTGATCCGGGAAACACACGAGAAAATGACTCGGAAATACCGTAATGCGGCCAACAGGAAACGCAAGGAGCAGAAGGTAGACATTGGGGCGTTGGTGTGGGTGAAGCGAGAAACTACAGAGTCAGGAGTGTGTAAGAAACTGTGTGTTCGTTGGGACGGCCCATATAAGGTGGTGGAAGTTTTAAGAGGAGGCGGTGGTTATGTGGTGAAAGACCCTTTCTCGGGAAAGATGGTGCAAAGAGCGGCAGAAAAGATCAAACAGTTTCACAGTGAGGAAGAGTACGTAGTTGCAGCTCAAGACACAGTGTTCCAACCTGATATAGAAACTGAAGTGTTACCGCCTAGAGTGCGTAACCGTCCCAGACGCTATATTGAGGAATGTTAATGTCGCTGGAAAGACGGTATAGAAAAGAGCAGAGTGCTTGGGGTAAATAGAGTCCCCCCCCTTACTTTTGCATGGTCTGGCTGGACTGGTTGTAATGAATCGTGGTATGACGGGTATGGGTACTATGTGAGAGGTGATGTAAGAATTTGAGAAGGAATAAGGAACCACTTTAATTCGCAGACTACTACTGCACTCGACAATCCGTTCGGGCCATTCTGTGGTGGATTACTTCAGGACGTGGCGAGCGCTTCGCGTAATCATCTATAGTATCTCATGGTATGAGTGAATGTGTGGATGAGTAAATGACTGTCCGAGTGGAAGGAACCGAGTACTGGGGTGGCCGAATCTCGTTTCAGAGAGTGACGGAGTGACTTAAGGTTAAGTCCTCACACCACAGGAGGTCAAGAGGCTGGTTGGGGTGGAATTTCTTTTCTTTTTCCTTGAGATGAGAGAAAGAGCCGAGTTATGTCTCCAAGGGACATTGTGGTGATATGGCCCACAAGCCATTGTATGGGAGAGAATGTCAGAGTTATTTCCCGACAGAGATCACGTGCAGTTCGTCAGCCTGGCTTGGTTATGTGGTGGTGAGGGGAGTTTCTAATTACTCGGATGTGAAGGTGTTATTTTATTTTTTTTGATAAGGAGAAAAGAGAGAGGTGAAAAATTCTAGAACGGATGAAAGGCTCGTGTAGTGCTGAGAAATTAATTATGTATATTTCTACTTTTTTTCCTAGGCTAGGGCCCATGTAATGTGCGAGGATGACCAGAATCTCAGTACCATGTGACTAACCCCTCCCCTTCCCCTCCTCTCCTCTGTGTCCTTTTGTCCTTGCTTTCCCCCCCCCCTCTCAGCGTCACTGTGTTGACCACTTCTATAACAAATTTACCCAGTGAATAAACGTAATTTCTCCTGCTTGGCCAGGTTATAGAGGCGAATTTTTCACCTAATCCCAGAGAATGGGGAGCCCTTAATACGATAAAATTAATTCTATAATGGTAAGGTCTTAAACCAGCTCAAACAAATCCCAGATAATTACGCCGCGCCAATGAGGTTGACGAATCTGATAAGTCTTCTTTGCTTCGCTGCCCTGTCACTCCTGTTGCTACGCAAGCCGGGAAGAGATACCAGACTTTGACTAATTCCCCAATTGATTTCAAAAGTCCATTGAATTAAACTTCTTAAAGTAACAACTATAAAGTAAACAGTAACTTAATTATTCATATTTTTCATCTCTGAACTCACAACCTAGTCGCCCCCCCCCCCACTAAAACCAAAATTATAACTTAATAAATTTCCCCATTGGAAACCTTTATCCTTAGTTTCCCGCCGATTTCCTCACAAGCAAAGCCAGTCTCTCTCGGATTCTCCTCAGGTGAGCATGCAGTCTGATAATCTCCTCTTCCATTTCTTGTAATATTAAGTAAGTGTTTATTTAACAATAATTTACTAAAGCCAGTCTCTCTCGGATTCTCCTCAGTCTCTCTCGGATTCTCCTCAGATATTCCTGATGATAAACTGTTTTCTGAGTGGATAGATATTCGCATTTTTTCGTTCTTTTTTTTTTGTTGGTTTTCTCCACGGGACTAGTGAAACCACCTGGTTCGAGATCACCGTGTGAGACTGTCCTCAGGTCTATACATACTTTTTGGGTATATATTTGTTATTTATTTATTTATTCTCTAGTCTCCCCCACAACTCAGTAGTCGCGAAAATATCTCCATCGTAGTTTTTATGTAATTGAAGAATACGCTACCATTTATTTTGTATTTCTGAATTATGTAACTGAAGAGTACGCTATCATTTATTTTGTATTTCTGAATTATGTAACTGAAGAGTACGCTATCATTTATTTTGTATTTCTGAATTATGTAACTGAAGAGTACGCTACCATTTATTTTGTATTTCTGAATTATGTAACTGAAGAGTACGCTATCATTTATTTTGTATTTCTGAATTATGTAACTGAAGAGTACGCTATCATTTATTTTGTATTTCTGAATTATGTAACTGAAGAGTACGCTACCATTTATTTTGTATTTCTGAATTATGTAACTGAAGAGTACGCTATCATTTATTTTGTATTTCTGAATTATGTAACTGAAGAGTACGCTACCATTTATTTTGTATTTCTGAATTGCTTTCTTTTTATTATTATTATTTCGGATTATTCCATTATTTATTAAAAATCATAAAAGTGTCAGTATTTGTATTTCTCTTAATCCAGTGATAGGATTTGTAATTATCGTGTGCCACAAGCAACACCTCAACACCCCTTAGAGGGCACTAAAGTTGTGCTGATGGCACTAAATTACCACCTTTCCTCATATTCAAGAGGAAAACCTTTCCCAAAGAAAGCATTCCACCAGGTATCTTTATTCATGTTCATCCTAAGGGCTGGATGGATGAGGATGGTGTGAAGCTGTGGCTTGACAAAGTATGGTCACGGCGTCCTGGGGGACTTATAAAAAAAACATCACTTCTTGTGTGGGATCAATTTAGGGCTCATTTAACTCAGGCTACCAAGAACAGAGTACACAATCTAAACACAAAAGTGGCTGTAATACCTGGTGGACTAACATGCCAGTTGGAACCACTTGATGTTTGCATAAACAAACCTTTCAAGGTGTATATGCGTGAGCAGTGGAACGCGTGGATGAGACTCCCGCAACATGACAAAACACCATCGGGCTTCATCAAGAAGCCTACAATAGCCCAGGTTTGCCAGTGGGTAAAAATTGCTTGGGATAAAGTAAAAACAGAGACAGTGGTGCTTTCATTCAAGAAATGTGGCATCAGTAATGATCTTGAGGGCACAGAGGATGACCTTCTATACGAAGGCAGTGACTCTTCTACTTCTAGTAGTGATTCTGGTGAGCTTGAGGAATGCAGTACTGATGACAGTGACAATGATTTTGTAGGGTTTGGATGTGAATAAAAATGCTACAGTTGTGCTAAGCAAATTTCAGAATGAATAAAATCAATTTATTTTCATGAATTTGAATTAAAAACTCTTTAGTTTTGTTGTGTAAGATTTCAGAATGAATAAGATCAATTTATTTGCACGAAAATTTATTTGAATTAAAAAAAGGAATGAAACACTTCAGATTTGGTTTTTTACTTTTGTAACTTCTAAGAATAAAACTAATTTATTTTCACGGATTTGAATTTGAATAAAATGTAGTAGGTAAACTATAGTAATTTGTGCAAGGTATTCAAAGTGAATATTATGAATTTGTTGTGATTTGAATACGAATTAAAAGATACAATTGTACTAAATTTTATGATGAATGAAATAATATTTCAAGTAAAATACACTTTAGAAAATAAAGTTAGTAAGTCTGCTTTTACACATCCTTTGGCTTTGAAAATGTACTAAAATACTGCATAAGAATTACATGTGAAAGATGCTAAAAAATAAAGTATGAAAAAATTTTATTATCACTGTAGTCCCTCAGTTAATGGTGCCGCCAAGAGCTAGGTGCAGTTAATGTTTACATTCAGCTGAACCGCATTAAGACTGAAACTCCCCTGCTTACCACACCTTTTGGGCACTAGAGGCTGTGACATCACAGTCTGCATGGCCCCAACTAAAATACCAATAAGAAGATTGTGTTTACACGTCAGCAGGATTGGTACAATCTTGTCTTTCAATACCCTCAACCGAACCATTACGTTCTGGCTTTCAAGGCCCGCAACCTTACCAAGATTTGACTCCAGAAATCCAACCAGCTCCACTGTATCTAGTCTGAAACACTACCTGTATACCACACCTTTGGGACGCCAGGCTGTGATGTCACGGCCATCACAGCCTCAACAAAACCCCAAAAAGAACAAATAAGCTGCTAGCATAAATTAAACTTTTAAATGCTGAGTATTGGTATCTAATAGTGATCTAAATGCACGTGAGAGTCTTCAAATGTCGTTTGAATTCCTTGACTTCATATCGATAGCCTAAATCTGTTAATTTTTGTTTTTTTTCTATTTCAATACATGCCAGAACTGGGTGCGTCTTATGAGCCCGTGCGTCTTATGAGCCATCAAATACGGTACTTATACATACAAATACAGATATATAATTTGTACACAAAGCAGGGACCAGCCCGCTGGTGGTGCGGTGAGATGTGTTATTTGCTGTCACCTGAGCCGTGGCAGGAAGTTTTGGTGTGGTGCCACCCTAAGCACCCGCAGCATCATGTCCATGGGTGTGTGAGGGCAACCCTGGCCTTGCAAATGGTGAGGAGTCCTTCCTTCAGGCTGGGTGGGTGTTGGCTGTGCTGGTCTGAGGGCGGTGGTCTCCGGACAGGACAGGAGGTAGTGCAGTAGTAGGTGGTGGCTGTGCCTCCTGCAATGGTCGCACTCCTGCCCCTGGAAGGTGTTGTACAGCTCCTTCCTGGTGCAGTAGCCAATCCTCACACACACTGTAGGAACACGCTGTTTGCCCTGGGCTGTTGCTGGGGGGAATCCAGTGGCTGATAGTTGGTACCATAGGCGTACCATGCAGCTTGCATTTTCCTTGCCTCCTGTTGCCAGTGTATCTGGCAGGCACGCTGAGTTGTGGTGCACCTGGTTTGTGCTTTCACTTGCCACAGGCTGGGGGGCACATATCACATCACCTGGGGGCCCATGGCATTGGCAGCCTCATTCCTTCTTACTCCCACGTGGCTGGGTATCCAGTTGAGCCTCACCCACCACTCCTGCCCAGTAAGCTCTGGAGGCTACCCAGAATGGTGGTAAGGAGGCCACATTGTTGCTGTGCTGCAGCTGCTGGAGGACCTGCAGTCCCGTCCTGGAGTCTGTGTTGTGGGCTTGCTCCAGGGCCAGCTGTATCGCTACCACTTCCGTCTGCAGGGTGGAGCAGCAGTTGGGAGTCTTCACGCATAACTCAGTCCCGTTGGTGATGGCAGCAGTGGCCATCTTGCCTGGGTACACCAAGCTGTCAAAGAAGTAGTCAGCACTATCTGGCTCGGTGACCCGCACCAAGGCCATGAGGGTGTGCTGCCACAGCTCCTTGGTGGTGCAGAGTGACTTGCTGGCAGGCAGCTGATTGGTGGAGAATTCTGCTGTAGGGGCTCCCAAGGGGGTGGGGTGCAGAAGTTGGGGGCAGGGCAGTCTGCCTGTGGCCAGGGATGGCTGCCTGTGTGGGCAAGTGTGCAGGTAGCCAGTGTGGACTGCACCAGCCACAGGTCATGATGGAGGACCTCAGTGGCCTGGGTCATTGCCAGCCTCAGTCTCCTCTGCACCACACCCTCCACGTCTCGCTGCAGCACCCTGGATATGCAGCAGGTCGTGATGTGCTGTACTCTGGTAGTTAAAGGCACCAGGCAGGCCTCGCTCTGCATGACACAGGCGTTGGTCCACCTTGGTGCCCCCAACATGGTCCTCATGGTGGTGTTCTGCAGCACCTTGAGGTAGCTGTGTCTGCTAGTTGGGGGAGAGTGCTATGAGGACAGAGGCACTGTAATCCACCAGAGAGCTTATGGCCTGCACGCAGTACAGACACAGGATGGAGAAGGTGGCGCTTGCAGTGAGTCATGTCATGGCCCCACTTGCTCACCCACACCCCAAGGTACTGGTAGGAGTTGGTCCAGGCCAATTCAACTCCTTGGACGCAGAGCTGCCTTCACCATCTTGGCCCAGGACTTCTCAGCTGAGATCTTGAGCCCCAGCTCCTTGCACTTCCCACTGATGGTGTCAAGTTCCTGCTGCATTCTCCTGACCTTGTTGCCCCTTCCAGTGACCATGACGCCAAAGTCATCAGCATAGCTCAGCAGAACGGTGCCCTCATGGAAGGGTAGGGCCACCAGCTGCTCCATCAGCAGCTTGAAGAGGAGGGGGCTGAGGATGCTGCCCTGGGGCATCGAGTTCTTCAGCTCCTGAAAACTTGACCTCAGGCCCTGGAATCTAACCCTGGCGTGGCAGTGCTGCAGGTAGTCGTGGAGCCAGGCTAACAGTCTTCCTCGCACCCCTTTCCTCATAAGTGTGTCAAGGATGGCATGAGGACTGGCCAGCTTGAAAGCCTTCTCCATGTTGAGGAAGACAATGATAGTGGGTTGGTGGTTGGCCTGGGTCAGCATAGTGAGGATGCTGTCTGCCATGCTAATGCTGCAGGTGTAGCCGAACACGTGTGAGTGAAGGGGCCCCATGTGCCACTGTAGCCGAGCAGGCATCATCCTTTCAGCTGTTTTGGCCATGCAGCTGAGGAGGGAGATGGGCCTAAGCTTAGTGGGCTCCTTTGGTTTGGGGATTAGCTGAATGTTGGCCTCCTTCCATGGTGGGTGGCAGGCAGCCCGCTATACATGACACACTGAGCATCGCCAGCAGCACGGTATCCCCTGCTGGCCTGGTGTGAGCCAACATGGAGTAAGGCATGCCATCTGCCCCCACTGCTGTGTCACATGTGGTGAGGGTGGTGAAGTGGTTGCTGGTGAGAGTGGGGTGCACCTGCAAGATAGCACTAGCAGCCAGGTCATTCGACGCCAGAGTGAGGTTGAGCCTTCCCCCTTTGGGTGTGGGTGGCCTCCCCCGTGTTGAGGAGGCAGATGTGAGGGATGTCCTTGAGCAGTACAGCCAGGTGGCGGCCCACCTCATTGGTTGGGGATAGTGACTGAAGCATTCATTCATTCATTCATTCATACTTTAATTTTGTAGTAAAAACTGATTGTCATAGTGCTAAGTTAATTGCATGTATTGTTAATGAATATTGTAATATGTTGAAAGTGTTTAATATCCGTGTATAATGTTATTTTGTAAGAAATTGAGACCGAGAACTTGTTCGCAGTTCTTACGGTCATGCCTACCTCATCAATAAACGCGTCAGGGAGAACTGCCTTTCCTAGACCCTACGATGATGGGTGTGATCAGTAAAACAGATCACCTGAGAGCCAATTGATGCCCAGCCGGTGCGGCTACACCAAAGTCTTTTCCATAGCCATCCACAACATCCAACAAACTTTGAAGCTCATCCAGCGATTGACTCATAATAACTACGTCTTCTGCATAAAGAAGCACACATACTTTATCATTCCCCACACTTACCCCTACATTCATTCTTCTCATCCTTGCTGCTAGCTCCAGTTAATAGCCTATTGGAATGCTTGGTTTTGATGACCTTGATCTTTGAAAACATCCGTTCAACTGCAGCAGATGAATGTAGCAATACCAGTAAATTTCGCATGAATTCTGCAAGGGTAGAAAATTTTGCTTTGCCTCTTCCATCCTTTACTTCAAATCACTCTTGCCAAAAAGATGTTGATGGCAGGCTCAAATTTCGAAGACTTGCCTTGGCATGTGACAAATCTTCCCACTGTTCTTGCAAGTCATCAAGGTGTGACTCTTTCACAAGTGTTGGGAAATGAACAGCCAACTGTGCAATTGACGTAACTTGTCGTTGTGGAGAGAGAGCAACTTTTGGATCAACAACTGAAAGTTGTGCTAGGACACCATCTTCTTCTAGGGGAAATCTCATTCTTATTTGTGCACAGAATTCCACTAAAAACTTTTGGCAGTCAGCAAGGAACCTTGTTTTACTTTCCCCTAGTGGTTCTTTTGAGCATCAGAGCATCACATCTTCCACCAAGTTTTATACTGTTCACATCATGGTGCAGAGATACATCACAAGAATTAATCACAGACAGTTGACCCTCTAGTACTTCATTCTTAACAAACATGCCTAGGATGCCTCTATATTCATCAGAAATCGAGGAGTAGAGTGTACTAAGCCTGAAGTACTCTGCTTGGAACTCTATGTTCATTTTATCCACTTTTCCAAGTATGTACTTCAGGAATAACAACATGTGTCTAGTTCCCTCACTTACCATTGTCATATATATATATATATATATATATATATATATATATATATATATATATATATATATATATATATATATATATATATATATATATATATATATATAAAAGAGATTCAGATTGAAAAAATCTGTAATAGCTCAAGTACTTGAGATATTACATGTTCTCTGGACAACCAACGAGTCTGTGAAAGTTTAATAATTTTGTGCTTTGGGCTCTGAATGACCTCTTGAATCAGTTTAAACTGATGCTGACGTTTGCTACTTCATGAAAAGTAACAACAAATGTCCTTAAGAAATGCTTCAAGAAAGGATGGCATGACTTGCACATAGTGCAAATGAATAACAGACACAGCCAAGAATAAATACAGATGGTACATCACCCTTCAAGCATGCCTGAAGCCACAACGTGCACCCATCATCGCAGAGCAGTTATCGCTGGCAAAACCAACGATGTTTGTAAGTGGTATGTCTTCGCTTTGAAACAATTTTTTTACAGCTTTGTACAAACCCTATGCACTAGCATCTTCAGTCTAATAATGCATCCGTCACTTTCCACTTGTTCTTGTCATACTATCTTACCATGACAGCAAGTATCTGTGACACCGATATGTCTGTGCTTTCATCGATCATTAAAGAAAACTTGTTTTTCTTGCATATCTCCGTAACTTCTTCCCGTTCTTCCCACGCTAATCCATATTGCATGACATATGAAGCTTTTGTTTTTTTCATAGTCATTTTCTTCACAGTATCACAGTCTGGAAACATCCTTTTTATTACCTCGATCAGGTGGTCTGCCTGGGAAAATGCCATTCCAATAATTGCAATAATTCTGTATTGTGAACTTTTTATCTTTTGGGTCTTCAGTTGGTTTCTTTATGAACTGCTGAATATTCACACACTTTTCTTTGATTCATAGTTTTTTTTGTGCTTCTTTAATGTAGATTTGTGGCTTATCAAACCAACTTTTTTAGGATTCCTTAGCTTGGAATCACACATTACACAATGAACAACATACTTATCTTTAGGATCTGGCTTGATCCAGTCCTTTAATTCAGGATCAGTTAACCACTGGTTGTACCACATCTTTTTTTTCTTTTTTGGTGGAGTTTTATCTCCACTGCAGCCTGCAATGGGGTTCTCAAAAACACTCATTGTCTCAACAACTTATCAATCTACCTATTTTATCACCACAATGTATCCAAAACCAAACTGAGGGAACCCACTTCAACAATTCAACTGAGGGAAGTTCTGGCACTAGTTGGACTGACCACGAGGTGATGTGAACGGATCGTGTCCAACACATGTAAACAAACACTACAGAAAACAGGAAGCATGAGATTCATATTAAGGCAGACTTGTATAGATCTAATTAGGTAGCAATAATCATTGTCACTTTTTTCTTTTTAATGAAAACTACAAGATTTGTTGGATTTTAAGGAAAAAAACTATGAGACTCCAAAATCAAAGCAAAAAATACTAGATCTAGTAGGAAAACACAAGGATTGGCAACACTGCCAGTGACCACCCACCACACGCGGGAAAAAACGAACGTGTGAACGCGCTCAGAGCAACACGTTACCACCCAAACCGCTCTCCGGTATTTCTCCCACTCCGGTCTTGCTGGTAGTCTGGCAGGATGCGGCTGCCACAACGGAAAAACTACCGTACCGGCCCCGTGTGAATGCTCCCATAAGAGTCAATGTAAAGCTAAACTGTACGGGAAGTTCCGGACCGGAAAAATCTGTTCGTGTGAAAGAGGCCTCAGATATCTGCATGGAATGCATGCCAGAGGTACGGAATACAATGATAATGAGAGAGAGAGAGAGAGAGAGAGAGAGAGAGAGAGAGAGAGAAGGTATTGTCCAATTAGAGACGTCGCAGTGAGCGTTTTGATACCAGATAGCGCCAGAATTTTTAATTCTTGCCGGAAAAAAAATACTTTTTGGGGCAAGGTTTTACAAGCTTACAAAGGTGTATCGTTGCACAGTAATGCGTCTGAATTTTAAGTCAATTAATTTCGTGATAACTGACAGCACATGACATTGTTTGAGCCTCTATTCATAATTTCAGATGATATTCTTAAAAGAGCCTATAAGTGTATCAAGGCAGGCAATCTGTAATTTTCTACTGACCTCAATGGAAGTATACTAATATATACTTGCATTTTCATGTATTAAACAACAGGCAAATCCATTTAATGTAAAGAAAATATAATTTTGTATCAGAGACTTTATTTTTGCGGTACGATCACTATCCTCGGGTACTTGGGCAGCGAGCAAACCAAAACACAGGACCACGCTTACTCGACTACCCTGCACAATGGATACATCACCGCCACAATCATGGACTACAGCGGAATTAAGAAAATTCCTGAAAGAACGAGCTATACCCTATTCTGGATATAGTAAAGCAAAGTAAAGGCCTTTGTATCGGCAGAACTGAGAGGCTATTCTTTACACTTTACACTCCTTCCTAAAGGCGCGCGGCGCTTTCTTTAACTGAAGAATCATGATCAAGATAAGTACGTCGTACGTCCGCCAGCAGTGCTGTTTTTTTTTTTATTTCACTGATTACTTTCATATACAGGACGTGTCAGTGATATCTGATATTTTTCAACATTCCCAGATAAAATGCACAAGCCGAAATCAACATCCTTTTATTTTTACTGTTCATACTTACTTAAAAAAAAAATCATTACCTATTTTTAGTTTTATCTTATAATTCAATTAACAAAGCCTTATCATACACCAGTAAGTATGAATATTAATATTAAGGGTTATGTTTTTAATTTTAGATACACTTGTGCAGCAATTCATGCTGTACTTTTCCTGCACATCGATTTCAAATTTAACTAAGATACCCCTTTGCCCCAGGAAATCGGAGACAATTAAAAATGCTGGCGCTGATAGGTATCTACCAGCCTCACTGCGAGGGCTGATACAGCCAGACCAATACTTGCTTGATGCACACACCAAAGGAAGGATATTTATGAACATCAAGAACTTACAGAACTCTATAGGACATCGACATCTTGGGCCATTTCAGCACTAATCAGTTACAGGGAGGGGCACTTTTATATATATATATATATATATATATATATATATATATATATATATATATATATATATATATATATATATATATATATATATATATATATATATATATATATAATCCTAGTAATCCTACTTCCTATTACTATTTCATATACAGGCACAGAAACTTAGTCTATGTTTTTTGTGTACAAGATAAATTTATAATACAAGCGGTCGCGGGCCACAGACAATCAGCTGGCAGGCCACTTGTGGTCCACGGGCCCGTAATTGGACCACCCTGTTCTAGGATACTTGTAATGGAGATTCATGCTTCATCCAAAACTCGAGGTATCACAGTCTGTGAGATCATATAGTAATATTTCAAATCATTTGTAGTTCACATCACTCCTGTTTTATCCAGCAAAGAAAAATATATTTAGAAATATATTCTTTGTATCATACTAAACTACAATCTCTATTTTGCCCTAGATAAGTAAGATATCTGCATGGAATGCATGCCAGAGGTACATAATTAGGTACAGAATTCAAAGATACTTGTAACGGAGATTTATGCTTCATGAAAAACTTGAGGTATCACAGTCTGTGAGATTGTACAGTAATATTTCAAATAATTTGTAGTTCACATCACTTCTGTTTTATTCAGCATAGAAAAATATACTTAAGAAAATACACTATCCTACATTACCTTTAAACAACTTTTTTTTTTCATCACCATCATCTCTTTATAATGATGGTGGTACTAACTATATTTTGTCACTATTCAGGTGTCATTTAACTAAAACCTGAGCAGAGGTAGTTCATTAGGTATTCTTGCAGACAAGTCAATGAAATATTTGAAGGCTATCACACATCATGTTGTACATCATAATGCCTTAACAATTCTAAATAATGGTACATGTAAATCACATTATGAATAAAACTGCAAAATCAGATCATAAAATATGGCTATGCCTTACACTTAAATATTTGAATAAATAATGGTTATTTCTTAAGACTACAGTTAATGCTAATTATACTAAAGTAAATTCTAATTATTAATCTCTTGATTTTAGCTACTTATCTATAAATATACAAAAAAAAAAAAAAAAAGGCTACAAGAAACTTGCTCAAATGTTATTTTGCTTAGCCTGCCATAGTCTAACAAAAGTATCAAATGTGTTGCTAAAGCAGTCAAGTGTTGCTCAACCAGTCCAAAGAATTGCGCTTTTCATACAAAAATTCTGATGTATGTTTGCATTAGCAACATCTACAATGCTACTCCCTCTCTGTTATACCTCTGCTATTCCATTTGAACTCTCTGTCACCTTGGTGGTGATGGAGGTTTCTGCTGAGGTTCCTCAACTGTGTCACCATCCCGTGTGTGTCTCCGAGGTAACTTCAAAAGGCACATAGGAAGCTCCAAGAGAGAGAGAGAGAGTGGCAGGGCTGTGGACCTCTACATCTTCTTCCTCCTCCAGCACAAGCTCAACAAAAGGTGAAAGTTCACTTGGACCTCAGACATGTAAAAATATAAACTTAAGAAAACAACTGACCATACATGTAGAAACAATTGTGACACTGGGAGCAAAAGACAAGAAGATAATAGAAAGTAAGTCCTAATACTTGTGGGGATTTGACATCACATGCACTAGTATTACAGTAAGAAATGGTAATATAATTTTTATGCAAAACAATAGGATAAACCTAAACATTTCCCTTATAAGAAATAACATTGGGTGGGCTCATACCCACTACAGAAATAATATATATATATATATATATATATATATATATATATATATATATATATATATATATATATATATATATATATATATATATATATATATATACATACACACACACACACACACCGTATTTGATGGCTCATAAGACGCACCCAGTTTTGGCAGACATTGAAATGAAAAAAATAATAATAATAAATAAATAAATAAATAAAATAAATAGATATATAAATGAGCGGATTTAAGCTCTGAATATGAAGTGAAGAATTTCACCTGACACTTAAAGACTCTCACATGCATTTAAATCATTATTAGATCCCAATATTTTGCATTTAAAAACTTTAATATTTGCTAGTAGCCTATGTATCAATCCTCTTGTGAGATGTAAACATGTACCTGGCATATGGTGTCGGCAGTGACTGTGAGAGACTACAGGGGTAATAAAGTTTGTTCATAAGAATGTTAAAAGATAGGTGCAATTTTAATTGTATGAAAGTGTGTATTACCTCAAGGAGTAACGGCACCACACTGTAAAGAACGCAGTGGAGCTTGCCCTTGTCACCGGGTTCGGTGCGTAATCGACCGCGTGTTTGTTTTGGAACGTGAAATACGTGGTGCATGGTCATTTAGGCAAATTCTTCCTGACTGGTGTCATTCTTTGCGAATTACTTATTATATATTGTTACCTTGAAAGAAAGAGTTGTTTTGTTGTGTAGTAGCAATCATTTTGTTTACATGTACGAAGATGTCTGGGGTTTGATTTTAGAGCCTCTTGCCATAGTCTTACCACCAACCACTGCCTCAGTGCTTAACCTTGGCCTCATAGGACGCAGGCTCATTTCCTGAGACTTTTTTTTTTTTGGGGGGGGGGAGAAAAGGAGCGTCTTATGAGCCATCAAATACGGTACTTGTATGTATTTGATGCACAATAAAACTTTAACAACAAGCAATAAACAGATTTGGAGAAGGCTAGTTTCTATTATCTTCTCTGCCCACTGGAATGGCCATAAGTGACCTATATTGCTCAGAACACTGAGTTGGGTAACATGAACCATACAGGGAGGATTACTGAGGAAGCCAAAACCTGAGTTGGTGAAGCTTATGTGCCTAAGGGAAGCCTATACTGCCAGAGCTCTTGGCTCTGGTTCACACAGTCTACCAGCTTAGGGTATTGCCTGAGTCACTAAGGGAACAGTGACCCACAACTGCACAGTGAGTGCTGAGGGATGGCGCCACCCTGCAGACAGTTGGCGCACTGGAGAGAGAGAGAGAGAGAGAGAGAGAGAGAGAGAGAGAGAGAGAGAGAGAGAGAGAGAGAGAGAGAGAGAGAGAGAGAGAGAGAGAGAGAGAGAGAGAGAGAACTGCAGCCTAATGATCCCCATATCATGATCTGCTACAGAGGACTCAGCTGGTTGGAAGAAGGTATCATGGTGACAGGGGCCAGCAGGAGGTTAGGGGAAGGGTGATGGCGCTTCTACCACCCTTCTGCCCTCCTTGGATACACAGGAATATATATATATATATATATATATATATATATATATATATATATATATATATATATATATATATATATATATATACGAGTATATATATATATACGTGACAATCGTATATTGTCACGATCGCTTACTTACGATCGTACGATCCCGGTTATCTTTCCAAGAAAGTGGACGTTACACTGATCCCGGAAAGTTTTAAAGGTCTGGATTTTTAAAGGCTTCGAGTGCCTACCCGACCTATCCGAAATCGCCAGAATTATCTCTCCCTCTACCTTTACCTTGACTCAGCACACCTGGAATCACCTCTAATACCAGATTAATGTTGGGGGAGTAGAAAACACGATTATTCTATGTTACAAGCACATATAATAATACTAATAATAATTCACAAACAACATGAGGTAGTACACGTTACTACATGACGTTCTTGTCACTTCCCACAACACCAGAACCCGTTTACACCTCCACCAGTCACAGAAATATTCCCCTCAACCACAGGAATTTACTCAGACGCCATTACCGCGTCCCCAGACAATAATTCTCGTATTTCACCTCCTCAAGCCTCACAGGAGATTACCATCATCACCAAAGATTACCCATAACACCATAACATCATCCACAAAATCACCAATACACCACAACACCAGCTTCCAAGGTCAACACCACAACCTCCACTCACGAAATGGCTGCCAGTTTGACCTATGACGCCTTCAAACAGCGTCACTGGCACAACTCAACAACCGAATTTCAGCGGACAAGAGCTCTTGGTACCACAAAAGACTCACTAACCTGATCCTGGATATCAAGGTTATACCGCTACACCAGTAATACCTCCACAAACTCACTCCATCACCAATCCACACCAAGATTCTCCCCTGAGAGCCGCCTTCCCTCCGATATACCTCACGACCTAAGGCGCTCTGCCTTCCCCTCCTATGAATGTGTTGTTGCCCACTCAAGCTCCCCTCGTTTTCAACGTATTTCCACCTCAATTATACTTCCTCCCTTATACATTCAAAGATATAGAGAACTTAAATTATGAAGAGAATAATACTACATGATATAAAATGGGTAAATAAGCCTTACACTACTTATAACAATAATAAGGATAATGCCCGAATGGCAGGTAACCGGAACACGGGGACACTAAGAAAACGTGATCCCATTCAAGGTAAACTCGGCCAATAACATGACATCCCCTTCCCAAAAGAGGCGTGAGGCACCTGATTAGGATGCCTCATGACTAGATGGTGCGTGGGACAAGGCATCGGCAATAATATTCTCACTGCCTTTTACATGGTGAATCTCTAAGTCATAGTCCTGTAAGACCAGGCACCACCTCATCAGCCTCTGATTGGAGCTTTTAATTTTATGCAAGAAAATGAGCGGATTGTGGTCGGTGAAGACCTGCACAGGCTGTAATATCCACTGGCCCCTAAGAATCTCAGTATCTCCTTCCTATTGGTGGGTGGAGGGAGATTTACAATATCTTTAACCTTGGCTTCAACGGTTCTCACTTCACCATTCCCGACCTTGAAACCTAAGTACTCCACATCAGCTTGCACGAAATTACTTTTTGCTAAGTTGACAGTAAGGTTGGCATCATCCAGCCTCCTGAACATTTCCTCCAGCAGCTGCACATGCTCTTCCCAACTGTCAGTGTACAACAATATGTCATCTATGTACACAGAACATCCCTTCAAGCCCTTCAGTACTCTGTTCATTAATCTCTGAAAAGAACTCCCACTGTTCCTCATCCCAAACGGAAGAACTTTGTACTGGTATAATCCATCCATGGTGACAAAAGCTGATATGGCTTTTGCCCTCTCAGTGAGTGTAGCCGCACCGGCTGGGCATCAATTGGCTCTCAGGTGATCTGTTTTACTGATCACACCCATCATCGTAGGGTCGAGGAAAGGCAGTTCTCCCTGACACGTTTATTGATGAGGTAGGCATGACCGTAAGAACTGCGAACAAGTTCTCGGTCTCAATTTCTTACAAAATAACATTATACACTGATATTAAACACTTTCAACATATTACAATATTCATTAACAATACATGCAATTGACTTGGCACTATGACAATCAGTTTTTACTACAAAATTAAAGTATTTACCTCGGTCACCATCCTGCCCGTCTTTGTCTGAGCGCGACTTGGCCGTGAGTGATGCCCGCAGGCAATTAGCAGGTTAACCCCACACTACTAACAAGTGAGCATCGGCTTCGGTGCTTAATATAGCATTAAATACTGATACTTACACATATTACACGTTTTCATGCAAATAGAAAACTATTGAACATTTCACTTATAAATGCCGAGGAATAATGACGTGAGGTACATACGCTTTACATACAGTAACATGGCTCCCCTAAATTGTGTAACAATTTACCTTAAATTAACATTAGTATGTACCTTAAAACTAGGATTAGCACATAATATGTTTTGTTACACTGGCTCCTTGGCGGGGATGCTCTGGTCTATTATTATGCATTACCTTCTAACAGCAATACTAGACTATGTATTGGCCTTTCTATGATGGTCCTGTTTGTCCTTATTTGTCTTCCCTGGTTGTCGAGATTACAGTCTGACACCAGGACGTTAACCTTTCTTACTAGGCCATCATGATCAGGAGATACTTTATCCATTTAGGTTTGACATAATCTGGCACCTCATTATCCCTTTCAACTGCATTCTTACATAATTCTTGTAAAATTTGCTTTCCAGTCAGTATGAGAGGTGACACTAGACCTAATGGATCATATATAGAGCTCACTGTTGACAGAATGCCTCTTCTGGTGAGTGGCTTGTCTTTCAGCTTTATTCTAAACTGAAATGTGTCAGATTCTATGCACCACTCAACTCCCAAAGTTCTTTCTATAGGCAGTGTGTCTTCATTCTTACTAAAATCCAAACTTTTAATTCCATCTGCTCTCTCATGAGGAGAAATTGCAGCTAATACATCTTTGTTGTTTGACAAGAACTTATGAAGGTTAAAACCTCCCTTGTAACATAATTCTTTGCTCTGCTGAATAAGAGTGACAGCTTCATCCATTGTAGCTACTGACTTCAAACCATCATCAACATAAAAGTTGTTTCTTACAAACTTGGCTGCATCAGATCCACACCCGTAGTCATCTGCAGCTTTCTTAAGTGCAAAGTTGGCTACACTTAGAGATGAAGTAGCTCCAAACAGGTGAGCTGTCATCCTGTATTCAGCTATCTCATTATTAAGGTCACCATTTTCCCACCAAAGGAATCTTAACATGTCTCTGTGTTCTGGGTTGACCTTCACTTGATGGTACATTGCTTCTATATCACATACAAGTGCAATCCTTTCTTGCCTAAACCTACACAACACTCCAATAAGTTTGTTGGTAAGGTCTGGGCCTTGTAACAGGTGACTGTTTAATGACTGGTTCCTGTAGTTTGCACTACAGTCAAAGACAACTCTTAACTTCTTTGGCTTTCTCGGATGATAGACTCCACGATGTGGAATGTACCAGACCTTACCATCATTCCTAACTAAATCCTTAGTCGGTACAACCTCTGCATAACCTTTTGTAATCATATCATCCATGAACACTTTGTAATCACCTTCGTGTTGATTATCCTTCTCAAGTTTAGCTCTTAACTTCTTGAGTCTCTGCTCTGCTAATAGTTTGTTGTTTGGAAGCTTGACGTTATCATCTTTAAGAGGAAGGGGCAACTCATAATGGCCATCCTTCAGCTGATGTACTCCTTCTTTCATCTTACTCATAAACCTTTTATCTTCATATGATAATTGAGTGTCAGCTGACTTTCTATCACTGAAGTCAAGTTCAAACATATCTCTCACTTGAGAAGGATTAATCATCTCTTTGGTTTTAGTAGGAACCACTAAGAAATTAACCCTCTTTTCTTCATTGATTTCTACTTCTTGTGTCACTGTTCTGTAGACTACCACTGTATCCTCCAATGGACTTGAATGGGGTGAGATTCTACATGAGGTTCACTAAATATTTGTCCATGTACTTCATTTGTCATCAATTCATTATCTCTATTGCAAGAAGAAGGTTTCTGTGGGTCATGGAATGTAACATATTTGTGAGGCATGGCATTGTCACTTTGTTGATTTGCAATTGCTTGTGCTTTCATTTAATTTTGTGACTCTATGTATTGTTGAAGATAACTTTGCTTCTCTACACTTTCATCATTACCTGGAAGCATTTTTACTTCTTCTTCAACTAAGCTAAGAGCATTAAGTTCTGCACTAGCAACTGCTAAATCTCTCTCTTTCTTTTTCTTTGAGAACATTGCTTCTGCCTCTGCTAAACTATCATGATATTCCAATTCCTTTTTAAGTCTGGCTACCTTTGCTGCTGCTTCTTGCTTTCTTTGTGCTGCTGATGAACGTGATGAAATAGATGAGACTCTAGAATGCCTAGACCGTTTGCTAGAACAAATTGATCCTCTGTCATTCTTTAACTCCTTTCTTTTACATTCTATACTTCCTAATATTTCATGGTGAACTCATTGATTGTGTTCCAGCTCTTCATTTAGCTCCTCTGACTTTTCTGGCTCTAGTTCCACCAGTTTTGTGTACGTATTCCACATAATACTGATGAAATGCCTCTATTACTTCACTTGACATGGGCTCTAATTCAAAGGGGCTAATTACAATTTTTAATCCTTTCTTAATTTTGCTGGTAACACTGCTCCATTTATGCTTACAGGACTCTGCTCTTCCTTTGGTTACACTGACTTGATATTCTCTTCCTTTGTCGGTCAGCACTCGCTCCCTGACACTAACTTCTTCAATACAAGTTTGATCCCTGTCCACTTGCTCACCCTCACCTTCCCTAAGGCCATCTACGGCATTAATTTCCCCAGTATCAGACATATCTAACAACTTAATTGTGTCAATACTGAGACACTGAAAGAGCAATTAAAATTACCACTCTTAATACTAGCTAATTGTGGGTAATTTTCACTTAGGCTACTCAGTTCAGTGCACATACATATTATACTTTCTTGCCTGTGACCATGGGTTCTACAAAATGGTGGCGAGGCACAGTGGGTAGAAGGGAGTGGTTGTCGTCAAGGGTAGAGCTGACCCCGGGGCCTCAGAGGTCAACCTATAGGCTTATGTCAGCATCCCCTCGTCCTGTGACTCACTCTTGCTACGGTTTCACATGGAGCCAATTTCTTGCTTGTAGGCCGAGTTCTTACTGTAGCCGCACCGGCTGGGCATCAATTGGCTCTCAGGTGATCTGTTTTACTGATCACACCCATCATCGTAGGGTCGAGGAAAGGCAGTTCTCCCTGACACGTTTATTGATGAGGTAGGCATGACCGTAAGAACTGCGAACAAGTTCTCGGTCTCAATTTCTTACAAAATAACATTATACACTGATATTAAACACTTTCAACATATTACAATATTCATTAACAATACATGCAATTGACTTGGCACTATGACAATCAGTTTTTACTAAAAAATTAAAGTATTTACCTCGGTCACCATCCTGCCTGTCTTTGTCTGAGCGCGACTTGGCTGTGAGTGATGCCCGCAGGCGACTAGCAGGTTAACCCCACACTACTAACAAGTGAGCATCGGCTTCGGTGCTTAATATAGCATTAAATACTGATACTTACACATATTACACATTTTCATGCAAATAGAAAACTATTGAACATTTCACTTATAAATGCCGAGGAATAATGACTTGAGGTACATACGCTTTACATACAGTAACAGTGAGTCCTATTTGCCAGTATCCCTTTAACAAGTCAATTTTTGTTATGAAGTTGGCACTTCCCACATGATCTATACAATCATCAACTCTAGGGATAGGGTAAGCATCAGGTTTTGTCACCATGTTAACCTTCCTATAGTCCATACAAAAGCAGAAACTCTTGACCAGGCTTGGGCACCAGTACACATGGCGAGCTCCATGGGCTCTCACTGGGCTCAATCAAGTCGTGTTCCAGCACATACTCTACTTCTTTTCTCATGATCTCTCTTTTCTGTGGGTTAACTCTGTAGGGATGCTGTTTGATGGGTTCAGCCTCCTCAACATCCACGTCGTGCACCACCACATTCGTTTTTCTAGGTGCATCAGGGAACAAAGAATTGAATCTTTCAATTATCTCCCTAATCCTCTCCTTCCTTTCTAGCTCCATGTGCCCCAGTTTATCATTTAAATTCCCTAACACAGCTGAGTTTTCAAGCACCATCCCTTCACACCTGCTCAGTCTCACTTCAGACCACTTCTCTTCCACCTCAGTGGTTACATTTACAACACTCACAGTTCTTACTCCTTCTATTACATCACCTCCATTTTCTCTGTCCCTTTCATGAAATGGCTTCAACATGTTTACATGGCACAACTGGTTCTTTTTCTTCCTCCCTGGAGTTTTTACAATGTAATTCACATCACCCATTTTCCTCTCAATCTCCCAAGGCCCGCTGAACCTGGCTTTGAAAGGATCACCCTGCAATGGGAAAAGAACCAAGACCTTGTCCCCAGGCTGGAAAGATCTGGCCCTCACCTTCTTGTCATACCAGCCTTTCATCTCACTCTGATTATTTTTCAAATTTTCCCGAGTAATTTCCCTAGCTCTCATCAATCTGTCCTTAAAATCAGATACATACTTCACCACAGTAGGAGGCTCCTCTGCTCCTAACCATTTTTCTTTCACCATCCTTAAAGGACCGTTCACCTCATGCCCATACACTAACTCAAATGGGCTGAAACCAGTTGACTCTTGCACAGTCCCTTAACGCAAACAAGGCTAGTGGCAATGCCTCATCCCACTCAACACTCATCTCCTTACAATACATCCTGAGAGTGTTTTTAAGAGTTTGGTGAAATCTTTCTACACAACCTTGAGACTGAGGATGATAAGCACTCGACAGTCTCTGTTCAATCTTTAGACCCCTTAGGATTTCCTTGAACGTGCAAGAAGTGAAATTACTTCCCTGGTCTGACTGCAACACCTTAGGAATTCCCACCCAGGAGAAAAATTTCACCAGTTCTCTCACAATGTTTTTAGAGTTTATACTCCTGAGGGGAATGGCCTCAGGAAACCTGGATGACATACACATAATAGTCAGCAAGTACTGATTTCCCCTCCGGGTCCTCGGTAAAGGACCTACACAGTCTATCACCACCTTACTGAATGGTTCCTCGACCACAGGTATAGGGTGAAGGGGGGCAGGGCGAATCACCTGGTTTGGCTTGCCCATCTTCTGACACAAACCACAAGTTTTACAAAACTCTTTCTCATCACCTCTCAATCTGGGCCAGTAAAAATGACACAGGATTTTTCCTAGGGTTTTTCTAACCCCCAGGTGTCCTGCCAGATTACCTTTGTGTGCCATCTCCAAAATTTTCTTCCTATACACCCGTGGCACCACAATCTGCCTTTTCACCATCCAGTGATCAGAGGGTGGGGCTGTCAGGGGCCTCCAACTTCTCATTAATACTCTGTTATCCACATAGTAACCCACGTACTCATTGTCAAGCTCACCCAGCCTTTTAGCCTCATTCCAAATAGACTTCAAACTTTCATCACTCTCCTGAGCTTTCATCAACTCGCTCTTTTCTACCAGAAAATCAAGGTTGGGCTCCACCTGACCTACAACTGGTTCATCACTTGCACACTCCGGGTTAGTTCCTTTTTCATCAGGTTCCTTGAACAGAATGCCCAGGCCTTCATCCTCCTGCGTTGCTCCCTCGGTGTCCATGCGTTCCTTCCTGGCCATCGCTCAGGTCACCACGCAGACTGGGAACAATTCAGGCACCTCTGCCTCCCCATCTGTTGAGGGAGGGACTTCTGCCGGAGTGGTGGTTTCTGTCATCCCTATCAGAGGGTTGTCTACCATCTGAAGTTTAGGGATAACTCGACCTCCAGCCAGGTCATTCCCGACCAGCATATCCACTCCATCTACGTCACCTCTCTAGTGACGTATCCACAGTCCAACCAAACTTTGTGCAGGGGAATACTGAACTTGCCTCCTGCACCCTTGCATGAGACCTCTCTGCCAGTGCTGGTCTCCTCATTCCATGGGAGTACACTACTTAAGATCAGACTCTGGTTAACTCCTGTGTCCTGAAGGATTCTGATCACCTTCTCTGGACTTCCCTCCACTTTCACTGTGCCCTTACTGGTGAAGTGCTCAAAGCCCTCATCTTTCGGCAGCTCCTCTTGTATCTCTGCATTCATATTCTCCACATACTTTACCAGGTCTCTTTGGGCGGCAACTGCTCCCACTGGCTTCGGCCGTCCCTTCAGACGTTGGTACTTCTTATGCCCGCTACTTCCACATCCAAGGCACTTAACTGCACCTTCATCTCCACTACCCTTCTGGTAATAGGTAGTGCTCCCGGGCCTGCTCCTATAGGGTGTAGACCTCACGTTGTGGTCGGCTGGCGGGGGCATGGTGTAAGTGTGGGGAAAACTATAGTTGTGAGGGCGGGGCTGGTTTGATCTGTGGACTGATGTCGAGCTCATCTGGCGGTCATTCTTATATCTCTGATGACCATCATTTTTGTTGGAGAATGGCTTTCTCCCTCCATGATGTTCATCTCCGTTCAGCCCATGGATCGCACAGTACTTGTCAGCTCTGCGTCCGGCTTCCATCACATCTTTCACGTTGTGTGATATGAGCTCATATTTTAAACTGAGGGGCATTTGGCTCATAAATTGTTCCATCCACATAACTCCTTTTATCTCCTCAGCTGTAGTGGCTTCCTCGGCCTTCAGCCACCGGTCCAGTTTAAGGCCAACCTCTCAAGCCATCCCGAGATAAGTATCACCTGGGCGTTTTGTTGTCCTGTGGAACTTTTCCCGGTACACACTCGGACATAGAAGGGTTGATCCCAACACCGGTTCCTTTACCGCTTCATAATCACTCGTGTCTCGCTCACTCAAATTCACATATACCTCTCGGGACATTCCCTCAAATTTAAACTGGACAAGTAATGCCCAATCATTTTCATCCCATCCCATCAACTTTGCAGTTTTTTCAAATTGAACGAAGAAGTTTTCTTCCTGCCCTTCCACAAAAAAGAGCTTACTGAAGACCTTTCTCTCTAAATCCCCGTTGCCTTGAGCACCATTTCCTGCCCTGGTCTCATTTACTTTATTCCTACTTTCTGCTCTAATCTTTTCTATCTCAACCTCTTTTTGTATCTGCCGCAACTCCATCTCTTTCTGCATTTGCTCTTTTTGCAACTCCACCTCTTGCTGCTTCTGCTCCCTCTGCATCTGTAATTGTTCTTTTTGCATCTGTATTTGAAGTTTCATTAACTCAAATTTTTCACTACTAGAAAGGCCATCTGTTCCACCAAAAGCACCCAGGTTTATCTCACTGACCTCAGCACCTTCCTCTACACTCTCCCCATCATTATCCTCACTTTCACCACCATCATTTTCAAACCAGCTCCTCTTCACAAGAGCATTTTTCAACTCCACTTGCATTTCCTCCTTTTTCTTGGATTTCAACTCCACTTGAAACCTCTCAGCCACTGAACATAATTCCTCCCTGGTTAGTGTGTACAAATCATGCACACTTCTCGACGGAAGGAACATCTCAACACGTTTAGCGGCCATGATTACAATCACTACACTCCACAAAATATTCCTCCAAATATTCTCCACAATACATGCACAGTTTTAAAGAAATGTTTCACACAGGTAAATTTCTCCCAACGACAATCACCATGTAACACTCAGTACACTCCACAAATGTTCAAAAATCCCGGATGGGCCCCCATATTCTGTCACGATCGCTTACTTATGATCGTACAATCCTGGTTATCTTTCCAAGAAAGTGGACGTTACACTGATCCCGGAAAGTTTTAAAGGTCTGGATTTTTAAAGGCTTCGAGTGCCTACCCAACCTATCCGAAATCGCCAGAATTATCTCTCACTCTACCTTTACCTTGACTCAGCACACCTGGAATCACCTCTAATACCAGATTAATGTTGGGGGGAGTAGAAAACACGATTATTCTATGTTACAAGCACATATATTAATACTAATAATAATTCACAAACAACATGAGGTAGTACACGTTACTACATGACATTCTCGTCACTTCCCACAACACCAGAACCCGTTTACACCTCCACCAGTCACAGAAATATTCCGCTCAACCACAGGAATTTACTCAGACGCCATTACCGCGTCCCCAGACAATAATTCCCGTATTTCACCTCCTCAAGCCTCACAGGAGATTACCATCATCACCGAAGATTACCCATAACACCATAACATCATCCACAAAATTAGCTTCCAAGGTCAACACCACAACCTCCACTCACGAAATGGCTGCCAGTTTGACCTATGACCCCTTCAAACAGCGTCACCGGCACAACTCAACAACCGAATTTCAGCGGACAAGAGCTCTTAGTACCACAAAAGACTCACTAACCTGATCCTGGATTTCAAGGTTATACCGCTACACCAGTAATACCTCCACAAACTCACTCCATCACCAATCCACACCAAGATTCTCCCCTGAGAGCCGCCTTCCCTCCGATATACCTCACGACCTAAGGCGCTCTGCCTTCCCCTCCTATGAATGTGTTGTTGCCCACTCAAGCTCCCCTCGTTTTCAACGTATTTCCACCTCAATTATACTTCCTCCCTTATACATACAAAGATACAGATAACTTAAATTATGGAGAGAATAATACTACATGATATAGAATGGGTGAATAAGCCTTACACTACTTATAACAATAATAAGGATAATGCCCGAATGGCAGGTAACCAGAACACGAAGGACACTAAGAAAACGTGATCCCATTCAAGGTAAACTCGGCCAATAACATGACAATAAATATATATATATATATATATATATATATATATATATATATATATATATATATATATATATATATATATATATATATATATATATATATATATATATATATATATATATATATATATATATATATATATATATATATATATATATATATATATATATATATATATATATATATATACTATGTTACACAACAACACATGGTCATTATAATGTATAACTGCAATAACACATTGCAATTTTGATAGATATTTAATCGGAATAACGAGTCAAAACTAGCATAAGGAATTCGTCACTCGTACAAGCACTGGAATTTTCATAAAAATTTTATTGGAATAATGAACCAGAACTAACAAGATGAACTTACCATTCATGCTGGCACTAAAGTTTTAATGAAAATTTATCAGAATAACAAACTAAACCTCGTAAGACTAACTCACCAGCTATGTGAGCCGCTACTCACCTATCCACTACCTGTCCCTTCCTCCTTTTTTTTTTCTTTCCTCTCCCTTCCTTTTCTTGTCTCAGACCTCCTTCCCTATCACTTTCCCTCCCCTTTACCTGTCAGAGATAGGGGACAAGGGAGTGAAATCTCTCTCTCTCTCTCTCTCTCTCTCTCTCTCTCTCTCTCTCTCTCTCTCTCTCTCTCTCTCTCTCTCTCTCTCTCTCTCATTCATTTTGTCATTTTCACTTCATCATTTCTCACTCTTTCTCACCCTTGTATTCGTAATTCCATTTTCTCTCTCAATCTGATTCATTCTATTTAGCAATCCTTACGAGAGAGAGAGAGAGAGAGAGAGAGAGAGAGAGAGAGAGAGAGAGAGAGAGAGAGAGAGAGAGAGAGAGAGAGAGAGAGAGAGAGAGAGAGAGAGAGAGAGAGAGAGAGAGAGAGAGAGAGAGAGAGAGAGAGAGAGAGAGAGAGAGCTCTGACTTAGGTGGGATTTACTATATGTATATGCATGATGCTGACAATAGGTAAATGTGACCCATACTTGTCAAAGCAGCATGAAGCTCAGGATGGTAAGAATTTAGGACTAGGTGAGAAACTCGGGAGGGTACTTTATATATTTTTTGTGTTATCTTAAATTTTGTAGTGCAAATGTGTTCATTTTGATGTTTTTTTTTTAATTAAGGATTTTTTATATAATTTTCTGGTTTCCTGGAAGCAATTGATTTTTTCTCATAGGTTCTTCAGTCACCATAACACACATTTGCCATATCAAATGCTACATTGGAACAAATCTAGTTTGTTGTTACGTACCCTACTGTGCACACACACAAGGAAGAAAGATATGAAGCAGTATTGTACAGGAAAAGTATCAAGTCTACTTGACCTATACTGAATGTACTGATCCTGCAGCAAGTCAGGGACCAGTGAATCATTGTCATCTCTTACAAGAGTTTGTACTGAGTGTATTGGTCCTGTACTAGTCCTATACTGAGTGTACTGGTCCTGTACTGATTCTGCAGCAAGTCAGGCACCAGTGAATCATTGCCATCTCTTACAACAAAAATATTCACATCCATAAAAAAAAAAGGAAAGTAAAGTCTTTTTGTGGATAATAACAATAAATGTAATTATTAAGTTTAATGAGCTTAATTCTTCTTAATGAAAAAGTAAGCCAGTTATTTTAAAGCTGATTAAACTTGATCCTACTTATGATTTTTATATGAAAAACTCGTGTTGGGTAATGTCTATTGAATTATGATTTAATTTAACATTGGTCAAATTTAATACAAAAAAAATGGCCTCATAAGACTGAAACAAGTAACCAGTGCAAACAAACAAGGATTAATCCAAAAAATAATAATTTAATAAAAAATAATAATTTAAACAAAAACTTATTTAAATAAAATAGATAATTTTTTTTATTATTTATTAATTTTATCTTTATTTTTATTTATTTATTTATTTTATTTTTTTTTTTTTTTTCAAAATCATGATTTTTCCAACCCTGATAGGGACCTATTTGTTCCCACCATGTAATTTTTTTTAGTAATCTTGTATACCAGAGATATGGAAAACATCTGAAAATATATCAGTCAAAGAAATCACTACCAGTGTGTGTATAAACTATCATAGGTCAGTAGCACATACACCTGTTTAAATGAAATGTTTGGAGAAAAAAGTAGTCAAAAATGTCTTGGTAAGATAGGTTAGTCAGTTTATGGATCCTTGTCAATTTTCATATTCTATATTGTTGTGCAGTAAAGTACTATTTTGTACTGTACTATTGTGCAACAAGGATGTCAGCTGCAACTATAAGGGTGAGAACAAGTGAAGCCAGAGTCTTACCCGAGGATTCACACCCAGTCCCATTAAACCATAGATAATCTTTTAGAATAAGAAATGTCTCCACCTACATACTAGGAGAACCTTATATTTCTCAAGATTCAGAATTGAGTATAGTGATGTTCAGCAGACACCAACCTTTCTGTTCCAGGGAACACCAGAATAGCTAAGCCAACACATGCAATGACACTAATGGCATCTATCCACATGAAGACCGGGAAGCGCATCACCACCAATACAAGAAACAAGAAACAAGAAAACAGATGAGTGTGTGTAAATTCTCGAAAAAAAATAATAAATAAATAAATAAATAAATAAATAATAATAATAATAATAATAATAATAATAATAATAATAATAATAATAATAAACAATAAAAATAATAATAATAATAATAATAATAATAATAAAATAAAATAAAAATTATATATATATATATATATATATATATATATATATATATATATATATATATATATATATATATATATATATATACATAAATAAATAATATATAAATAATATATAAATAATATATATATATATATATATATATATAAATACATGTATATAATATATATATATATATATATATATATATATATATATATATATATATATATATATATATATAGCAATATATAGCAATATATAGCAATATATAAATAATATATAAATAATATATATATATATATATATATATATATATATATATATATATATATATATATATATATATATATATATATATATATATATATATATATATATATATATATATATATATATATATATATATATATATATATATATATATATATATATATATATATATATATATATATATATATATATATATATATATATATATATATATATATATATATATATATATATATATATATATATATATATATATATATATATATATATATATATATATATATATATATATATATATATATATATATATATATATATAATATCAGATTTTTTTTTTTATGTAGGAGGGACACTGGCCAAGGGCAACAAAAATCCAATAAAAATTTTTATTTTAAATGCCCACTGAAATGCCAATCCCATAAAAGGGTCCAAAGCGGTGGTAAAAAAACTGAAGGATAAGTGTCTTGAAACCTCCATTTTGAAGGAATTCAAGTCATAGGAAGGTGGAAATACAGAAGCAGGTAGGGAGTTCCAGAGTTTACCAGAGAAAGGGATGAATGACTGAGAATACTAGTTAACTCTTGCGTTAGAGAGGTGGACAGAATAGGGGTAAGAGAAAGAAAAAAGTCTTGTGCAGCGAGGCCACGGGAGGAGGGGAGGCATGCAGTTAGCAAGATCAGAAGAGCAGTTAGCATGAAAATAGCGGTAAAAGACAGCTAGAGATGCAACATTGCGGCGACGAGAGAGAGGCTGAAGACAATCAGTTAGAGGAGAGGAGTTGATGAGACCAAAAGCTTTTGATTCCACCCTGTCTAGAAGAGCACTATGAGTGGAACCCCCCCAGACATGTGAAGCATACTCCATAAATGGATGGATAAGGCCCTTGTACAGAGTTAGCAGCTTGGGGGGGGGGGGTGAGAAAAACTGGCGGAGACGTCTAAGAACACCTAACTTCATAGAAGCTATTTTAGCTAGAGATGAGATGTGAAGTTTCCAGTTCAGATTATAAGTAAAGGACAGACTGAGGATGTTCAGTGTAGAAGAGGGAGACAGTTGAGTGTCACTGAAGAAGAGGGGATAGTTGCCTGGAACATTGTGTTGAGTTGATAGATGTTGGAATTGAGTTTTTGAGGCATTGAACAATACCAAGTTTGCTCTGCCCCAATCAGAAATTTTAGAAAGATCAGAAGTCAAGCGTTCTGTGGCTTCCCTGCGTGAAATGTTTACTTCCTGAAGGGTTGGATGTCTATGAAAAGACGTGGGTAGTATCATCAGGATAGGAGTGGATAGGACAAGAAGTTTGGTGTAGAAAATCAATAATGAATAATAAGAAGAGAGAGAGTGGGTGACAGGACAGAACCCTGAGGAACACCACTGTTAATAGATTTAGGAAAAGAACAGTGACCGTCTACCACAGCAGCAATAGAACTAGAATTTTTAATAGTTAGCATGAAGTAGTCAGAGGGTGGAGGAGAGGGAGGAACAATCCCAGAATCGTTCAAGGTAGAGTTTTTAGCAAAGGTTTGAGCGAAGAGTTCAGCTTTAGAAATAGATGTGATAGCAGTGGTGCCATCTGGTTGACATAAAAGAGGGAAAGAAAAAGAAGCAAAGTTATTGGAGATATTTTTGGCTAGATGCCAGAAGTCATGAGGGGAGTTAGATCTTAAAAGGTTTTGACACTTTCTATTAATGAAGGAGTTTTTGGCTAGTTGGAGAACAGACTTGGCATGGTTCCGGGCAGAAATATAAAGTGCATGAGATTCTGGTGATGGAAGGCTTAAGTACCTTTTGTGGGCCACCTCTCTATCATGTATTGCACGAAAACAAGCTATGTTAAACCAAGGTTTGGAGGGTTTAGGTCGAGAAAAAGAGTGAGGAATGTATGCCTCCATGCCAGAAACTATCACCTCTGTTATGTGCTCAGCACACAAAGACGGGTCTTGGACACGGAAGCAGTAGTCATTCCAAGGAAAATCAACAAAATACCTCCTCAGGTCCCCCCAACTAGCAGAGGCAAAATGCCAGAGGCACCTTCGCTTAGGGGGATCCTGAGGAGGGATTGGAGTGATAGGATAAGATACAGATACGAGATTGTGATCGGAGGAGCCCAACGGAGAAGAAAGGGTGACAGCATAAGCAGAAGGATTAGAGGTCAGGAAAAGGTCAAGAATGTTGGGCGTATCTCCAAGACGGTCAGGAATACGAGTAGGGTGTTGCACCAATTGCTCTAGGTCATGGAGGATAGCAAAGTTGAAGGTTAGTTCACCAAGGGTGGTCAGTGAAGGGAGAGGAAAGCCAAAGCTGGTGGTGAACATTGAAGTCTCCAACAATGGAGATCTTTGCAAAAAGGGAAGAGGGTCAGAATGTGCCCTTAACTTTGGAAGTTAAGTAGTCAAAGAATTTCTTATAGTCAGAGGAGTTAGGTGAGAGGTATACAGCACAGATAAATTTAGTTTGAAAGTGACTCTGTAGTCATAGCCAGATGGTGATAAACTCGGAAGATTCAAGAGCGTGGGCATGAGAGCAGGTTAAGTCATTGCGCACATAAATGCAACATCCAGCTTTGGATCGAAAATGAGGATAGAGAAAATAGGAGGAAACAGAAAAGGGACTACTGTCAGTTGCCTCAGACACCTGAGTTTCAGTGAGGAAAAGAAGATGAGGTTTAAAAGAGGAGAGGTGGTGTTCTACTGATTGAAAATTAGATCTTAGACTGCGAATGTTGCAGAAGTTAATGAAGAAAAAGTTGAGGGGGGTGTCAAGACACCTAGGGTCATCCATAGAAAGGCAGTCCGACCTGGGGACATTTATGGTCCCCTCCTCAGATGGGGACTCCGAGGCTAGTGTAGGAGTCGCCATGATAATTTTCAAATTTTTGAGTGAAGGGTGTGTGTGTTATTAGGTGCTTGTAGTTTTGTGTGGAGGAAGAGAGTTGTCTTTAGAGGGCAGGCTGTGACTGCCCCCTTGTGTTGTGAGACACAAAGGGAAACGTTCAGTGAGGTCACAGCTGGGTTTAATGATAAGTTCACAGCACCCCCTGAACATTGCTTTAAACCTCACTGGAAGTAATTATCGTTTCAGCAGGTGTCTACTGCCTCCTCCTACTGCCATTAAAACCTTAAAAAAAATAATAATAATTAAAGCCTGGAGGGAAATTTTGCAGATGACTGAATCACACTTGGAGGAAGGTGCTGCCTTCCTTTGTTATACCCAAGGATTCTACCTCAGCAGACAGATACAAGCTGAAGTGTGCACATGGCGGTGTGTACAAGTGGCTTTGCCTTGCTCTCTGAGTTTTCTCTGAGTTTTGTGGTTTATTTTCTCTTGCCTGTGTGCTAAAATACCCTGAAAATGGTGATGAGTGCGTGTGGTTCATGCGAGGAGAGTGTGGCGAACAGGCAAAGGGCTGTGGCATGTGAAACATGCATGGCCTGGTTCCATGTAGCCTGTGTGGGCATGAGGGAGGCCAACATGAAGGCGCTGGGGTTCGAGCTTCTGGTGTTCCTCTGCAGGGAATGCCTGAGCAAGAGCCTCAATGAGTTGAGGAACCAGAATGAGGAAAAAGAAGAGAGAGTGGAGCAGAGCACCCAGACAGAAAACCTGATGAAAGAGGCAGAAGCACAGACGACAAAGACTGAAGAGAGAAAAGACCAGCAAGAAGTGGTGGAAGTGGCTAGAACAGACAGATGCCCAAGGAAGAAGAGAATGGTAATCAAGAAGGCCCCAGTACGTGTCACTGCAGACAGCATGGTAAGGAAGACTCCCGACTTTGTGAGAAGGGAAATTGAGTGCACCAGCATGGGAGGTGCTAAGATTCAAGATGTCAAGAGGAAAGTCAAGGAAGAACTGCAAGAAATGGAAGAGAGAAGCCTGCTAGTGATTCAAGGAGGAGGCAACAACTTAGCAGAGGCAGGTGCTAAAGAAACAGTAAAGGAAGTGATAGAACCAGTGAGGGTAGCTGAAGAACAAAAGATGTGTGTGGCTGTGGTGGGGGTCCTGCGGCGCCCACGGGAAGGAGTGCAGTACGAGAAGGTCAGAAGAGAAACGAACCGCAAGATATGCATGGAACTCATGAAGGTCAAGATGGAATGGATGGCAGAGAAGAAGGGCAACGTGAGCTTCCTAGACATGGGTGGGATCCATGTCTTCGGGAGAGATGGGGTCCACCTGAACCACAATGGGAATGAGAGGCTAGGACGTCGACTGGCCGAGTGGATGAGGGCGAGGCAGGTGTGTTGTGTTGACGAGGCATGACGAGGAGGACCCACTGATATCAGCGAACATGGAAGAGAAGAGACTAACCAGGCAAGTAAATATGTGAAGATTGGCTGTATGAATGTGAGAGGATCGGGTGTGGGCAAGTTTGAGGATGTATGCAAGGAGCTCAGGGAGTGGAGGTTCGACTTAGTTGGGCTCACTGAGTCTTACCTGAGAGATGATGTACAGGGATGCGAGTATGGTATGATTGGAAAGGGGTGTAAGACACAAGAAACACTGGGAGGAGGCGTAGCCCTACTCTACAAGAAAGAAAGAGGACTGAAAGTAGAGGAGATTGATGTGGGGGAAAATAGGAGGAAGTATGACATACTTAAGAAAGTTGTGAGAGAGCATGGAGAGGAGAGAGTGCTAGTTATGGGTGACATGAGTATGAGTGTGGGAATACTGGGGGAAGAGGTGAACAGGAATGGTGAAATGCTTGGAGAGTTTGTTAATGAACTGGAGCTGGAAAATCTGAATGTTACTTTGGCTGAGGGGCATGTGACTTGGAGTGCAAGAGAGCAGGAATCGGTAATTGACTACGTGTTGGTGAATGGAAGAATGCGTGAAATTGTGTTGCATATGTGGATAGATGAGGATGGTTTGGTTGATATTGTGTCTGATCACAACATGCTGGTTGTGGAGTGCTTGATGCAGGGTGGGAATGAAGTGAAAGTGGCAAGTAAGAAAAAGAAGTGGAGACTGAGGGATGTAGGGTGGGAGAACTTTCAGGTTGATCTAAGTGAGAGAAGCTAGGATGACGAAAGTGTGCATGATGTGGAGCATCTGAATGAGAAACTGGTTGAGGACGTGAGGGGTGCTGCTGAGAACCAGATAGGGTTTGTGAGAGTAGGTAGAAGAAAGAATGTATGTAAACCATGGTGGAATGATGAAATCAGAGCAGCTAGGAAGGAGCGAAAGAGAATGAGTAGACAGTGTAGATGGCTGAGGAAAAAGAGGCATGAAAGCGATGAGGCAGAGAATGAGTATCAGAATGCATGGGCAGCGTATGTGAAGCAGCAGCGGTTGACAAGACGAATGATAATGAATGCTAAAGTGAAGAGTGAAAGGAGCGTGATTCAATCTTTAAGGGAGAAAGGTATGGAAGGTGGCCGTGAATGGTACAAGTTCATGAGAGGTGAGAATATGTCAGGCAGTGTTGGTGTGGAGAGTCTAAAAGTGGAGGGTGTAGTTATAACAGAGAAGGATGGAATCAGGGAGGCAATCAAAGGGTTCTGGGAAGAAGTAGGTGGGGTAGGTGAGATGTTTAGTGTGAGAGAAGAATGTGTAACACTGGAAAGGAAGAATGCAGATGAACTGGATGAAAGAATCAGTAGGGATGAAGTGGAGAGGTGTGTGAGAAGGCAGAAGAATGGCAAGGCAGCAGGTCCAGATGATATACCCTATGAGTTCTACAAGAATGGTGGGGAGGTAGTGATAGATAGAATGACTGAATTATTCAACCGAATGTGGGATGAAGAGAGAGTGCCAAGAAAGTGGAATGAGAGCCGAGTGTGTCTGTTGCATAAGCGAGGATTTAAGAGTAAGAATGAGCTGAAGAACTACAGGCCAATTGCATTAGTGAATACAATAGGTAAAGTTTTCAGTGCAGTGTTGAATGAGACACTGTGTAAATGGATTGAGAGAGCTGGAGTGCTGGGTGAAGAACACAGTGATTTTCGTGGGGATAGGAGAGCTGAGGACAATATGTTTGTGGTGAATGAAATGATTGAGAAGAAAAAGAAGGATGGGGGTAAATTGTACCTAGGTTTTTTTGGATATAGAGAAAGCTTATGATAGAGTGAACAGAGAAATGCTAGGTAGAGTCTTAGAAAAGATTGGATTGAGTGCAAAGATAGTTAACATAGTGCAAAGTATGTATGTGGACACAAGAGCTAGATACAGGCTAGGAGACATAGAAACAGAATGGGTGAAGAGTGAGAGAGGAGTTAGGCAGGGCTGTATATTGTCACCAACCCTTTTTAGCCTGTATACAGAGGAGCTAGCAGCCAGGATGAGAAGAATGAATGTAGGGGTAAGTGTGGGGAATGATAAAGTATGTATGCTCCTTTATGCAGATGATGTAGTTGTTATGAGTGAATCGGCAGATGAGCTTCAAAGTTTGTTGGATGTAGTGGATGGCTATGGTAAAGACTTTGGAGTAAGGTTTAGCAGTGAGAAAAGCAAAGTAATGATTGTGAATAGGTCAGAGGATGAAAGTAATGTGGTATGGAGACTTGGAGAGAATGAGTTGAAACAGGTGCAAGATTACAAGTACTTAAGGATGTGGATGAGTCCTAGTGGGTGTGCAAAGGCAAAGAATGAAAAGATAAGTATGGTAAACCAGTGGGTAGGTCGATTGGGAAGAGCGGCAAGGATGAGAGCAAGTAAGTATGATGTGTTGAGAGAAGTGTGGAAGAGTGTGGCTGTGCCATGTATAATGTATGGTATGGATGTGATTGCATGGAATGAAAGTGAAATTGATAAGTTAGAAGTGGGCCAGAATAGAGTAGCAAGGATGGCACTGAGTGCACTGAGGTGCACAGCAGTTGAAGCCTTGAGAGGTGACATGGGAGGGAGCACCTTCAGGGAAAGACTCACAAAAGCCACACTTAGGTACAAGATTAGGCTTGAGAGAATGGATGATGCAAGAATAGCAAGGAAGATGTACCTGTGGAATGAAAGTGGAAGCAAATGGAGGAAGAGATGCATGAGAATGACAGCCAGGAATGGATTGCAAGTTGTGTGGGCGATAAGAATGGCTGGTAGGAATCAAAACGAGCGTGAATGGGTGGTAACAAGAGGAGGCAGAGTGGGAGCCGAATGGGATGTGAGAAAATGGAAGAATGAGATAGACAAAGAAGTGAAATGTGTGGGACTGAATGAATGGAAAGAAAGAAGACCCTGGAATGGTACAAGGAGAAAGAGGCCCCGAGGTATGAAAGGTGGTATGATGGAAGCCTGGGCGGTGATCTTCTCTTCCGAGCGAGGGCACAGTGTATGGATGTGAATGCAAGGAGTTACAGATGGTCTGAGTCCCGCAGCAAAATGTGCCAGATGTGTGACATGGGAGAGGATGAGACGGTGGAACATGTGGTGCTGGAGTGTGTGAAGTATGCCAGAGACAGGAATGAGATGATGCAAGTGATACTGACTGAGTTAGGGCATGATGGGAATGAAAGAGTGGAGAAGATGGGAAAGGAGTGGATGGTGTTGTTGCTGGGACTGTGTAGAGAGGCGAATGAAAGGATGATTGAGGTGGTGAAAGAGTTTCTGGAGAGAATGTGGCGTGCCAGGTGTATGAACAATTAGGATAGAGGATGCTGTTCGTTTCCCTTTTTTTTCCCCCCTTCTACAGGAGTTGCCGATCCAAAGGCCTGGCTCAGGAGTGATCCTGTGCCACCTGTACCATCAAGATCAAAATCAAGGTAAGAGGTGGTATTCGTCTCTATTTTAGCTTTTCCCAATATATATATATATATATATATATATATATATATATATATATATATATATATATATATATATATATATATATATATATATATATATATATATATATATATATATATATTCCTTACCGTCTTAGAGGTACACCCAATATTCTTGACCTTTTTCTAATCTCAAATCCTCCTGTTTATGCTGTTACCCTCTCTTCTCCATTGGGCTCCTTTGATCACAATCTTGTATCTGTATCTTGTCCTATTGCTCCAGTTCCTCCTCAGGATCCCCCTCAGTGGAGGTGCCTCTGGCATTTTGCCTCTGCTAGCTTGTGGGGACCTGAGGAGGTATTTTGCTGATTTTCCTTGGAATGACTACTGCTTCCGTGTCAGAAACCCGTCTGTGTGCTGAGCACATAACAGAAGTGTGATTGTCTGGCATGGAGGCATACATTCCTCACTCTTTTTCTCTATCTAAACCTTCCAAACCTTGCTTTAACACAGCCTGTTCTCCTGCTACACATGATAGAGAGGTGGCCCACAAAAGGTACTTGAGCCTTCCATCACCAGAATCTCATGCACTTTATATTTCTGCCCAGAACCATGCCAAGTCTGTTCTCCAACTAGCCAAGAACTCCTTCATTAATAGAAAGTGTCAACCTTTTAAGATCTATCTCCCCTCATGACTTCTGGCATCTAGCCAAAAACATTTCCAATAACTTTGCTTCTTTTTCTTTCCCTCCCTTTATTATAGCTAGATGGCACCATTGCTATCACATCTATCTCCAAAGCTAAACTCTGCTCATACCTTTGCTAAAACCTCTATCTTGGATGATTCAGGATTTGTTCCACTCTCTCCTCCACCCTCTAACTACTTCTTGCTACCTATTAAAATTCTTGGCAATGATGTTTTCCATGCCCTTGCTGGCCTAAACCCTTGGAAGGTTTATGGACCTGATGGAGTCCCTATAGAACGGTCAGAAAGGAAACTTGAGATGAAGTTACACAGGGAAGGATAGAAGCCATAGGAGGGTAGTTTAGAAATCAAAGCTTTGTGCCAGACTCTATCTAAAGCTTTTGATGTGTCCAAGGCAACAGCAAAAGTTTCACCAAAATCTCTAAAAGAGGATGACCAAGACTCAGTAAGGAAAGCCAGAAGATCACCAGTAAAGCAGCCTTGACAGAACCCATACTGGCAATCAGATAGAAGGTTATGAAGTGATAGATGTTTAAGAATCCTCCTGTGGAGGATAGATTCAAAAGCTTTAGATAGGCTGGAAATTAAAGCAATAGGGCAGTAGTTTGAGAGATCAGAATGATCACCCTTTTTAGGAACAGGTTGAATGTGGGCAAACGTCCAACTAGAAAGAAAGGTAGATATTGATAGACAGAGTTGAAACACAAGAGGAAACTTTGTTATATAACTGGATGGGTTTTAAGCACTGCCAACACCAACCTAACCTAGCCCAACCTACCTAACCTAAATTAACCTAATCTAACCTAACCCTTTCTCAACAATGTAAAACAAACATTTAAGAAATAAACCTGTTCCAGCAATTTGGTCAAGAAATAAAATAATACCCATACCAAACCTAGATGTAAGTCACTATGTATATTCCAAAGGGTGAGCAGAAAGAAACAATTTTTCAGTTGCAATGTCCAAAGCATTAACCAAATTCCATATACAATTTGATCAAGATGAAACAATAAGCAAATATGTTACTGTGTCTCTGGAATCATAAGCCATAACTTCATTCTCCTGCCACATTTCCCCAAGCTTTCTTCTTTTGTGCCATGATTTTTGCTGTCCACCCTTCCTGAAACTACTGCACCCCAAATCTACACCTCCCCCACCAAGCTTAAGGTCTTGGTGTCAGTGAATCATTGTCTCCTTGTTTTCTTAGAGAGTTCACTAGCCTGTGAGGCCTGTTGACTGTGGCAGATGGTGGCTGTGGGCATGTGACATTGTATCAGAATTTGTAAACAATGTCATATGATTACCTTGGCGATAACACAAAGCCTTCTTGTGATTGGCTGCCTTGCGTGTAACATTGAGTCAGTGATGTATCACCCAAGATGGCCAATAAGCACTCTTAGGTGGATCAGCGACATCCATCTTCCAACCCCCACAAGTCTTTGTGGATACTGTTTCTTGGATGTCATTAATTGTTGCTATGAGGGCAGGCACTTACAGAGGACCTCATTATTAACATTGCACTAATGACATGCTTCGTGGATTCCACCTTGGGTAACCTTGGATGGAACCTGCTACCTGTGTCCAGTATGGCCACTTGTACTCTGACCCACTAGGCATCCCACTATCCTCTGCCCTCCAAGCAAATTGCATGCACTGTGGCCACACCCTTGGGAAGGTTGAAGGTGTAACAATATTAATATATATTATCACTGAAACATTCATGCATCTCTAGAGATATATAAATATCTGTTATTTCAAATGTAAACCACTGAAATATGACCATATAAGAAAAATACCTCAGTTGTGGGTAAACCCAGACACCAAAATGTTTACTGTATTTGCCAGCATATTAGACACACCTCTGCATAAGACGCACTCGTTTTGTTTTGTGGGAAAAAAATTTTTATTATGTGAATTTTCATCATAAAGTTATGTAAAAAGAATTGTAGTCTTTGTGTGTGTGTGTGTGTGTGTGTGTGTGTTTAGGAGGGCCACTGGCCAAGGGCAACAAAAATTTTTAATAAAAAGAAAGGCCCATTTAATGCTAGTTCCCATAGAGATGTCAGATAGAAAAAAAAAAAATGAGGATAAGTGTCTTGAAACCTCACTCTTGAAAGAGTTTGAGTCATAGGAAGGAGGAAATACAGAAGCAGGCAGGGAGTTCTACTCTTTACCAGACAAAGGGATGAATGACTAAGAATGCTGATTAACTCTTGCATTAGGGAGGTGGACAGAATAGGGATGAGAGAAAGAAGAAAGTCTTGTGTAGCTAGGTTGTGGGAGGAGGAGAAGTTTGCAGTTAGCAAGATCAGAAGGACATTTAACATGAAATTAGCAGTAGAGGATAGCAAGAGCTGCAACATTGCTATGATGAGAGAGAGGCTGAACACAGTCAGTTAGAGGAGAGAAGTTGATAAAGTGAAAACCTTTTGATTCCAGCCTCTCTAAAATAGTGGTGTGAGTGGAAGGCCCCTCCCCCACCAAACACAAGAAGCAAACTCTATACATGGACAGATGAAGCCCCTGTACAAAGTTAGCAGCTGGGGGGGAGGGGAGGGGAGGGGAAAAACTGGCTGAGATGACACTGAACACCTAACTTCATAGAAGTTGCTTTAGCTAGAAATGAGATGTGAAGTTTCCAGTTTAGATTAGTAAAGGACAGACTGAGGATGTTCAGTGTAAAAGAGGGAGACAGTTGTGTCGTTGAGCAGAAAGAAACAATTTCAATTTACTCAAAGCAATGTCTTTCTTCCCTCCCTCCTTCCATCCATCCATCCAAGCCACTCTCTCTCTCTCTCTCTCTCTCTCTCTCTCTCTCTCTCTCTCTCAGAAAGAGAGAAATTTTATGATTAGTAACAACATTTGTGCATAGTGTACTAATGTTTCAACTCCACACCTATAGGCATAGGCTTACAGGCCTAGGCATCTGCACTACAGTCACATTAGATGCAGGATAATTATTAGATACTTTTTTCAAGAAAAAAAGTGTGTCTAATGCACTGGTAATTTTTTAACTTTACTTTATTTCATAACAAGAAGCCACCTTCTGATTGGTTGGCTGCATCAGCTGGTGGAAATGATAAGCCAATAACAAGGCTGGATGCACGAAATGTCAACTCCCCAAAGTAAACAAACAGGCTTTGCAGAAAGCGGCAGATTTGAGCCACTATAGTGTTCCCCTGCTATTAGTGGGGGTTATGTTCTAAAGCCTCCCATGAATGGCAAAAATCTGCAAATATGGAAACAAACAATATCTATGTTTATTGTTTAAACCATGAAATATGCATCTCACTTATTAAGCACATTTTAAATTCACATTAACACAATAAAAAACAGTTATTATACATATAGTACATAATATTTTAAATTTAAAAACGCAGTACACTGTAAAATGAAACTTGACCAAACTACTATATCTAGTAAACCCTCAATATAACAAACCTCTACTTACCAAACTTTGGGCACTCCCAGCCTCCCCCCTCTCTCTCTCTCTCTCTCTCTCTCTCTCTCTCTCTCTCTCTCTCTCTCTCTCTCTCTCTCTCTCTCTCTCTCTCAAAGGTGGCCATTATCATAATAAATTATCACAATAATTTATGGCCTAGATAAAAGGAAAGCTGATGGACCACACGAAATATTTAATTGCGTATTAAAATAATGCATGAAGGAATTAAGCAAGCCTTTATATAGAATATTCAGAGTCCTTAAATCAAGGCAATGTAACAACAGTTTGAAAAGTCATATATTTGTATGAGAAGGGAAATAAAGTGCCCATTGAAGTACAGACCTGTTTCACTCATCACCATTAACAACTGATATGAAAAAAGTTGCTAGACCACCTGGAAAAATTAGATAACAACACAAATCAAGCAGAAAAAAGCAAGGAAAAATATTTAGCTGTAATAATAAACAATAGGCTATTGCCAAAGAACCATATAAATGGCAAAATAAGAAACATGCACCACTTGTTGGTAAACAGGAGAATAGCATTTGTATACATAGAGGAGGAAATTAAGAAAATAATCACAACACTTATAAGACCAACACCTTAATACGCAGCAATAGTATGGAATCCACATGTTGAAAAGATAGAGAAAATGCAAAAAACAGTTAAAAAATGGGTACCAGACTTGAACTATCCTAGCTATGAAAAAAGGCTTGACAAAATTAATCTCCCAACACTAGGGGAGGGATGAAAACAAAGTGACATGATCATGATATACAAATATGTTAAAGGAAAAGAAAGGTTGATATTTTATATTGTGGTTTCTTAGGATGGATGGGATAAGGCCAGGTTATGAAATTAAATTTGCCTTGTATAGAGGCAGACCTAAGTTAAGTACCTAACAGCACACAGGCCTGAGACATATCTAGGTATTTAGCTGGAATCTTGGGTAGAATGTCTGTCTACAGAGTAGGAAGGCTGAGTGGGAGCTGAGTGACTGATCTGTGAAGTAGCTGGGACACAACTGCAACTGACCCCTGAGTGCAAGTGACCACTACATTTGAAGCAGGCTCTGGGAGTTCAGAACTGTTTGGTCCCAGATCCTTGCTGGTTCACCTATTCATTAAGGTGGATCAAATTGACAATCATGTCCATCACCATCAAATCATTATCCTGTTGGAATATATATTTCCAACAATGGTATCACAATGATCATTGCTAAGAGAAAAAAAAAAAAGCAAAGAAAGATGTGAGGAAATGTAGCTTTCCTGACAGCAATCAGCCAATGAAATTCATTGACAGTTGAAGTTGAGTGTGAAAGGAGCATTCATAACTTTAAAGGTAAATATGATAAAATAGCTCTAAAAAACAGGGCATTAAAAGCTTGATTTAATCCTATAAAAATACAATTAGGTAAGAATACACACACATGCACATACACACAGACACATCATAACCAGTATGAGCTGAGAATAGCTGATCCTTTGATTACACAATTATGACAATGTACTAATATTTTGATTGTAAGATTTGGTGTGCTTATGAAATACACCTATATCATTTAGGTCTGAGCTGCTTTTATGGTAAACAGACATTAATCAGTTTGCTCTTCTAGTCCCCTCACAAAAATAAGGTTCTGGATGTTATCATACAAAAACATAATTGCATGGAAATTCATAGACAGAATAAGTTTAAAGAATGAAGTGTATTGTCCTTGAATGCAATGATCTAAGGCTAACAACAGTTAAAGTAGCTTTTTAATTTTTATTTTTCTACATTTTACATATTCACAAATTTACTCACTATTAATCTAGTATTTTCATCTATAAATAAAGTTCTCTGAAGAACTTTTTAAAGATACCTACCACCAAAAGCTTGTGTGCCATAGATATTTGTCTTCGTAATATCATAGAGTGCAAAGTAGATAGTTAACACTTGATATGGAGGCTATTTACATATGGTATTTTATTTGAAATGTGAATGATAGAATTAACATAATTCCTTTTAGTTTGTTTTTTCCATCATGTAAAAAAATAAGGAAGTTATTCAATATTTTGAATACTTAGCAATATGAAATGATTTCTTATATAGTATTTGGCTAATGGTATCAACAGAATATTCTAACCTCAACCAATAATTGGTAAGGTAAAGGAACAATTTTTCTGTCATACATGTATACACTGTACATTATGTAATATTTTATCATTATATACACATCTATTCTCAACTGACAGATTGACTCATTTATTTATTAAATACCATCTCAAATACCAGATTTATTGCAAAAGGCAAAGACACTTTGTTCCTCTTGGTATCACATTTACATGAGCAAAGTAAACATAGATTGCTGATGAATGAACTGGATAATGAGCAAAAACATTGAATTCTGAAACAAGTGATTTAACTTAAAAGTAACTAAAAAAAAATTTATTTTAGATGAATAACCTATTGAAATAAAGGAATAGTACATAGTTTAATTTTCCCAAAATTTCTTATGTTCAAGAATGTACTAGACTTTAAACATTGAATAGTTCATTATATAAATAGAATTTTGAATGTAAATTAATATATATATATATATATATATATATATATATATATATATATATATATATATATATATATATATATATATATATATATATATATATATATATATATATATATATATATATATATATATATATATATTGCAAGGTTTACACTTAGATCTAGCCATTTTATTTTGTTCTTGTGTAGCTTGTCTAGTTGGGAATACTTAAATGGTTCCTGTCAGATTAGATACCCTTTTACTGTGATAGGAATTATATGAACTTAGATTTACACTTATAACTAAAAAAACATAATTTTTTATTTTTTTTATCAGGAATTATTCTTTTGATAGTTGTAAAAGTAAAGGACTACTAAAGACCAAAGGTTACAGAATAGTTTTTACACTATTATTATTTTTTTTATTTAACCACTGTTTGATATGTATGACATTTTAACTACATTAAAGCAGTTCCAGTACATTTGAATTCTTATTACATTGCTCTCATCTGCAAAATCCTCTAAATGACAAAATATAATGGGAGATCTAAATATATAACTGAATGAACCCAGTATAATTTTTAGAATGAAACATAGAAAACATTTCAAAATGTAATTAAATCTTAAATATAAGAATCACAGGATGTGTGCATATTTTTTTTTTTTTTTTGCAGTCCTTGAGTTTTTTTTTTTTTTGTAAGGAAAATTGTGAAGATTTAGAATTTTGGACTTATGGTGGTGTTTTATATTCACTTCTTGTAACTTTTGTCCTTGTGTCACATTAAAATAAATTTGGTGTTATGTTTATATAAAATATTAACAAAATAATCTGAAGGCTATGTAATAATAGCAAGACTAAGGAGAGCAAGTATTGTTTCATTGATAACTAGATAAGCAGCTAAAGTTGTAGAATAAAGCTGTTGTTTCAAAATATTTTCCCTCAGATAGAAAGTAGATTTACTTACTTTAATAAACTTAACAAAAAAAAAATATACTCATGCTTGTTACAGATGGGGAGTATTGTTCTAGACTTAATAATACTATAAAGTAAATTCCTTGAGAAGGTTAGAAGGTGCAGCTTATGAGTGGAACTGCTGCATCACATGAATGTTACATTAAGGCTTAGTAATATTCTTGCCCCTGTCCCCTCTCCTTAAAAAGAAAAAATACTCTAAAGGAAAGTGAAGACATGTAACTCCCAAATTGTTGAGGCTAGAGAGGGTTCTTATTTTCTAAAAATGTCCTCATCTCAGAAATAACTTGCTTATGGCTATATCAAAATGACAAATTCAGTTAAATTAGACGATATGTCACTATAAGAGGGAAAAACTTTATATGTATTTTCTATTACTATGTATATATTCTAGCCTATTTTGCTTTATTATACAGCATCTAAGGCTGCAGTACATATTGAAATAAAATACAATGATACATTCTTTCCTTGCGCATAAACTCACAATAGGGAAAATGTATAATCTGAAGAGAACTTAACTTAAAACATGAAATATTACACTAAAGACTTCTCACTGTAAGTAATGCTTCAAAATCAAAGGTTGATTTGATGTAGGTTCAATCCACAAAGCCACTCCTGTTTGTGCACACAATACCAAATGGTTTAAAATTGCTGCCAAGCAGTCCATTACAACACATTATTTAAGTGTCTCTTGCCCTTTCTACAAAAAGGCAACAAGGAAGATTACTTTGAATTAAAGAGTGTAAAAAATATTATTTCTATTAGATAATTCAGAGCTATATTGGCAGAAAAAAAATAATAAAATATGGAAAAGTATTTACTGAAAGCAGGGCCATCCCAAGTGGGATTGGCAGCCTGGTATATAAACAACTAGATAGATGTTAGATGTCAAAATAAACACAGAAAATAATGAAAGCAAATAAATAGTAATTCTTTGTTTAGTTGTGATCTTTCCTATAAATTATTTACTCAAATTATTGTCAACTAAAGATCCATGTTTGTTAGTGCTGAGTCATTAGAGATCTCTAAAAGAAGACTAGGCAAATTTAAGGATGGGAATGATAATGGATATAAGTAGGTATACTTCATATAGGGACTGCTATGTGTAGGCCTGATGGTTTCTTGCAGCTTCCCTTATTTTCACGTGTTTACTTGAATTACATATCTTATGACTGATTAAATGTTGAGTGTCAAATGTACCTGCATAGGTTCAAAGATGCAAAGTATATGTTTTTAGACATGAAAACAATATCTGTATTAGCAAGCACATCACAGATATCAGTTCATCAGAGTTTGTTAATCATGTCAGCTTTTTTGTTTTACTTTTTATTACTGTGCCCCTTAGGGGTTGTTATTTTTGCTTTTATTTATTTTTTTTATTATATCTTTTTAGTGTTGTACTAAATATAATTATGTTTTAGCCTGAAGATGCCTTCTGTGAAGGTGAAACATTGTAAGAAATATGTAGAAAAGAAAGAACTCTGGATGTTTTCCTGTACACTTCTCATATATATATATATATATATATATATATATATATATATATATATATATATATATATATATATATATATATATATATATATATATATATACAGTCATACCTCTTGATTTGAATGTCCTTGAATTTGAACAACTTCCAATCTGAAAAGGGTTGGCAAACAAATTTTGTCTTCAAATTCGAACACAGTCCTCCAATTCAAACACAAACACCTATTCAAGCAACGCCACTCGGTCAGTCCCTCTTGTATTCCTCCCCTTTCCCTCCCTCTCCTTTCTCTGTCCCTCTCCCCCATCCCTCCCCATATCCTACCTTCCTTCCTCTATCTATCCCACCCACCCTTCCTCCTTCTCTCTCTCTCTCTCTCTCTCTCTCTCTCTCTCTCTCTCTCTCTCTCTCTCTCTCTCTCTCTCTCTCTCTCTCTCTCTCTCTCCTCCACTTCCTTGCCCCATGTACTCTCTTTCCCTGTATATCCCTTCCTCCCATTGTTCGTTTCCTCTCCCTTCCTTTTCTGTCTGGTCTCAAACTTCCCTCCCTGTCACCTCCCCTCCCACTTATCTGTCAGAGATAGGGGACTAGGTGATACCTTGTTCTCTCTCTCCCTCATTCATTCTGTCATTTTCACTTCATTCTTTCTCACTTGTATAATTCCATTTTCATTCTCTATCAGTTTCATTTTATTTAGCAATTCTCAGGATTGTGTTTACTTTCACACACACACACACACACACACACACACACACACACACACACACACACACACACACACACACAGAGAGAGAGAGAGAGAGAGAGAGAGAGAGAGAGAGAGAGAGAGAGAGAGAGAGAGAGAGAGAGAGAGAGAGAGAGAGAGAGAGAGAGAGAGAGAGAGAGAGAGAGAGAGAGAGAGAGACTTTTGATGACTCATCATATTGAGGTTGGTATTTATTTACAATGGTATTTTGTATGAAATTTTAAGGTCATTGTTTTTGTATCTGACGCATAGGACAACCCACTTTTTTGCATCTTTTTCAGGATGATTCAAGTGCCATCTTATACACTGCAATATATGGTGCTTTGTGTTCTCTGTATTTTTTCCCTATAATTTAGGTTATTTTTATTCACGTCTATGCTTAGAGCACAACATAAACACATAAAAAAAATAAAATAGAATAAAAATAAGGAGATTTTTGGACCCAGAACAGATTAATTTTTCTTACAGTAATTTGAACAGGATAAATTGGTTCCCAATTCAAACAGCCCAAAAGAAACAATTAAGTTTTAATCATGAAGTATCACTGCATATATATATATATATATATATATATATATATATATATATATATATATATATATATATATATATATATATATATATATATATATATATATACATATATACACAGTGGATCCTCGGTTACCGAACATCTCCCTTTCTGAACAACTTGGTTTTCGAACAAAATTTTGACTCATGATTGCTTTGGTTGCTGTATCATAATTCGGTTTTCGAACAAAGTTACTTGATTTTAAATGCTACAAGATGTAGCAAAAGCTGCCATTTATTGTTAATATATAATTTCTATAAATATTTCTTTCATTTTTTATATATTTGGAGGAGAGACACAGAGGGTAAGACAGTAATTCAATCTTTGAAATAAGTTAAATGTGATTCCGTTGAAGAAGTTCCTCAATGTAAACAAACAAGATTCTGTGCTCAGGAGTAATCCCGAGCCACGTATGGCTCTCTCTATTTTTCCAGAATGCCATCACTACTCCACAACTGTATTTTTCCAGTAGCTTTTCCCAGCAGCAAGATGTCCAGATGCTATGATCACCTTTATTTTGGCAGTGAGTGGGTTGCTCCTCTGTGTCACTCTGTAAGGCTTCCCTCACTTGACCGGTGACAAAGAGAATGCCTGCATGGTCTAAATATATTTTGATGAGTTCTGTGTCACTAAGTTTATTCAATACATCCTTTCTAAAAAAAAAAAAAAAAAAAAAATTCTAAGCTGGAGATTTGGAGCAGCCATCTTACCAGCGGGAGTGTTGCTAAGACATGGTGGACTGGTGTCCGAGATCAGATTAATCTATTTTACACTGATTTCTGTCAGGAAAATAGTTTCAGTTTTCGAACATTTCGGATTTCAAACAGCAGCATTCAGGAATGAATTAAATTTGAGAACTGAGGTTCTACTCTATGTAACTTCATTCATTCCTGAATTTTGTTCAAAATCTGAAATGTTAAAAAAAAAAAAAAAAAAAAAAAAAAAACGAAACTATTTTCCCCATAGGAATCAGTGTAAAATGGATTAATCCATTCCCAGACACCAGTCTACCATGTCTTAGAGGCTTGACAGATGTTCCCATAGCCAAGATGACTGCTTCATCTCCAGCTCATAAATTATTCATCCTGAAGGGATGTAATAAATGAATTTTGTGACAGAACTCGTCAAAAGATACTGTTTAGACCAATCTAGTGAAGGAACCCTTACAGAAGGACACAGAGAGGAGAAACCCACTTACTGCCAAAATGAAAGTGATCATAACTTAGACATCTTGCTGCTGGGAAAAGCTAATGGAAAATGCAGTTGTGCAGTAGTGATGGCATTGAGGGTTACTGAAAGAGCCACAGATGGCTCTAGATTACTCCTGAGCACTGAAGACTGTTTGTTTACATCGAGCTTTTCAATGGGATTACATTTCCCGTATTTCAAAGATTGAATCACTATCTTACAGTATGTCCCTCCTCCAAATATATAAAAATGAAGTAGATATTCATATAAACTATAAATTAGTAATAAATGGCAGCTTTTGCAGTCTTAATATTTTAAATCAAGTAACTTTGTTCTAGAAATAATGAGTTCAAAATTTTGTTCCAAAACTGAATTGTTCGAAAGGGGGAGATGTTTGCTAACTGAGGTTCCACTGTATGTGTATGTATGTGTGTGTGTGTGTGTGTGTGTGTGTGTATATATATATATATATATATATATATATATATATATATATATATATATATATATATATATATATATATATATATATATATATATATAATGTTTCAGAATTTTAGCACCTTGTTGTAAGTTTAAATTGTGCAGTACAATACAGAATAGTGCAGTAAATTTAAGTGATTGTGCATGTAACGCAGCATTTTTGTGAAAACACGATTGAGTCCTACCTAACATCTGCATCTTACTATAAGGCTTCCCTTTGCTTGAACTACATGACTACAGCAGCTCCTTCATTGATAAGTGTTGTTTTAAGCTTTTATTACTGCTGTGTAGTGCAGTGTTTTCAAAATTTTTAATTGTTTATGCAACTGGGGGAAAAGGAATGGGCGATTAGCATAACTCAGAAAACTGAGTAACTCAGCAAGATTGGAGCCTCTATCATATCGAGTTATGAGGGTTTTATTTTATATATATATATATATATATATATATATATATATATATATATATATATATATATATATATATATATATATATATATATATATATATATATATATATATATATATATATATATATTATAAATTGTTGCGGCACTGGGGTGACGTTGGTGGTGCTGTACCACCAAATAGTGAAGTTGGAGGTTAGCAGCACTGTAGTGAGCTAATGGGTGGTAGTAAAGTTGGAGGCTGCTGGTTGGCTAAAGCACTAGGCAATCACCTGTGAGCCAAGTCTATGCAGGGAGCTGCTGCTGCCAGAGAAGTAAAGTGCAACCGTCTCCCACCTACACAATACCTGTGGTGACAAGCTAAGAAGACGCCTGCAATATGCTCCCCTTGTGCTATGCACTCATCACCTGCTGCTGCCACTACCTGACTCTGCGCCCCAAAGCACCCTGTGAGGATTGCATGCCCTGGCAGCTTGAGACTAGTGGTGGACAGGAACCAATAACTTAGGTATTCACGGAATCAATTCTTTGGGCTGGTGGATCTGTTAGAACCGGTTCTGGGGAGAATCATGTAGAGTGTGCAGGGCCTGTATTAAGAGTCTTGGAGCCGCCAGCTCATGGGGTGAGTACCAGAGTCTTGGAGCTGTCAGCACACTGCTCAGATGGTTACCAGGCGGAGCCAGTTCTGGAATCAGTTCCGTATAGAGAGTGCATTGTGAGTACCAAGTTTTGGAGCCGCCAATGCATTGCTCAGACGGTTACCACTAGTGTGTAGTGGTTCCAGGAATGATCTAGAATACTAGCAGAGATTATAACAAGCTCCTCGTTAGACAGACACACATTAGTTCTCCCCAGATAGCAGAGAGTGTATGTCACGTGGTCATGTTGCTCTAAATATCGTTCCATCATGTAGTATGTAGAATTCCAACTAGTTTCTACATCCTGAATAAGTTTTTTTGAAGGCTGCTTGTGCTGTTCTTGCAGCTGCATGAGCTTATCAGAAGCCTTCACACTGTGATGGAAAAAACTTACAATAGTATTTACTTTTTCTTTTAACTTATGGACATTCTCAGTGTTCTTAATGGAGTCCTGAACAACTAGATTCAAAGTGTGTGCAAAGCACGGGATATGGCAAACATTCATTTGTTTTATTGCTGTAGACATGTTAGCAGCATTGTCAGTCTTAAATGAGTGAATTTTTTTCTAAAATGTTCCATTTATTGCAGGCAAGTCTTATCTCTTCTACAATATTATCTGTTGTATGGAACTTAACCATATGAACAGTATCAAGCACAGCAGACTTGAGGACCCACTCTGGGGATATGTAGTGAGCTGTCACTGTGATGAATGCTTTTGTTTGTCAGGATGTCCATAATATGTCTGCTGTTAAAGCAAAACGCTTAGCTTTTTCCAGCTCTTGATAGACTCTCTACCTTTCTATTGTAAGTAGAAGGTAAGACCGTCCTATCTCTCTGTGGCTTGGCAAGTCATATCTTTGGTTGAGTCCATTTACTAATCTCTTGAACCCCTTGAATTCAACAACAGGTATTGGTTGTAGGTCTTCCACTATCATCCTGACAACCAGAGCATCAAGTTCTTTCTTTTTATTTGAATCATTCTTATTGGGCTGAGCACTAGTGATGGCCTCAATCAGTGTTGGTTGAGCAGAAGTGGATGGTCTGGAGTGTTTGGCAGCAATTTCCATATCTGCATCCTCCTTGAACTCCACATATTCAGTGGGATGTCTGATGTGCAGGTGTTTCATCATGTTTGATGTACTTCCACTGTACGTCAGATGACATCTTTTCCATGTATGTCCACACTGGAGCTGTTCTATTCTATTTGGATGCTATTGTTTATCATGAAATTTAGGCTTAATAAGTGAGATGTACACCTCCATTCTCTATGCTCTGATGCTGCAAAGTAGGTACAAATGGGATATGTGCACCTTCAGCACGCTGTCTTTGAAAAAGACTTGGTGCCTGTAAAAATATTATGTTATAATGTAAAAAAGGAAGGGTTGGAGCACAACATGCAAGTAAGCTATTTTGAGTATCTGAAAAAAGTAAGGTCTTTAATTGTTCATGAGGATAATGGTCACATGTTCCTTCTCTCTTAGGTAGTTTTAGCTCTTGTGAGCAAGTTGCCGGCCGTGCATTACTATTTATACCCTGACATGATGTCACAGGACATCTACAAATCAGAGTGTTAAGAAACTATTAGGTATATGGCAACACTAAATTGGTGCATACTATTGGCTATCATGAACAAAATATTTTCATATCATTCATGTGATTTCTTTGAATACTGGATGAAGGGATGCTATTCATGTATCATTCCTTTACATTCCATTTCATTCATTTGTAGATACCATTTGCAAAACTTCCTGAATGATATTCATAGTTACATAATTATTTCAAACACTGCATAACTATCTGTAATTTATAACTCACAAGCATCAGCCATCAGTATTCACGAGGAACCGTTGAGGCGGAACTGGCTCCAAGACTCAGAACTGATTTCAAGCAAGGCCTAGTGGAACCATCAGAACCAATTCTGGAACCAGCTCCCACCCAGCCCTACTTGAGACAGTGGCTACCAGGAGTTGAAGTGTGTGCATGACACCTGTACTGTCTGTGATGGTGTGGACTGTGAGCAGAGGTAGTGTGTGACACTGCCTGTGAGTTGTGATGCTTTTGTGTGCTGTACTGCTGCTTTGTGGTGTGTGGCTTGCTTGTTCTGTGATGTGTTGTGCCTTGTAGTGCCATTCTGTGCTGTAAATAAAGACTAGAGTGCCAGTGATACAGTGTCTTGCTACCCTTCCCTCTCTCAGTAGTCTGTAGAGCCCAGACAGGGAACGTGTGGACCTGCCTCATCCCATAAGCCAAACAAATCTGACAACAATGGCAGTTGTTGATCCCTGCTGTGTGTGCTGATTGCCCCTTGTCTGTTGCTGTGATAAGTGAACACCTGAAGGCACCTGAAGGCTGAAGGGGGTCATCACAACAATATAAATATATATATATATATATATATATATATATATATATATATATATATATATATATATATATATATATATATATATATATATATATATATATATATATATATATATGTGTGTGTGTGTGTGTGTGTGTACTATATATTCTTTTTTATGTAGATGAAGTTAAATTTAACAGCTATTTCTGTGCTGTTCATCTACTGAATTCTCTATTTTTCAATACAAATTTCTTTTTTGAGCAGTAAGGGCCCTGAGGAACTTTCCAAAAGATGACTTGTAATTGGCAACATTTCCTTCTGACCTGGGGAATATCTTCAGGCAGAATGAGGCAGTGAATATCTGCACCTTCCAATATATGTGGATACTGGCTCATGATTGGTCACTGTAGTAAGCTGCAGCGGGCAATGTGATCCACTTCTTCATTGGTTAGGAAGCATTATGTTGTTTTCTTGCATTCTTGTCATAGTGAGTAAGATTTGTAGATCTTGTAGTTGTGTGTTGAGGGATGGCTCTAAATTGGCTATGGATTGGTTTTCTAGGAACACTACTCAGTGCAGGTCTCACTCTCTATCTCAGATTATTGTCCCTTCTTCTAAGTTGTGGTGTATCACGGGTACTCTGTGCTTGGTGCTGTAGTGGTTTTTAATAGCTCCATTCTGTAGGTGGCATGTCATGCATCTTGACATTGTTGTCCTTGTCATCCTGATGTAGGTTTGAGGCTCACACTTCTCAACAGTGCAGGAGTGCTCATAGATGACATAGTCTTCCTGTTTTCTGTCCTGTTTTCAGAACACTTTCCCTTTAATTTTACAGTAAGAATCTGCATTCTTGCAGTGCAGCTGTAGACAACTGCAAGGTGTGTAAGGAGAAAGAGTCCAACAGGTGCAATGGTGTGGCATGTGATGGTGGTTCCACATAGGCAGTGTGGGGGTCAAAGCTGCCACCAAGATGCTGATCCACAAGAACATCTTGTTCCTGTACGATGATTGGTTGAAGGTAGTGATGGGGAAAACTAAAGACAAGGAAAGAGGATATGGAAGTAGGTACGGAGGATGACCAATGACTTTTCAAGGGAAAGAGTATTCAGACCTGGGACAAGAATGCCCATTTGGCAGCAGAGAGTACAGGGAAGATGATCAGCCATGCACAAGATCCATGACATAGAGGAAAAGAGGTCCCCAATCTATATTGGTAGGCACAATATGGTGAAGTAGAAATGCAACTTTGTTAAATGTAAATGGAAGTCAACAAGACTGTATAAGAGGCACCTGGATCCACGATGTGAAGAGACTGGTGGAGAGAACTAGAACTTTTGAGATGGAATGTTTGTTAGCTAAGGTGGTGGGAATGACCTTGGAATAATTGGCATTGATGAGACAAAGAAGTGGTAGAACCAGTGATGGTAACAGAAGGAAAGAATATGAATGTGGCAGTGGTGGGAGTGATTCAATTGCCAAGATAAGAGAGTGGTACAAGTAGATTAAAAGATTCATCAACATGAAAATCTGAAGGGAAGTCCTGAAGCTCAAGATAGATTGGCTGAAAGAGAAGAAAGGCAACACTAGTTTCGTTGACCTGGATGGAATCTTGAGTGAAGGGATGGACTTATGTATATATGGATTTCACCTTGATGTTAGCAGGGACAAGAGAATGTGTAGACAGCTGTGTGACTGGATTCATACAAGGTTGATGGTGTGTGTTAATGTGATCTAACCAGGGATGACCACAAGAGAATAGGAATAAGGAAGAGAGGATACTAACCAGGCAAGGACTTACATGAGAGTTGGTTGTATGAATGCAAAAGGATGGGGCATTGGAAAGTTTGAGTATGCGTGCAAGGAACTGAATGAGTGGAATCTGAACATTATTGGGATAACTGAGTCACATCTGAAAGATTCTGTGTAAATGGAAGAGAATGAGTATGAGATGATCAGACACAGAAAGACAAGGAACTTTAGAGTGTGACTGTCCTGAGTATGTATATTATTATTTTTTTTTTCTTTTTTATGTAGGAAGGACACTGGCTAAGGGCAACAAAAATCTAATAAAAAAAAATGCCCACTGAAATGCCAGTCCCATAAAAGGGTCAAAGCAGTGGTCAAAAATTGATGAATAAGTGTCTTGAAACCTCCCTCTTGAAGGAATTCAAGTCATTGGAAGGTGGAAATACAGAAGCAGGCAGGGAGTTCCAGAGTTTACCAGAGAAAGGGATGAATGATTGAGAATACTGGTTAACTCTTGCATTAGAGAGGTGGACAGAATAGGGGTAAGAGAAAGAAGAAAGTCTTGTACAGCGAGGCCGCGGAAGGAAGGGAGGCATGCAGTTAGCAAGATCAGAAGAGCAGTTAGCATGAAAATAGCAGTAGAAGACAGCTAGATATGCAACATTGCGGCGGTGAGAGAGAGGCTGAAGACAGTCAGTTAGAGGAGAGGAGTTGATGAGATGAAAAGCTTTTGATTCCACCCTGTCTAGAAGAGCAGTATGAGTGGAACCCCCCCCAGACATGTGAAGCATACTCCATACATGGACAGAGTACAGAGTACATTGTACAGAGTTAGCAGCTGGGGGGTGAGAAAAACTGGCGGAGACGTCTCAGAACGCCTAACTTCATAGAAGCTGTTTTAGCTAGAGATGAGATGTGAAGTTTCCAGTTCAGATTATAAGTAAAGGAAAGACCGAGGATGTTCAGTGTAGAAGAGGGGGACAGTTGAGTGTCACTGAAGAAGAGGGGATAGTTGTCTGGAAGGTTGTGTCGAGTTGATAGATGGAGGAATTGAGTTTTTGAGGCATTGAACAATACCAGGTTTGCTCTGCCCCAATCAGAAATTTTAGAAAGATCAGAAGTCAAGCGTTCTGTGGCTTCCCTGCGTGATATGTTTACCTCCTGAAGGGTTGGATGTCTATGAAAAGACGTGGAAAAGTGCAGGGTGGTATCATCAGCGTAGGAGTGGATAGGACAAGAAGTTTGGTTTAGAAGATCATTAATGAATAATAAGAAGAGAGTGGGTGACAGGACAGAACCCTGAGGAACACCACTGTTAATAGATTTAGGAGAAGAACAGTGACCGTCTACCACAGCAGCAATAGAACGGTCAAAAAGGAAACTTGAGATGAAGTTACAGAGAGAAGGATAGAAACCGTAGGAGGGTAGTTTGGAAATCAAAGCTTTGTGCCAGACTCTATCAAAAGCTTTTGATATGTCCAAGGCAACAGCAAAAGTTTCACCAAAATCTCTAAAAGAGGATGACCAAGACTCAGTAAGGAAAGCCAGAAGATCACCAGTAGAGTGGCCTTGACAGAACCCATACTGACGATCAGATAGAAGGTTGTGAAGTGATAGATGTTTAAGAATCTTCCTGTTGAGGATAGATTCAAAAACTTTAGATAGGCAGGAAATTAAAGCAATAGGACGGTAGTTTGAGGGATTAGAACTGTCACCCTTTTTAGGAACAGGCTAAATATAGGCAAACTTCCAGCAAGAAGAAAAGGTAGATGTTGACAGACAGAGCTGAAAGAGTTTGACTAGGCAAGGTGCAAGCAGAGGCACAGTTTCGGAGAACAATAGGAGGGACCCCATCAGGTCCATAAGCCTTCCGAGGGTTTAGGGCAGCGAGGTCATGGAAAACATCATTGCGATATGGATGTAACTGCATGAAATGAGAATTAGTGAAGTTGGAAGAATGGCAGAGCTGAGTAGCAAGAATGACATTGAATGTACCAAGATATGCAGCAATAAAAGCTATGAGAGGTGATATGGGATGGAGTACATGTAGGGAAAGATATACAAAAGCAACTTGGAGGTATAAAGTTATAGTGAAGCAAATGGAAGATGCAAGAAGAGCAAAGGTGTGTCTATGGAGCATAAGGAGTAGCATGTGGATAAATGTATTAAAATGGAAGAGAGGAATGGTATAGTAATTAGGTGGGCATACCTACCATTTGACTAGAGAATGACTGATAGAAACAGAGATGGCTTCAGAGTGGAGTATGAGAAATTAAAGTAGATAGAGCAGTGAACTATGTGGGACTAAATGAGAGGAAGAATGAGATGGAATGAGAGAAGACTTTGGAATGGTACAAAGAGAAAGAGGCCCCAATATGTGAAAAGTGATGTGAGGTCTAGGTGGTGATCTCTTCTGGGTTAGACCACAATGTATGGAGGAGAGATAGTCCGAGTTCCACAATAAAGTGCATTACACGTGTGATATAGGGGGATGAGACAGTAAATCATGTAATGCTGGAATGAGAGGTATGAAAGAGGCTGGAGAAAGATAATGTGAATAATTCTGACTGAGTTAGGAAAAAAATAGGAATGACAGAATGGAAAAAAACTGAAAGGGAATGGATCATGTTGCTGCTGGAATTGCATAGAGACAAATGAAAAGATGACTGAAACAGGGAAGGAGTTCCTGGAGAGAATGTGATATGCTAGATACCAGAATGACGGGTATGGTAAACACTTTTTTGTTTTATGTTTCTTTCTCCTGCAGGAGCTATCATTATGAAGGCTTGACTTATGATTGCATCATCTTTAGTATCATGATCAGGATCTAGATCAAGATCCAGTCATCATGTTTCTCAAGTTTATAATATTTTTTCTGATTTTTTTTCTTTTTTTAATGAGCAAGGAAAGTCCCAGAAAGGCTTTATTAGGAATAGTTTTTGTGTAGAATAGTTTTTTTTTTTTTTCAGGTCAAGAGGATTTTTACAAAGATATGTCAAGACATTTGTCAAATATATGTTAGTGTCTATTTCTCCTAATCCCTGCAGATATGAAGGGAGCTGTAAACATTGTAACAAAATGTTCTTGTACTTATGTTCCACAATCAAAGGATGCACATATTATCCCATTCAGTATATTATTCACTCTTAACCATATGCTATCATGATATTTATCATCATGTTTAAGATAAACATATTTATCAGTTATAAAAGGCATCTTCTTCAGTCCTGCAAAGTGCCTCAAATCTAAGCTCCTTGGAACTCCACCCACTTGACCACTGAAGAACAGACCAGCAGAGTTGCCTAGGGTGCTGTCCAGGGAAAAAGTGTTGTACAGTTCATTGGCGATGTGTCCCTCACAGAGACTGCAGCAGTCTTCACCACTCAATGCTTGAAGTTTATGCCATTTAACTGCTCTTCCAGGCCTTGTGATCTTGTCAGTTAAATAAAAGTAATCATAAAGAACTGATTTTTTATTTTTGTGATCAAGGCAGAGACAGGCAGACACATTGTTTATTCTTGTTTAATGGTTATTATATCTAAAGAAGAGGCATATAGTAATATGCTGTAGCCTGGTTAAGACATTTTGGTCAAAGTGATGCCTGATATTAATCAAATATGATTATATGGCTCGTAAAACTTACAGGATGGTACAGCAGTTATAAAATGAAATATCAGTGTCTCTTTGCTGGTATTTTCATTTGTGCATTTTGGGTGCATTTCATCACTTAGTTATTTGTATTTATTAGCCTAGTCTATCCAGACAGACTCCAAATATCATAATATAATGAAATATTTTCTATTAACAATTATGGAGCAAAGAAAAACTAGTTATAGGGAACAAGTCTGGCAGCTGTCCAGGTCACAGGTCATTCACAGAGGTGAGAGCAACAGAGTTGCAAAGTCCATGATCTACCTGCCCAATTGGGGTGTTCCTAGTGGGTTGGCAGTTTTCAGCTGTTTTTGCATTTAAAGTTGTGGCTAATTAGCTTCAAATTTTGAAAACACTTGATACATTACCACCCAATTGTGATAATACTTGAGAAGGATTTTCATGACAGGACTTTGACCTCATTAGGGCCTTGGCCTAATCTCACACTGAGGTCACTCTACCAACATCTCTTGGGATGATTAATTGACCTGTGGGTCATGCCATGTCTTCCAAGGTCCACCCTTCATTCAGCCTCTCTTCAGAGCTGACAGTCATCCAGAATATTCAGGGGATATCAGATAGCTAGATGATTAGTAGCAAAGACTTGTGACTGTTAGCTGGCCCAGAGAGGTGTTAGATGACACTGAAAATTTCTGGAGAACTGTTCACAGCCACCAGCTAGGTGGAGAGAGATTTTAAGTAGATTGGACAGTTTACTCTTTTAGTGCTTGCCTATCAGCAATGCCTCTGTTGAGCAGGTTTTCTCTTAATAAAAAATAAACTTAAGAAGAGGATGCAACATTTGAGTTTGGAGAACACACTGCATGTGCATGCATTCATGTACAGAAATAAAATGTGTTGCAATGACTTCAAACCAACAAAGAAAAAGCTCTCCCTTCTTACAAAGGACATTTATAGAAATGCTAATGACCATGAGCATATTGAGTTACCAGATCTAGCCTAGTAATGTACTGAAAAAAAAACAGCAGTGTAGAATACAACCTGTACGAATTATGTATTATGTTGTAGGCAAAAAAAAAAAAAAAGGTACCTTACATGACAGATTTTTACCTCTGTCAGTCATCTTGAAGGTCAAACACACCTCTGATGTTTCAAGCTTTGGGCTGTTTTCTGCTGTTTTATGAGACCAAGGTCACAATTTCTGGGTTGGTTTTGGGATGGGATCCTGCGGGAACACAGTCCACAACCTGGCAACTCTGAAGAGCGAGGTCCCTTGCGCTGCTACTCAGAATCCACCATATTAAGGCCACATTCTATCCCATATATTGCTTTATCAGACCTGTCCTACTTCATCACCTATGCAAATACAAGCCACTCTGCAGAGTATTTTAGCATGAATTGGTTGTATCAGTCATGACCTCACACTGCATTATGACACAGTACCAGACTATTGCAGTGTGTTGCAGGTCATGGCCCAAGACAGGAAAGCCACTCAAACATCTTTATCTGACCCGCGAGAATGCCACATGCCGCTGGAAGGCTTGACTGTTCCATGCTTGCTGTATGCAAATGTTACTGTTCATTTCATCTGGAACAATTCATGTTACATGGTTTTAATAATGATTTTCATCCATGAGTGACTTGTATGCAGACAATTTTGTATGCTTGAGATTTTAATGAAAACAATACACACACATTGGGTTGTTTTCACTTAATATGTTTACATCGCTGCCCACGAATGGCTGTGTCTTTTGGTTCAACCCACTGCCTACCCATTTTTGTAGAAAGGTGCCCTGGGATTCTCAGAACCTTAAAACTGCTCAACACTGCAAGCTTCTGAGGCTCCGAAGAGACCTGCACGAAAGGAATGCATCAGTAAATGTCTGTTTCCAAAATGCTTGCAAAGAAATGAAGAAGACACCTAAAATTACAGTAAAAGTAAAAAATTCTCCAGATGGATAATCAAATCATGGTGGTTCTAAAATCAAGCAGTTGAGAGCTTTGCATATATGTGATCAGCTCAAAAGTATCTGACCTTACTTTTTTTTTTTTTATGGAACCTGTGGCAACTAAAATATTGGTAAGAGTAATGCCATGATCTGCAATAGATCTTATTGTAATTGCATGCTGATTAGTATCCTTATCAAGTAAATTAGCTGCTTATTCACAGCTGCTATGCATGACTGTGTAGTACTTGCTCATTGCATCTTCATCTTACTCATGATAATGGAATGCATGGAACAGCTATACTACATCAAATTTTGTCAAAAACTTGGTGATAATTTCAAACAATTTGTAAAATTCAGCAGCCTTTTGGCATTCTGGTTAGCCATTAGCAAATGAAGTTCATATGTCAGTGACCTAGTGTGCAAATGGGTACTGGCACCTCAGTGGCCCTTTTTTTTTTTTTTCTAATTTTGTTGCCCTTGACCAGTGCCTCTCCTACATTAAAAAAAAATAAAAATAAAAAATAAATAGACAACTAGACACTGAGATTAGTAATGATTCTGCACAAAGCATTTTCATTAATGATTTGAGCAGGCACCAAATGACTGGAATTTGTCACCAAACTGCCTTCACATAAGCAGCAGGTGCTCTGACTTTGTTATATAGAGCATGCTGATGTGTACCAGAAGAGATCCTGACTTTGTGAAGTCTGTTATTACTGGTGATATGGGTATATCTTACAAAACAAGACTTAGTCTTCACAATGGTAGACTTCAGGATCTCTAAACCCAGAAAAAAAGCAAGATAGAAATAAAACATAGTGAAAGCGATGCTAACTGAATTTTTGACTAATGCAGTATTGTGTATTATGGATAGCTACATACTTTGTCAAACTGTTAAAAACAGTACTATAGTAAGATTCTCGGTCACAAGAACCATACCTCAAAGGACATTAGAGTTAGGACCCAAATATATTCTTTTTTAACAAACTTCATATATCAGAGTTGGTACTGTGTAAAGAATCCCTGTTAGACAGTCCTGCTCTGTAATTTCATTTTCTGTTTCTTAGTTACCTTGCTTCTTATCACCTTTGTGTTCTTTATTATTTTTCAGATCTCAGATATGCATTTTTTTAAAGTATGTTATGCTTAGTACCACAGGAATGATTAACTAAATAAGGATATAGTTGACACCCCTACTAATCTAGGCCATTTCTCCACTCCTACAAATAGCCCTATATCTTTAGGTCAGTGTGTGTTTCACTCCTTGGTACATGTACATGAATAATGTGAAAGTAAAGAAATCAAGTTAGGATACATTTGTAAGACTTAGTTGTTAGTTAGTGAAGATGATGTTAATGGTGATTTTCAAGTTAGAGGACTCAGGTCTTACAACATCCTGTTAGTTTATTTACTATGATCTTGTGCAAAACAATAAAAATATAAAGGAAACATTGAATATAATCTATTGTTTTAAAAGAAAAGGAAAGGAAAATAGGAATGTAGGTGTAAAGAATCCAAGAAGGATCAGTTGTGGAAAATACTATGATGATAAGGTGAAACCTCTCACAATAAACCAGAAACCAGATGAAATGTCAGTACTTAGACATCCATAAACAAGTTCATTCTCATGTAGATGAAATTCTTGTTTATTTTCAAGTTAAAAAAAACTACATAGTTGAGAATGCCACATCTGAAGCCTTATCATTAAACCATTATGTTGGTTTGTTGATAGTAATTAGCTGCAATCAGACAAAACATCATGATGTAATAACTGTGGTGCTTATTTTAATTGCCTTTATTTTATTTATTTACTTATTTATTTATTTATTTATTTTGTTATTTTTAACAATGCCTATTACTGTTACAGTAGTTTCATGTAGCAAAACATGTTAAAATGCAACATTAAAGTCCACTTTTTACCTGCTAGGGTATGAATTATAATGAAGTCCTTTGTTTTTTTTCTGTACCATTACTGCATTGCAGTGTAATAAAGACATCAAGTAGCTGTGATAGCAAAGGGTTAAGTGTACTTAATAACTTGTAAATGTTCTGCTGGCAATAATTTTCCCAGTCTGTATTTTGTGGAATGTGGACAAGTTAAGTTAAGAGCGGCTAATCTATAATTAGAATTGTAAATAAATCTTTAGAAATTAACCTTTCTAGAAGAATCTAGAAGAATCATTATGAGGGCATGATCCACATCTTGGGCATTCAAAGCATGCACATTGAATAGCAAAGATAAAAACAAATTAAAAGATTTTCTCAATCAAATACTGCCAAGATCCCTACAAAATAGAACAAATTGCTGACAAAAATCAATTTACTTCTAATGATGGTTATTACTAAGAGAATAATGAATATTCTCCAGCAAGAACAAGAGAAAAAGTGCAAAAATGTTAAATGCTGTCTTTATGAAAGGAAAATTCATATATATATATATATATATATATATATATATATATATATATATATATATATATATATATATATATATATATATATATATATATATATATATATATATATATATATATATATATATATATATATATATATATATATATGTGTGTGTGTGTGTGTGTGTGTGTCTGTGTGTGTGTGTGTGTGTGTGTGTGTGTGTGTGTGTGTGTGTGTGTGTGTGTGTGTGTGAGAGGGGTAAGCCAGGATACACCAAACTTTCATCTTCATTTATTGCAACATTTCATTTTCACAGAAGGCATCATCAGGCTAAAAAATTAAAAATAAGTACAAAGGCAGAAAAATCATAAAATATCACACTAGGGATAGAATTAAAAACAAAACAATAAACAAAATGGGATAGGCAAGCAAGCATTAACAAAAAAAACAATGACAAAATAACCTATTGGCAGCAGCTTATACATGACAGAAAAAATCAAGCAAAATAAAGGTGTAAAACTACAGACAAACTTTGTGTGCTTTCGCATGTGGTGTGGTGAGGACCGACACGTGAAAGTACACAAGGTTTGTCCGTAGCTTTATACTCTTATTTTGCTCTTTTTTTTTTTTTTTCATGTATAAGATGCTGCCAATAGATCATTTTGTTGCATTGGTTTTTGTTAATGCTTGCTTATCTGTCCCCTTCGGTTGCTGTTTTTTTAATTTTGTCCCTAGTGTGATATTTTATGATTATTCTGTCTTTGTACTTATTTTTATCAGTTTTTTAGCCTGGTGATACCTTCTGTGAAAGTGAAACGTTGCAATAAATGAACAAGGAAGTTTGGTGTATCCCTGTTTACCTCATCTGTAACTTGGAAACTGTTGTAATATATATATATATATATATATATATATATATATATATATATATATATATATATATATATATATATATATATATATATATATATATATATATGAAGTACCACTGTCACACTTTTAAATTTACATATCTTGTGAATGGTTCATGGGTTGCATAGGTGAGTGCTTTACTAGGCTTCCTGTTGGTTGTGATGATAGTAACAAGGTGGTGTGGAGAGTCTAGACCCACCTCTGCTCATGAGTTCCAGGAAGCACCACCTGTAGAAATAATAAATTTTTTTAAATGAATTGCTCTCATCTTCAGTCTCTGACATATAAGATGGAATCAATCAGTTCCAATACTAGGCCTATAATTATATAAGAAAGTACTTAGTTGATTTAAATTTTGGCTTCATCCCTTTCCAGATGTTCTCCTTCAGCAGCAGTTACCAAAGATGTACGGTATTTTGGAAGTCTGGTTTTCAAGGGATATTAAGCATCTGTAATTCATGCTGTATCTCCACAGAGGACAGAAAGAGCACCAGGTCAAAGTCTGCCAAGAGCTCCAACAGCATGCCCTGGGTGACCAACCTTCATATCAAGGGTCATCACCGAGAATAAGAATTAGATCTATGGATACAATTCCCAAATCTAACAACAAAATCTCCAGGATGTAAATAAAGTAAGGCAGGTCTGCACCATAACCAAAAGCATGCTTATAATTTTCTTCACATTCACTGAGTTTTCAACATGAATTCATTCCTCAGGGCCAGAATATAAGTGGCCTGTACTTATGCAAAGTTTTAATATATTAAGAAGAATAATTTGCAGAAACAGCCTGAAATGTGGCACAAGACCAACTGGATATTCATGATGACAAATGCGCTCTAGTAATGCACAAGTTTCTTGGCTGCAAAAGCATGATCACCCTTCTACATGAAATCTGGGGCCTTCTTCCTCTTCCTGTTGCAGCTAAAGGAGTAACATTTTGACATTGTGGTGGAAATTCTGTGTATATCGCAAAAAGTGCTTGACATGGTTCAAGACTTCTAGAATGTGTTTCAGCTACAGTAAGTGTTTGGAGTACTCCATCACTGCTTAAAGTAACTATTGAAGGGAATGGTACTGAAATTTAAATCCACTAGTACTTTCTTGTCTATAGGGTTACTCTCAGATCTTTTAATACCACCAGGTAGATTGATCCAATTGCACCATATTGAATAGTTATTCATAGGGCAACATTGACCTTTCCAAAAACAGCTATGAGAGAGTGAAGTGCATGAGATTCAGGAAATGGAAAACTGGCCTGTAGGTTTCAAGAATAAAGCTGTTAAAGGGGTAGGATGAAATAGCACTTGAAAAAGTATTGATGTAGATCATAGTTTTCAAAAGATTATACAGTCAGGTCATTGCTAATGAACAATATTCTAATGCAAATCACATATAACATGATGAGTTGGTTTGCTTCCACATCATACTCTAATGTGGGGATTTTAAAGCCTAACACTGAGATGGGATGCAACAAGCCACCAAGAAGTCCATAACACAGCGTGGCAACACTAATGCCGGGAGAATGAGCACACAACCACTGCTGCTGCTATACACTGTGATGAGAGTTTAGTGAGAAGGGTGGAAAGCACCTACTGCCACCATATGTAATGATGCAAGTTTAGTGAGAAGGGCAGGCTGTAGCTGCTGCCACTGCCATCCATGGTGATATCAACAGTGAGTCTTCATCAGCTAATGGATTTGATGTTTTATGAACTCTTATGTATGTTACCTTCAGTTATATGTGTAAAAAAATGTTTCTAATGTTACAGTCTAGAAATATTATAATTTAATTTTGAGGGGACCTGTCCCAACCATGTCAGAACCAAAGTCACTTTCTGTTATTGCTTTTATTCAAACTATGTGAACTGTGTCAAATGTGGGCCAATACTGGAGCCAAATCCCCCCATTACCAGTGACCTGACTGTATTTAGGAGTGAAATCTGAGGTAGAATGAGTGATTTTAGTGTGAATATATGTTAAGTAAAAGGTGAAACTGAGCTATGTATGATCAAGGTATTCTGTACATATTTCTGACCAAGACATTCCTTGCAGGGTTATTCTCCAGATAAGGGTGTCAAAGATATATATATATATTTTTTTTTGCATATTTACCTAATTGTATTTACGTAGTTGTATTGTACAGGGCATAAGCTAAAGATTATTTTGTCCTGTCTCCATAACTGTATTTATCCAGCTTCTCTTTAAACATGTGTACACTGTTTGGCGCAACCACCTCTTCCTTTAAATCATTCTAGATTTCAACAGTTCTATACAGGAAACTGCATTTCTTGATGTCGCTTGAACATCCACTCTTCTTTATTTACTTCCGATGCCCCCTCCATCTCTCTCCCTCCTCCATCTGAGGTAGCAAGTCATTTCTGTCTTTTCTTTGCTGTGTGTTTGTGTGTGTGTGTGTGTGTGTGTGTGTGTGTGTGTGTGTGTGTGTGTGTGTGTGTGTGTGTGTGTGTGTGTGTGTGTGTTTTAACTAGTTTTAACTAGTTGTGATTTATGGGAGAGGAGTAATCTCATAGTCTCTATATCTATGTCTCTATATCTATATAATTTGGTCTTAAAAGCACTGACAGTTTCAGTATTTACATTGTCTTCACTGAGTTCATTCCATTTGTTCACAGTTCTGTGAGGAAAATTATACAGTAAAATCCCTCTTATCCAGCATCAACAGGACCGCCGACATGCTGGATACTTGAATATTGCCGGATACTTGAATAGAAGTGAAATTATGTCCACAATCACCACCCTACACTCCACTCACGCATCTTACCATAACAAAGATCAGCTGATCTTAATCAGCAGCTGATCTGATCAGTTGCTTAAGTGTAAGCACAACATACTTCCTCTTTTCTACAACTTTAGGCGTGATGAAGGCATCAGGTGATAAACAGTGCACATGTGGAACTGAGTCACTGAGTAAACACAGTGCAGTGAGCCGTGGGTGGCGTGAAGCAGTGTGCTCTGGTGGCGAGGGAACAAAGTATGTCTCGCGTGGGAATTTTAATCAATTTTATGAGTACACATTGATTTTTTAGTGATTTTAAGGCTCGGGGAAAAATGTGCTGGATACTTGAAGCTGCCAGATACTCGAATGCCGGATGAGAGGGATTTTACTGTACTTCTTAATGTCTCTTCCACAGTTAACTTTCTTCAACTTCTTATTGTGTCCCCTTGTACTCTGTGTGTCTAAATTTATAAAACCTTCTTTGTCCACATTTTCCATACCATTTATCATTCTATAGATGTTTATTAAATCTCCTCTCTCTCTCTCTCTCCTATTTTCAAGGTAGGAATTTCCAACATTCTTTGTCTCTCTTCATGGGTCAATTTACTCAACTCCGGAACCATCTTAGTGACTGCTCTTTGTATTCTTTCTAATTTTATAATATTCCTCTTTGTATGAGGAGACTACAACACTGCCACATATTCTAATCTTGGTCTTATCATGGAAATCAATAACTTTTTTATCATGCCATTCACTTCCTTTTTAACGAATTCATTGTCTCTCCAGTAATTTTATCAATGTGTCTGTCCAGAGTCAAATTTTCAGTAACTGTTATTCCCAAATCCACTTCCTCTTTTGACTTCTTTAACTTCACACCATACATCTCATAATGATATTGTATTCTTTTTTTACTCTTACCAAACTCCATTACTTTACATTTACTTAAATTGAATTCCATTTGCCAAGATTTACTCCATCTATTTATCTTATTTAAATCATCTTGCAGTACCATACTGTCATTTACATTTTCTACCCTTCTCATCAGCTTAGCATCATCTGCAAATAAGTTTATATACCTATCTATTTCCTCATTCATGTCATTTATATATATTACAAACATTATCAGTCCCAACACTGACCCCTCTGGGACACCACTAGTTACTTTCAGCCAAGATGAATTTTGGTCTTGTATTACAGTTCTCATCTCTCTATCATCCAGATAATCCTCCATCCACTCCAGCAGTCTTTCTCCAATTTTTCTATAATTTTTTTATCTTCCATAGCAATCTTCGGTGTGGTACTTTGTTAAATGCCTTCTTCAAGTCAAAGTAAACACCATCCACCCATCTGTCTCTCTCCTGCCCAATATCAACTACCTTTGAATAAAAGGACAATAAGTTCATGGAGCATGATCTTTCTCTCCTAAATCCAAATTAACAATTTACTAAAAGTTCGTCTCTTTCCAAGTGTTCCATCCATCTTTCCTTTATTGTTCTTTCATGTGATTTTCCTACAACACTAGTCAAGGACATGGGTCTATAATTTAGTGGATTTTCCTTATTTCCTCCTTTGTATATTGGTGTAATATTTGCTCTCTTCCAATCTTTGGGTGCTCTTCCCTGTGATAGTGATGTCACCACTAGACTGTGAATTTTATCAGCCAGTTGCTCTACATTCCTTTAATATCCAGTTTGATACTCCATCTGGACCAGTTGCTTTATTTACTTCAAGTTCTTCCATCATCTTAAGCATTTCTTCATAACTGACTGGGACTGTACTTAGTTTATTCATCACCAACTTATCCTTTCCAGCATTAAACTCCCCTTCCACAGTAAATACCAATCTAAAACTATTGTTCATAACCTCCACAATGTCCTGTACATCCTCATAGATTTTTCCTTCAACTTTCAATCTTGATACACCTTCCTCCTTCATCTTCCCATTAATATGTCTAAAGAATAGTTTGGGTTCATTTATACACTTATCTATTATATCTTTTTCATAGTTTCTTCTCTCCATCTATTCTTATTATCTCAATGTACTTGTTTCTAGCATCAATATATTCCTCCAATCTGCTCTCAGTTTTCCTCTTCTTCCATTTATTCAAAGCATTTAACTTACAATTTCTAGCCTCTTTGCATTTTGTATTGAAATATTCTTTACCCTTTCTACATCTTGCTCCTCCTTTAGGTACAAATTCTCCACTGCATAATTATATATCCTTATAAATTCATCCCATTTTTCCCATACATCTCCTGCATCTTCAAAGTCTTTCCAGTCCACAGCAACAAAGTACTTTCATAATTTTTCAAAATCAGCTTTACTATATTTAAATCTTATAATTTTCATCAATGATTACATTTTCATTTTTCAAATTAAATTCCATCAACAAATTATCATTTTTACCTAGAGGGCTATCATAGTGTATAGTTTCAATAATTTCCATGTCCTTGGTAGACACTAAAATCAAGTCTTCATGGTTTATCTCTTCCACTAAATCTGGTTTCACAGTCAACCCACTGAGTCATCAAGTTTTCCACCGCCTAGTTCAGTAGTCTATTACTCCATGGGCTCTCACTTCCTGTAGTTGTTAATGTCTCCCAATTTATCTCCCTACAAATAAAATCACCAACAATAACAATGTCACTAATTTCCATCATTATCTTTTCAAGACCTTTTAACACATCTATCAACATCTCTTGGTGCTTTTCTTATGCCAAACATTAGTCATAGGTGGCACATACACTCCTACATAATTCATTATCCTTCCATTTCCACTTCTAATTGTCACTTGTAAAATTTCAGACTTGTCTTCACTTTTTATTACCTTCTCCACTTTGACACATTTTTTAGTCAGAATTGTCACTCTATCTCCTCCCTTCTCACTTCTATTTTTCATCCATAAATCATATTCATCACCAATGTCAGGA
>NC_087154.1:14235744-14410744 GCF_035594125.1 Scylla paramamosain
CTCATGCAGGAAAGCCACAGAACGCCTGACTTATGATCTCTCTAAAATTTCTGATCAGGGTAGAGCAAATTTAGTAATGTTCAGACCTCAAAAACTTGATTCCTCCATCCATCAACTCAACACAACCTTCCAGATAGCTATCCTCTCTTCTTCAATGACACTCAATTGTCCCCCTCTTCTACACTGAACATCCTTGGTCTGTCCTTTATTTATAATCTAAACTGAAAACCACATCTCATCTCTAGTTAAAACAGCTTCTATGAAGTTAGTGTCATCTTTGCCGGTTTTTCTCATCCCCCCTCCCACCAGTTGCTAACTGTGTTCAAGGGCCTTATCTATCCATGTATGGAGTTTTCTTTACATGTATGGAGGGGTTCCACTCATACCACTGTTTTAGAGAGGGTGGAATGAAAAGCTTTTCGTCTGATTAACTCCAAACGTCTAACTGTCTTCAGCTTATCTCTCACTGCTGCAATGTTGGAGTTCTTGCTATCTTCTATCAGTATTTTCACACTAACTGCTCCTCTGATCTTGCTAACTGCATGCTTCCCCTCCTGTGGCCTTGCTGCACAAGACTTTCTTCTTTCTCACATCCTTTTTCTGTCTACCTCTATAATGTAAAAGATAACCAGTATTCTCAATCATTCATTCTTTTCTCTGGTAAGCTCTGGAACTCCCTTCCTGCTTCTGTATTTCCTCCTTCCTATGACTTGAACTTTTTTTAAAAGGGAGGTTTCAAGACACTTATCCTGTTTTTTTTATTTATTTATTTATTTATTTATTTTTATTTATTTTTTTTTTTATTATTCTATCAGACTTTTCCATGGGAACTGGCATTAAATGGGCCTTTCTTTTTATTTAAAATTTTTGTTGCCTTTGGCCAGTGGCCCTCTTACATAAACACACACACACACACACATACACACACACACATGACAAGGAAGATTGTGCACCACAAATTTAATATGTTTCTACTCTAGATTAATAGACATAATTCAGGAAAGAAACAGATGGGCTGACTGTGTTTTCTTGAATCTCAAGAAAGCTTCTGATAAGATACTGCATAAAAAATTAAGAAAATTATAAACCATAGTAGGGATACAAGGAAAACTATTAGACTGGATGAAAGATTTTTTAAATGATAGAACAATGAGTGATAATCAAAGACAGAAGTTCCACTTGGAAAGAAGTTATTAGTAAAGTTCCACAACAATTTGTGTTGGCTCCAATTATGTTTGCTATATGTATAAATGATATGGATGAGGGTATAGACAGTTATATGAGTTTCTTTGCTGATGACTCAAAACTATTGAGAAATGTAAGTGCAGAAAATGACTGCAGAATATTGGAGCAATATCTTGACAAACTTTGGGAATGGAGCTAAAGATGGGAAATGAATTTTAACATCATTATGCAGTATAATGGAGTTTGGAAAGAGTAAAAACAGGATAACAGGGCAATATAAACTTGAAGAAAGGAAAGTAAAGAAAGGAAAATTCAAAAAGGACCTAGGAGTATTCATTACAGATGATATGTCACCTGATTAGCAAATTAATAAAATTGTTGGGGAATCCTACAACTTATTGTGAAACATTTGAGTGACATTTCATATATTGATGAGGAAATGGTAAAGAATATATTATTCACCCTTATAAGACCAAGACTAGGATATGCAGCAGTACTGTGGTCACCCAATACAAAAAAGAAAATCAAAAAGCTCGAAAGAAGGCAAAGGGGAACAACAAAATTGGCTCCAACTCTATCTCAATTAATATATGAGGAGAGACTGTCAAGACTAGACTTGCCAATGCTAGAACAAAGAAGAAAAAAAAGGTGACTTGCTAACCATCTATAGAATCACGAGGAACATGGAACTAAGAGATACAAAGACGGAACAGCACGAGCATAGCTCTCTTCCCATACAATACAACTAAGTAAATGCAACTAGGTAAATACACACACTACAATTTTTCTTTCAATAAATTTATGATGAAACATTATTTTTTTTTCCACAAAACTTGTATAATATGGGTGCATCTTATGCAGAAGTGCATCTAATATGCCAGTAAATACAGTACACACACACACACACACACACACAATATATATATATATATATATATATATATATATATATATATATATATATATATATATATATATATATATATATATATATATATATATATATATATATATATATATATATACATAGTGGAATCTCAGTTATTGAGCATCTCCCTTTCCAAACAACTTTGTTTAAAAAAATTTAACTCATAATTGCTTTTGTTGCCATACCATAATTCAGTTTTCGAAAAAAGTTAGCTGATTTCAAATACTACAAGACATAGCAAAAGCTGCCATTTATTACTAATTTAATGTCTCTATAAATATCTCCTTCATTTTTATATATTTGGAGGAAAGACACAGAGGGTAAGACATTAATTCAATCTTTGAAATAAGTTAAATATGATCCCATTGAAGAACCTCAATGTAAACAAGCAAGGTTCAGTGCTCAGGAGTAATCCCAAGCTTCCTGTGGCTCTCTCTGTGACCCACAATGCCATCACTACTCCACAACTGCATTTTCCCAGTAGCTTTTCCCAGCTGCAAGATGTCTAAGTGTTATTATCACCTTCATTTTGACAGTGAGTGGGCTGCTCCTCTCTGTCTCCCTCTCTAACCCTTCCCTCACTTGATCAGTAACAAAGTCACTAAGTACATTCAATACATCCTTTCTGGATAAAAAAAAAATTTCTTAGCCGGCGATGTTGTGGAGCAGCCATCTTACCAGCAGGAGCATTGGCCATTACCCACTAAGACATAGTGGAAAGGTGTCTGAAAACGATCTAATCTATTTCACATTGATCACTATGAGGAAAATAGTTTGTTTTCAAACATTTTGGATTTAAGACAGCAATCAAGAATGAATTAAGTTAAAAAACCAACATTCCACTATACATATATAAATACACACACACACACACACACACACACACACACACACACATATATATATATATATATATATATATATATATATATATATATATATATATATATATATATATATATATATATATATATATATATATATATATATATATATATATATATATATATATATATATATATATATATATATATATATATATATATTGTAAATGTGCAGTCAGGTTGCTGCTAACACTCAATGCTCTAATATGAATTGCAGAGCCAGTTGGCTCCTAAATCATACTGTAATGCAGAGGACTTATGTAAACTCTAATGTAGGTATGGGCTGCAACAAACTACAGAAAAGTACATCATGCTGCTGCCAGCCCTACCAATCACTGTGATGTTAGATTAGTGAGAAGGGCAGACTGCAGTTACTACCACTGCCACCATACACAATGAGGTAAGTTTAGTAAGCATGATGCTTCTGCCATACAGAGTAATGCAAGTTTGGTGAGGGGAAAGGCAGGCTGCAGCTGCTGCTGCTGCCACACACAATGATGCAAGTTTGGTGAGGGGAAGGGCAGGCTGCAGCCACTGCTGCTGCTACACACACAGTGATGCAAGTTTGATGAGGGGAAGAATGGGCTGTAACCACCATCACTGCTGCCACCACTAATGTCACCATACACAGTGATGTGAGTTTAGTGAGAAGAGTGGGCTGTAGCAACTGCTGCTACCATCACTGCCATACACAGTGATGCAAATTTTGTGAGGAGAAGGGTGAGCTGCAGCTGTTGCCACTGCTGCTGCTGCTACAAACACTGAAGTGAGTTTAGTAAGTAGAAGGGCTGGCTGCAGCCACTGCTGCTGCTGCCACTGCTATTCACAATGATGTGAACAGTGAAGCATTCTTCAGCTGTGTGTAAACAATGGCTCAGCATGGTTTTTAATTGATTGCTACTGTATTATACCATTTTTATTCATTATCCTTTTGATATATTGTGAATTCCTGTGTTTATTACCTTTAGTTTTATATGCATAAACAAAATTTGAATGTTATAGGTTGTCTGAGAATATCTTATTTTAACGTTTTGGGGTCATGTCTCAGCCAGATCAGAACCATTGTCATTTTCTACCGTTACTTTAATTAAAACTCAAATGTGAATCACATCTAATACAGTGGAAGTGATACCCCACATTAGTGGTGACTTGACTGTGTATATATATATATATATATATATATATATATATATATATATATATATATATATATATATATATATATATATATTCATATATATATATATATATTCAATCAGCCTTTGACATTTGCAGGTTCATCTGCAGGTTCAAAATCCATGGATTCACTTATTCACAGATTATCATCAGAAAGGAAATGTATTTAGATCCAATTTGAGTTACCACCATCTCAAATTCTGCAAGCAGCACAAGGATGAAGCAATATTCATCATTATTCTCTTTTCTTCTTATCAAATATTAAATAAGGTAATTCTAAATACATGTATGTAGGGCTTTTTCTTACTTAAACAAGGCTAAAAATGGGTGCACCACCATTTTTTATAAGGATTCACAACAGTTCTTTGTGGATTTTAAATATTCATTGGTATCTCTGTCTGCCAGTCACTGGGAATGTTGAGGACTGGATATATATATATATATATATATATATATATATATATATATATATATATATATATATATATATATATATATATATATATATATATATATATATATATATATATATATATATATATATATATATATATATATATATTACATTGGTGATAAATTTCATGAAACAGCTGTCCTATTATCAGAAAACAAAACTGAAGGTATAGTAAATGGACAAAAGGAAGGAGAGAGTATACCAAAGCATGGGCAACAACTGGAGCAGATTTGTTAGGCAAAGGTGTAAGAATGACAAAGTGACTGAATTTACCATCAAAGACTAGAACATAGGAAAATCCTTGATGACTGGAAGGAACTGCAGGTCAATTGCAACAATGTCAAAAGGACCAGACGGTGTAGGATATTCCAGCATAGGAGCTGTTTAAGTGTTACCTTTAGTTTATGCACAAGAAAACACTGCGCTCTGTGCTACATCGTTCATGATGTCAAGACTCACTGTAGGCCAGTAATAGCGCTTACAAGCTATAATTAAAGATTTTTCACATCTTGGATGACTGGACTGGGGGAGCATCATGAATAAGCTGAAGCACTGAAGGAACTAAAGAATTTTGGATGGCCAGCTGCATCACTGTTTGCTTATGAACTGACACAGTATGACATAAAATACCATCAGTGAGGGAAAACTGAGACAAAGGAACATGCAACAAAAGTATAACAGAATCATCTCCTGACCCTAAAGCATATATCACGGCTGACTGTAAGGGGTCTTGATGCTACACTTTAAAAAGCTCCTTGAGTGAGAATTTAGTAATCCCAGAAACAGTAGCAACAGCAGCATATTGTGAAAGAGTATTTTGCGGCCACATTTGCTTTACCAGGCAAATACTTGATTGAGAGGTTAAATTTATCAATATTGAGAAACCTTAGATGACCTGTCAGATTCTTGAAGCAGGGAAGCAGGGAGCATGATCAGTAAAGACAGTCAAAGGACAGACATAGAAAATGTCACGAAAATGACAGAGCCCACACAAGATCCAAAGTCTCAAGATAAGTGACTGAGTATCAAAACATGGCAGCATTCAGAGTATGGCTGGCATAAGTGATGATGTGAGGATGAGAACTCTTAGCTTTATGCATCAGAATAGCACCAATGAGCAAAGCACTGTGCAAAACATAAGACAAACTGTAATCTGGAAAGACAAGAACCAGAGCATGAGTGAGTGTGTGCTTGAGCATGCTAAAACTAGTCTGCTGGCCTTTGTGCCATTGGAAAGAAATATAATTTTTAAGAAGACACATGAGAGATGACTCAATAGATGCAAAGTCTTTGATGAATGCACTATAATAACCCTTATGACTAAGAAAAGAGTGCACATGATCTGACTTTGGGGTGGGAATGTTCTGAACAGCCAGAACCTTGGCATCAGTAGTGCATTTCTCCTGCCACCAGGTCAACACTCATCACTGACTGTGTTGTGGTGCTTCTGCTGTCCATGTTGAGTTTCCTGCTTGTGGCTTATACCTGCCACATGGGCCCACACTCATCACTGCATCACATCTACTTCTACTGTGCATTCTGCTGTTGCTCAGGGTCTCGGGTTGGGTTTTTTTCTCCTCTCCACCTTCCCTCTTGTCAGTCTGTGTTGTTCTGCCTTGGCAAGCACTCCTCATTGCTGCCATCTCTGGCTGCCTGCTCCTGTTGCTGTGTGTCCTGGTCAGGCTTCCTTCCTGCCTGCCTGATTGCTCCTGTTAGTTTATTCTACTCAGCATCTGGCTGTCCTGTTGGCTTTTGTGTAAGAGCTACAAAGTCATGGAACCAGTGCATGCCTTTTTTTTTTTCAATCTTCCATTTCTTCTGATCCTTGGTGGATTAACTTATCAGCATGTAAAAGCTTCCATATGAATGACAGCAGTTGCCTTAAAGGAAAGGGATCAACTAAAACAATTCATATCTTTTGGCTATGCTCTCACTCTCTCTCTCTCTCTCTCTCTCTCTCTCTCTCTCTCTCTCTCTCTCTCTCTCTCTCTCTCTCTGTCTGTCTCTGCATATATATATATATATATATATATATATATATATATATATATATATATATATATATATATATATATATATATATATATATATATATATATATATATATATATATATATATATATATATAAACAGTGGAACCTCAGTTTTCAAACTTAATTAGTTCCTGGATGCCTTTCAAAGAAAGTCAGAAATGTTAAAATAAAAAACTATTTTCCCCATAGGAATCAATGTAAAATAGATTAATCCGTTCTCAGACACCCATCCACCATGGCTTAGTGGGTAATGATTGATGCTCCCACTGCTAAGATGGCCACTCCACAACATCTCCAGCTTAGAGATTTTTTATATACTGAATGAACTTTGTGACAAAGAACTAATCAAAAGATACTATTTAGACCATGCAGGCATTCTCTTTGTCAGCAATCAAGTGAGGGAAGCCTTACAGAGTGACACAGAGAGCAACCCACTCACCACCAAAATGAAGGTGATCATAACACTTAGACATCTTGCTGATGGTGTTGGTGGTCATAGAGAGAGCCATAGGAGGCTTGGGATTACTCCTGAGCACCGAACCTTGTTTGTTTGCATCAAGGTTCTTCACAGGGTTACCGTATTTCTACACAACACTGTATGGAATACTGAGTTTTGCCAGTTCAGTGATGTCTGTTTTTCTACACCTACATGGAATCTGCTACTAAATATAAAAGGAGAAACGTATGCTAATTTCAGGAGGTTAACATTACTTTGATAATTGTATATATATATATATATATATATATATATATATATATATATATATATATATATATATATATATATATATATATATATATATATATATATATATATATATATATTAACATGAATGTTGCATCATTTTAGTACATATTTCTTTTCATATTAAACACAGTTTCTTGGAAGGTGTGGATGTGGAAATTCATTCCAAGCTCAGCAGCCAAATGTCACAATATATCCATATCACCAGATGAAATTCTACGATATGCTAACCCTGGTCCTTCAACAGAATCACATTTAACTTATTTCAAAGATTGAATTACTGTCTTACCCTCTGTATCTCTCCTCCAAATATATAAAAATGAAGGAAATATTTATAGAAACTATAAATTAGTAATAAATGGCAGCTTTTGCTAAGTCTTATAGTTTTTTAAGTCAAATAACTTTGTTGAAAAGCCAAATTATCATACAGCAATTACGAGTTAGACAACTACAAGTTAAAACAATTATGAGTTAAAATTTTTGTTTGAAGACCAAGTTGTTTGGAAAGGGAGATGTTCAGTAACTGAGGCTCCACTGCATTATTATGAGGGGTGAATAGAGAGAGAGAAAAACAGAAGATGCCTGATGTGCAATGTCTACCCTCACATCCTTGTTTACTTTAAAAACTCACTCTTCCACACACACAGCTTTCTCACTCTAAAATGAACATTATGTTACAAAAACCATTATGTGCTTATTAGAAGGGCTGAGTGGAATTTAATACAGTAAAATCCCTCTTATCTGGCATCAACTGAACCGCTGACATGCTGGATACTTGAATATTGCCGGATACTTGAATAGAAGTGAAATTAAGTCCACAATCACCACCCTACACTCATGCATCTTACCACAACAAAGATCAGCTGATCTTAATCAGCAGCTGATCTGATCAGCTGCTTAAGTGTAAGCACAACACGCTTCCTCTTTTCTACAACTTTAGGCATGATGAAGGTGTCAGGCGATAAACAGTGCACACGCGGGACTGAGTCACTGAGTAAACACAGTGCAGTGGGCCGCGGGTGGTGCGGTGCAGTGCGCTCTGGTGGCGAGGGGACAAAGTATGCCTCGCGCGGGAATTTTAATCGATTTTATGAGTACACATGATTTTTTATTGATTTTAAGGCTCAGGGAAAAACGTGCCGGATACTTGAAGCTGCCGGATACTCGAATGCCGGATGAGAGGGATTTTACTGTACTTTTATAAAGTGCAACTCTTCTTTTCTTTTACTTATTAGACTCAGCTCTCAGAAATGAGAGGGAAACTTTAGGAAGATTAATACTGGGTGAGCAACCTGCACTTTATATATATATATATATATATATATATATATATATATATATATATATATATATATATATATATATATATATATATATATATATATATATATATATGCTTTTTTGTCTATTTTCTTCTGCCTCTTCCTCCTCCTCTTATTCCTCCCTTTTCTTCTCTTCTCCACTCCCTTTTCTTTCTTACTTCTTCACACTATAAGAACTTTCACAAAAAAATTACATATTGGTTATAATGTATTTACCTACCGTAGTTATATTTACCTAGTTGTGGTTTACAGGAGGGGAGTAATCTCATAGTATCCCATCTCTATATCTGTACAGTTTGGTCTTAAAAGCATGGACAGTTATGGCATTCACAATGTCTTCACCAAGTTCATTCCACTTGTTCACACTTCTATGAGAAAAACTATACTTCTTGATGTCTCTTCTACAGTTAACTTTCTTCAACTTCTTACTGTGTCCCCTTGTACTCTGCGAGTCTAAATTTATAAAACATTCTTTGCCCACATTTTCCATACCATTTATCATTCTATAGATATTTATTAAATCCCCTCTCTCTCTCTCAAGGGTAGGAATTTCCAACGTTCTTAATCTCTCTTCATAAGTCGACTTAACTCCAGAACCATCTTAGTGACTGCTCTTTGCACTCTTTCCAATTTTATAATACTCTTCTTTGTAGGAGGAGACCACACCACTGCCGCATATTCCAATCTTGGTCTTATGGAAATCAACAACTTTTTTTATCATTCCTTCACCCAAATATGAGAATGCTATTCTCCCTCTTTTGAACAAATTCATCATCTCTCCAGTAATTTTATCATTGTGTCAGTCCAGAGTCAAATTTTCAGTAATTGTTACTACCAAATCCATTTCTTCTTTTGATTTCTTTAACTTCACACCATCCATCTTATAATGACATTATATTCTTTTTTTACTCTTACAAAACTCCATTACTTTACATTTACTTAAATTGAATTCCATTTACCAAGATTTACTCCATCTACTTATCTTATTAAATTATCTTGCAGTACCATATAGTCATTTACATTTTCTACCCTTCCCATCAGCTTAGCATCATCTGCAAATAAGTTCATATAACTATCTATTTCTTCATTTATATAATTCACATATATTACAAATATTATCAGTCCCAACACAGACCCCTCTGGGATGCCACTAGTTACTTTCAGCCAAGATGAATTTTGGTCTTGTATTACAGTTCTCATCTCTCTATCATCCAAATAATCCTCCATCCACTCCAGCAGTCTTCCTCCAATTTTTCCATAATTTTTTATCTTCCATAGTAATCTTCGGTGTGGTACTTTGTGGAATGCTTTCTTCAAGTTTAAGTAGACACCATCCACTCATCCATCTCTCTCCTGCACAATATTGACTACCCTTCAATAAAAGGACAATAAGTTCATTGAGCAAGATCTTCCTTTTCTAAATCCAAATTGACAATTTACCAAAACTTTAACTCTTTCCAAGTGTTCCATCCATCTTTCATTTATTATTCTTTCACATAGTTTTCCTACAACACTAGTCAAGGACACTGGTCTCTAATATAGTGGGTTTTCCCTATTTCATCCTTTGAATACTAGTGTAATATTTGCTCTCCTCCAATCTTTTGACACTCTTCCCTGCAATAGTGATGTCACCACTAGACTGTGAATTTTATCAGCCAATTGTTCTCTACATTCCTTCAATATCCAGTACAATACTCCATTCATGTGTGTGTGTGTGTGTGTGTGTGTGTGTGTGTGTGTGTGTGTGTGTGTGTGTGTGTGTGTGTGTGTGTGTGTGTGTGTGTGTGTGTGTGTGTGTGAGTGTGTGTGTGTGTGTATTTACCTAGTTGTGGTTTACGAGAAGGGAGTAATCTCATAGTATCAGTCTCTATAGCTATCTAGTTTGTGGGGTGTGTGTGTGTGTGTGTGTGTGTGTGTGTGTGTGTGTGTGTGTGTGTGTGTGTGTGACCTGACTAAAGTCCTTAAGGGAGATGAGAGGTCAAGTGAAATAAGATTCTCTCTCTCTCTATCTTTTCTTTTCTCTTATTTTCCTACTCTTGCTGCTGCTGCCTCCTCCTCCTCCTCCTCCTCCTCCTCCTCCTCCTCCTCCTCCTCCCTCCTTTCCCTATTTCTTTTCCTTCTTCATCCCCAAGGCAATGTGTAACTAACATCCCACGTCCCTACCCTTCCATTACAGCCCTAAATCTGTATGGTCACTTCCATGCTGACCGGAGGTGAAACAGATGGGTGTAGGGTGAGGGGTGTAGGCATATGTCTGTGGCAAGTATGAAAATAGATGGGTAAAAGTGATAATATTAAAAGATTTCTCTGCCTCTTTTATTTTATTTATTTTTTGTGTTTATCTATTTATACATTTTTCTCCCTCTCCCTCTCTCTCTTAGCTCTTTTTCTTTTGCTTGTTTTTTGTTATTCTCTTCCTTCTCCTCCTCCTCAATCTTTTTCCTCCTTCTCTCTCATCTTCCGCATTATCAAAATATGGGTGTGATCCCACCTCCTGTCTACATTATCCTGCCAATCATTGTTAAAATCTAAAAAAAAAAATCAATGAAATAAATGTGTTTTTTTTTCATGTTTTATGATGTTTTACAACTTGAAGTGATGAACTGACAATGATAATAGCAGTGTTTGTAAGTGTTGTGACAAAGATGATACCAGTAGTGGTGGCTGTGGTGCTGGAAGCAAGGAGAGGATTAATTAAATATTTCACACCTTTCGGGCAAGAGCCTACACCTTCTCTCTCTCTCTCTCTCTCTCTCTCTCTCTCTCTCTCTCTCTCTCTCTCTCTCTCTCTCTCTCTCTCTCTCTCTCTCTCTCTCTCTCTCTTCCTTCTTCTTCTATTAATAATTAGAGTGTAATAGTTACCCAACCATATAGTAAAGACCTCAAGGTTTATTGATGTTTGGACCTCTTTTGTATTCCTTTGTATTCTTCTTTCAAAGTGGGAGAATGGAGAAGGAAAAGAAATGAGGAGGAGGAGGAGGAGGAAGTAAATGGAGAAAAAAATGAGAGAGAGAGAGAGAGAGAGAGAGAGAGAGAGAGAGAGAGAGAGAGAGAGAGAGAGAGAGAGAGAGAGAGAGAGAGAGAGAGAGAGAGAGAGAGAGAGAGAGAATCACACACACACAGCAACAACAACAACTACAGAAGATTCGTTCCCAGTAAAAGGGAAAAGTAATTAAGGGGAAAGTCAATGTTTTTGAGCTCAAAAATCGAGCAAATATGGAAAATTAGTTAAGCACATAGAAAAATACAGTAGGCTTCTAGTAACATTCTTGCAAGATTTTAGGGTGATATGAGTGCATTTATAGGTCCAGATGTAAACAAACCATGCCTACCATGTCCCTTTAAACATCAATGAGTGTGAACACTTTCTGCTTTATAATTTCATTGCTATTTATCATATTGTTATGGAATTTCTTTTGTTGGCATCATCTGGGCATTGTCTCTGAGGGGAAGGAGCATCATGGATAGGAAATGAGATTGGTAAGGTTAGTGTGTTTCAGACAAACTGAGCGGGAAGTTTGTTTTCGAGCATGTGTTTAGTCACATGATGCCTCCTCTTGTGTATGATATTGAGCTGTTCCTTTGTCTGTCACCATGGGAAGGCTTAAGAAGTATATAGCATGTCAGCAAGAGCTTGGGAACACATTTGGAGGACAAAACAAAGAGGAAAATAGAGGAAAAGCCTGGCACCTGTACTCCCTTTGGGCACAACCAGTATACCATCTAATGACTCATGCCAGCCAGCCTACACTGAGTGCTAAGAATAGATCTTTGTATTGAGAAGAAATAAAGCCAGAACTGGATGATAGTAAATGTTATTTTCCAGAAGAAATGGAAATAGAAGAGATAGTAAGAAAAATGTTGTATCCCACCTGTGCCTCACCAGCTGTTAGAGTAAAATCTATTCATCATCAGATATATTCATTCATGCTGGTGCAATATGATTGTGGTGAAGTAATTCATGACACAATGAGAAACAGTAAAGTGCAAAACATAAATTACCCCTCAGACATGTGAAGCATACTCCATACATGGATGGATAAGGCCCCTGTACAGAGTTAGCAGCTGGGGAGGGGATGAGAAAAAATGGCAGAGATGTCTCAGAACTTTTACTAATAACTGAACAAAACCGAATATAATTTTTTTTTTTCCTTTCTTTTTTTTTCATATATCATCTAAAAATATTCTACACATGTAAGTAGGTATCATAGCTACTTCTTAGCAAATTTTCATGTAATTTGAAGCAGTACTTAATGTTTCACCAAAAAATCATTGACCTACACCTTAAGCCTTATCCATCCATGTATGGAGTATGCTTCACATGTCTGAGGGGTAATTTTTGTTTTGCACTTTACTGTTTCTTGTTGTGTCATGAATTACTGCACCAAAATCATACTGCACCAGCATGAATGAGTATATCTGATGATGAATAGATTTTACTGTAACACCTGGAAGAGGACAGCATCACTAGGAATGTGGTTTACAGGAAATGAGTGAGTGAGTGTGGTCCCATAAATGAGGAATAGCAAGTGTTGCTGGTTTGTGGCTTAGCCGGCCTGGCAACCAATGTAAATAAATATGGTGTACTCAATTTCTGAGTCAGTTTCACCAAGGGAAGTAAACTTTGATGAATTTAGTGAACAAGACTTAAATGAAAGTGAATAAGATTTTTGAAGTTCAGAAAGAGAAAAGTAGAATGAGGTGCAGGTCAACAGGGGATGGAAACTCCCTATTCTGTCCCCCGCTCTAATGCAAAAGTTAGGAACTCCCTGCCTGCTTCTGTATTTCTACCTTCCTATGACTTGAACTCTTTCAAGAGTTCAAGAGGGAGGTTTCAAGACATTTATCCTGTAATTTCTAACAACTGTTTTTGACTTTGTTTGGGGAACAGCACTTCAGTGGGCCTTGTTTTTATTATATTTTTGTTGCCCTTGGCTGGTGCCCCTCCTACATGAAAAATACAAAAACACTTCAAACCTTTTGTTTCACTATAGATTACTTTTTAATTGCTTATTTAAACTGATTTACATATGAGGATTAAAAAAATAAATAAATAAACCCTAAAAAAACAATAAACCCATCCCCCCCAAAAAAAAATGAGACCCAAAAAAACGTAGTGGGTTGGTTTAAATAAAAGAAAAAACAAATTTTCTTCCAACCCTGCCCTGTACAGAGTTAGCAGTTGGTGGGTGAGAGAAACTGGTGTAGATGACTCAGATCACCAAAATACATAGAAGCTGTTTTAACTAGAGATGACATGTGAAGTTTCCAGTTTACATTATAAGTAAAGGACAGACCAAGTGTATAAGAAGGGGACAGTTGAGTGACATTGAAGAAGAGGAGATAGTTGTCTGGAAGGTTGTGTTGAGTTGATAGATGAAGGAAATGAGTTTTTGAGACATTAAACAATACTAACTTTGCTCTGCCTCAATCAGAAATTTTTGAGAGATCAGAAGTAAGGCATTCTGTGGCTTCCCTGCATGAACTGTTTACTTCCTGAAGGCTTGAACATCGATGAAAAGACATGGAAAAGTGCAGGTGGTATCATCAGCATAGGAGTGGATAGGAGAAGTTTGGTTTAGATCACTGATGAATAACAGGAAGAAGTGAGCGACAGGACAGAAACATGAGGAACACCACTGTTAATAGATTTAGAAGGACAGTGACTGTCTACCACAAAAAAAAAAATAAATAAATAAATGAATAAATGAATAAATAAATAAATTACAACTAGGTAAATACAATTTAGTAAATACAGCAGCAATAGAATGATCAGAAAGGAAACTTGAGATGAAGTTACAGAGAGAATGATAAAAGCTATAAGAGGGTAGCTTGGAAATCAAAGCTTTGTGCCAGACTCTCTCAAAAACCTTTGATATATCAAAGGCAACAGCAAATGTTTCACCACAATCTCTAAAAGAGGATGACCAAGAGTCAGTAAGGACAGCCAGAAGATCACCAGTAGAGTGGCCTTGATGGAACCCATACTGACAATCAGATAGAAGGCTGTGAAGTGATTGATGTTTAAGAATCTTCCTCTTGAGGATAGATTAAAAAACTTTAGATAGACAGGAAATTAAAGCACTAGGATGATAGTTTTAGGGATTAGAATGGTCACCCCCTTTTGGAATAGGTTGAATGTAGGCAAACTTCCAGCAAGAAGGAAAGGTAGATGTTGACAGACAGAGTTGAAAGAGTTTGACTAGGCAAGATGCAAGCATGTAGGCACAGTTTCGGAGAACAATAGGAGGGATCACATCAGGTCCATAAGCCTTCTGAGGATTTAGGCCAGCAAGGACATGGAAAACATCACTGCGAAGGATCCTAATGGGTTGCATAAAGTAGTCAGAGGGCAATAGAGAGGGAGGAACAAGCCCTGAATCATCTAAGGTAGAGTTTTTAGCAAAGGTTTGAACAGAGTTCAGCTTTAGAAATAGATAAGATGGCAGTGGTGCCATCAGGTTAAAATAAAGGAGGGAAAGAAGAAGTAAAGTTAAAGTAAAGATGGGTCTCTGACACAGAAGCAGTAGTCATTCCTAGGATAATCAGCAAAATACCTCCCCAGGTCCCCTTTATTAGCAGAGGCAAAATACCAGAAGCACCTCTGCTTTGGGGAATGCTGAGGAGGGGTTGGAGTGATAGGACAAGAAACAGATATAAGATTGTAATCAGAGGACCCCAGTGGAGAAGATAGAGTAACAGAAGCAGAAGGATTAGAGGCTAGGAAAAGATCAAGAATGTTGAGTGTATCTCCAAGACGGTCAGGAATATGAGTAGGGTGTTGCACCAGTTGCTCTAGGTCATGGAGGATAGCAAAGTTATAGGCTAGTTCACCAGGACAGTCAGTGAAGAGAAAGAAAAGCCAAAGCTGGTGGCAAACAATGAAGTCTCCAAAATTGGAGATCTCTTTAAAAGATAAGAGTCAGAATGTGCTCAACTTTGGAAGTTAAGTAGTCAAAGAATTTCTTATAGTCAGAGGAGTTAGGTGAGAGGTATACAGCACAGATAAATTTAGTTTAAGAGTGACTCTGTAGTTGAAGCCAGATGGTGGAAAACTCGGAAGATTCAAGAGCATGGGCACAACAGCAGGTTTAGTCATTGTGACCATAGATACAACATCATGCTAACTGCTTTTCTGATCTTGCTAACTGCATGCCTCCCCTCCTCCCATGGCCTCACTGCACAAGACTTTCTTCTTTCTCTCACCCCTATTTTGTCCACCTCTCTAATGCAAGAGTTAACCAGTATTCTCAATCATTCATCCCTTTCTCTGGTAAACTCTGGAACTCCCTGCCTGCTTCTGTATTTCCACCTTCCTCTGACTTGAATTCCTTCAAGAGGGAGGTTTCAAGACACTTATCCTTCAATTTTTGACTACTGTTTTGGACCCTTTTATGGGACTGGCATCTCAGTGGGCTTTTTTTTTATTTGATGGATTTTTGTTGCCCTTGGCCAGTGTCTCTCATAAAAAAAAATAAAAAAAAAAAAAAAAAAAATATATATATATATATATATATATATATATATATATATATATATATATATATATATATATATATATATATATATATATATATATATATATATATATATATATAGCTTTAAATTGAAAATGAGGATAGAGAAAGTTGGAGGGAACAGAAAAGGGACTACTGTCAGTTGCCTCAGACACTTGTGTTTCAGTGGTGAAAAGAGAAGAGGTGGTATTTTACAGATTGAAAATTAAATCTAAGGCTGCGAATGTTGCAGAAGTTAATGAAGGAAAAATTGAGGGAAGTGTCAAGACATTTAGGGTCGATACCAGAAGAGCAGTCCGACCTGGGGGCATTTGTGGTCTTCTTCCCAGAGGAGAACTCTGAAGCTGGTGTAGGAGTTGCCATATTACCTTAGAATTTTGAGTGAAGGGTGTGTGTGTGTGTAATTAGGTGAATGTTGTTTTGTGTAAAATAAGAGAGTTGTCTTTAGAGGGCAGGCTGTGACTGCCCTGTTGTGTTGTGAAACAGAAAGGGAAATGTTCAGTGAGGTCACAGCTGGGTTATTGATAAGTTCACAGCACCCCCCCTGATTCAGTGCTTCAGACCTCACTGGAAGTAATTATCATTTTGGCAGGTGTCTACTGCCTCCTTCTGCTTGATACTTGAGGCCTGATGGCAGCTTATAGAATCATGAAGAATATGGAAGTGTTTGATGGAGAAGGCCTAATAAAGTGGGACATGAGAGATATAAAAGGACATGGAAAGAAGATAAAAAAAAAAAAATTGTTACAGAATGAATATGAAAATGAACAGCTTTCCCTTAGAGTAATAGAGATATGGACTAAATGCGGAAGTAGTGTGTGCAGAGACAATACATGAATCTAAGGTCACGTTAGACACCCTGAGGTACAAAGACGAGACCGCACAAGTGTAGCTCCCCTCCTGTACATTACAACTAGGGAAATACACACACACACACACACACACACACACACACACACACACGGCAGTGGTGTGGTCTTCTCATACAACAAGGAATATTGTAAAATTAGAAAGAGTACAAAGAGCAATCACTAAGATGGTTCTGGAGTTGAGCAAGTCAACCTATGGAGAGAGATTAAAAATGTTGGAAATAGGAGAGAGAGAGAGGAGATTTAATAAACATCTATACCATCCATACCATAAATGGTATGAAAATTGTGGACAAAATATGTTTTACAAATCTAGACACACAGATTACAAGGGGACACAGTAAGAAGCTGAAGAAAGTTAACTGTAGAAGAGACATCAAGAAGTATAGTTTTCCTCATAGAAGTGTGAACAAATGGAATGAACTCAGTGAAGACGTTGTCAATGCCATAACTATCCATGCTTTTAAGACCAAAGTGGATAGATATAGAGACAGGAAATCATGAGATCACTCCCCTTCTGTAAACCACAACTAGATAAATACACACACACACACATGCAGAAATAGTGTACACACATTTAAAGAGAAACTGGATAAATATGGATATGGAGACAGGGCAAAATGAGCTTTGGCTTGTCCCCTGTACAATACAACTAAGTAAATACACACCATAGCCAATATGCCATTTTTCATTAATATTCTTATAATGTGAAGAAGAAGGAAGGAAAAAGGAGAGGCAGAGGTAGAGGAAGAGAGAAGAAGAGAAGAGGGAGGAGGAGGTGAGAGGAATAAGAGGAGGAGGAAGAGGCAGAAGAAAAAATTCACCATTGCTAATTATATTATCTCTTCACTCCATAAATCTGCACCCTGCCCTACCTCCAAGTCCTCCTGATTTACATTCTTGCAATTAAAGTTACCTACAAGCAACACCTTATTTGTTTTTTTATCATATTATCCAAGCATTTCCACACTTCTTGCATCTCCTTATCCTCATTTGTCTTTGATGCATTTGTTTTGGGTGGTATATATGTTACAATAATCTTTCTCTTTTTCCTTTCGCTATATTTAACTGCAATGCTCAAAATTTCTGTCATCCTGTCACTGTATTCCACTTCTTCAACAAAGATGTCATTCTTCACCAATATTAACACTCCTTCCCCCACCTTTATCCTTCCTATTTCTACTACAAATGTTGTACCCTTCCTCTGCAAATTTTATCTGTATTTATTCTTTTAATTTGGTCTATGTTAAACATACAATACCTTTAGTTCCAATATACTTGACAGAAGTCCATCTATAGTTGTGCACATAACTTTCAATATATTACATTCCTTCTTAATCTCACTATATTCCCTCTCTATTGTTACCCCTTTTCCTTGGCATCCTTCAACTTTCTAATCTTTAAATCCACAATTTTCCATGCAAATCCTGTGTCCTTTCTTAATTTTTTGCTTTAACTTCTTCTCTCATCTCCTTCAATTTGTTCCTCTCATCCTCATTCAAATCTCTTTTATCCATATATTTTCATGTCTTCCATCTTTGACAGTTTCCATGTCCCTGCCATTACAGTTTCCACTGCCACTTGAGTACTAAATCAAATTTGCTGTGTGTGTGTGTATTTACCTAATTGTAGTTACCTAGTTGTGGTTTACTGGAGGGGAGTGATCTCATAGTATCCCATCTCTATATCTATCCAGTTTGGTCTTAAAAGCATCGACAGTTACGGCACTGACAATGTCTTCACTGAGTTAATTTCATTTGTTCACATCTATGAGGAAAACTATACTTCTTGATGTCTCTTCTACAGTTAACTTTCTTCAACTTCTTACTGTCACCTTGTACTCTGTGTGTCCGTCCCAACACTGACCCCTGTGGGACACCACTAGTTACTTTCAGCCAAGATAAATTTTGGTCTTGTATTACAGTTCTCATCTCTCTATCATCCAGATAATCCTCCATCCACTCCAGCAGTCTTCCTCAAATTTTTCCATAATTTTTTTTATTTTCATTAGCAATCTTTGGTGTGGTACTTTGTCAAACACTTTCTTCAAGTATAAGTAGACACCATCCACACATCCATCTCTCTCCTGCACAATATTGACTACCCATCAACAAAAGGACAGTAAGTTCGTGGAGCATCATCTTCCCTTCCTAAAATCCAAATTGACAATTTACTAAAACTTTATCTCTTTCCAAGTGTTCCATCCATCTTTCCTTTACTGTTCTTTCACATAGTTTTCCTACAACACTAGGCAAAGACACTGGTTTATAATTTAGTGGGTTTTCCTTATTTCCTCCTTTGAATATTGGTACTCTTCCCTGTGATAGTGATGTCACCACTAGACTGTGAATTTTATCAGCTATATTCCTTCAATATCCAGTTTGATACTCCATCTGGACTAGATGCTTTATTTACATCAAGTTCTTCTAACATCTAAAGTATTTCCTCAAAACTGACTGGGACTGTTCTTACTATATTCCTCACCAACTTATCCCTTCCAGCATCAAACTCCCCTTCCACAGTAAATACCAATCTGAAATTATTGTTCATAACCTCCATCATGCCCTGTGCATCCTCATAGATTTTTCCTTCAACTTTCAAACTTGATACACCTTCCTTCTTCTTCATCTTTCCATTAATATGTCTAAAGAATAGTTTGGGTTCACTTATACACTTATCTGTTATATCTCTTTCATAGTTTCTTCTCTCTATTCTTATTATCTCAATGTACTTGTTTCTAACATCAATATATTCCTCCTATCTGCTCTCAGTTTTCCTCTTCTTCCATCTATTCCAAGCATTTGACTTTATTACATTTAAATCTTTTCACCTTATAATTTTCATCAATGATTACATTTTCATTTTTCAATTTAAATTCCATCAACACATGATCACTTTTACCTAGAGGGCTATCACAGTGTATAGTTTCAATAATTTCCATGTCCTTGGTAAACACTAAATCAAGTCTTCATGGTTTATCTTCTTCTTCATACGACCTTAATCCCACTGTACTGCAGGGTCAGCCACTCGAGTTATCCTTCTCCATCTGTTTCTATCCATTGCATCATCTTGCACTCCCAGCTTGTTCATATCACTCCTTATTACGTCTCTCCATCTTATTCTGTCTCCCAACCCTCCTTCTCCCCCTAATCTCCACCATCATTGCCTTCCTCACTGGTTCATCCTCTTCTCTCCTTATCACGTGTCCAAAATATCTTAGTCGTGCTTCTCTTGCCTTCTCCTTGATATTACATATTCCACACATTCTTCTTATACAAGTCTTCATGGTTTATCTCTTCCACTAAATCTGGTATCACAATCTAACCTAACGAGTCAAGTTTTCCACCGCCCAGTTTAATAGTCTATTACTCCATGAGTTTTCACTTCCAGTAGTTGTCAATGTCTCCCAATTTATCTCCTTACAATTAAAATCACCAGCAATAACAATATCACTACTTTTCATCACTATCTTTTCAAGACCTTTTAACACATCTACCAACATCTCTTCATTGCTCTTCTTTTCGCCAAGCACTGGTCATAGGTGGCACATACACTCCTACATAATTCATTATCCTCCCATTTCCACTTCTAATCATCACTTGTAGAATTTCAGACTTGTCTTCACTTTTTATTCCTTCTTCACTTTACACACTTTTTAGTCATAATGATCAGTCCCCCTCCTCCCATGTCACTTCTATTTTTCATCCATAAATTGTATTTATCATCACCAATGTCAGGAGTTCCCCATTCATTTTTCCATTTTGTCTCACATAATACAGCAACATCTGGTGCAGTTCTGTTTAATAACTCATTTAATTCCATATTTGTTGACATTAATCTATTTGCATTAGTATAACATACCTTACTTACTGTTTGATGTAGCATTTCTTTATTCTCACATCTCTTACTCTCCAGAAAAACTTTTTCTCCGTTCGTTGTTCGTTTTTTTTCTTTAGTCTCATTTACTAGCTCCTTTTGCTTTAACCTTTCAGTCTCATCCATATCCCTGTTTATCCATACATTCTTATATTCTTCATCTCTAGACAACCTCCAAGACCCATTAATTGTTTCTTCTGCTTGTACCTGTGTTGCAAACCTTATTCTTTATAGGTCTCATTTTTTCTTCTTCATATTTCCCAGTTCTATGGAACTCTTCCACTTGCTCTACTACCTGATTTTCTTCACCCATTATTTCTTCAGTAACTTATTCCTTTTCCTCTCTTTGAATTCTGCTTACTATTTTCTCTACCTTTAAACCAAATACAATTACTTGTCAATATTTTTCTACAGTGTCTCTAACTAATTTTTTTTCTTCTTTAATAACATATATCACTTTGTCTCAGGTTTTGTTTCTCATTTTCTTGTTGTTTTATTATTTTCTTTTGTGATTCTTCTTCAAATTTAGGCTCATTTAACCACTTATATTGCCTTATTTCTACATCCTTTACACTTGCCTTCATTTCCTCATTTCCTTTCTGAACAGTTTCTACTTTTTTCCTTCATTTGTTTCTTTAAATAGTCATTTTCCACCTTTAACTTTCAATTTTTATCTTCCATCTCTATCAACTTTGCTGTAATAGTCACCACCTTACCTGTCTCCTTCTGGTTTGTCTCCAATGTTTTTATTCTCCAATAACTTGTCCATCATTTCTTCAATATGCTAAATTTTTCTACACTGCAATCTATAATTTAGTTCTCTTTCTTCTCCAGTAAAACCTTCAAATGAACCTCTTTCTTTTTGGGGTGCTGCCTTCCGCCAATTTGTCCAAAATGTAAACAAACCAAACCAGATGGGATAACTATACTCACAGTACTGTTTCTCCCCTCACTATTTACCACATAGGTATTCCGGTGTCTTCATAACATATCTTGTTCCACCATGAGTGATTTGTGTTATTCCTTCCTTCTATGTGTGTGTGTGTGTGTGTGTGTGTGTGTGTGTGTGTGTGTGTGTGTGTGTGTGTGTGTGTGTGTGTGTGTGTGTGTATTTACCTAGTTGTAAATTACAGGGCTTGAGCTACGCTTGTGTAATCTCGTTTCCATATCTACGCTTGTCTGGTTTTTCCTTAAAAACACTCATTGCTAATACTACAACCTCACTTAGCTTGTTCCAAACTTCTATATTTCTCCTGGGAAACTATATTTCTTTATGTTATTCACGCATCTTCCTTTTCTTAGTTTTTTGCTGTGTCCTCGTGTGTATCTGGTATTTTCTATTTCTCTCAGCAGCACTCTTAATATCAATTTCTTCCACTCTGTTACACAATTTATAAGTCAGTATTAAATCTCCCCTTTCTCTTCTTTGTTCCAATGTTAGCAGGTTCATCTCCTTTAACTTGTCTTCATATGTTAATTCTTCCAGTTCTGGAACCATCTTTGTTGCCATCTTTTGTATCTGTTCTAGTTTTTTTTATATGTTTCTCCTTGTGGGGAACCCACACTGATTCAGCATATTCCAGCTTTGATCTAATCATAGTGGTAATTATCTTTTCATCATATCTTTGTCCATGTAGCGGAATGTTGTTCCAATATTTCTCACCATTCTATATGTATCTCTGAATATCTTTTCTACATGCTTCTCCGACAGTTGACTATCCTGTATTGTCATTCCTAGATCTTTCTCTTCTTGTACTTTTATTATTTCTTAATTACCTATTTCATATGTCCATATTGGTCTCTTTTTTGACATTTTTTTCACATTAAAATTCCATCTCCCATTTCTTACTCCAGTCCCAAATTTTATTCAAGTCCTCTTGTACAATTTCAGTCTTTGTTGTTTCTTATATGTCTTTGTAACTCTGCATCATCTGCAAACAAATTCATATAACTCTTTACTCCTTCAGGCATATCATTTATGTAGATTAAGAAAAGTATTGAATCCAGTACTGATCCTTGTGGTACTCCACTATCTACTTTTTTTCCACTTTGATTTTACATCTTTTAATATCATTCTCATTTCTCTTTCCTTTAAGTAACTTTCCACCTAGCTTTTAGTTTTTCCATTTAATCCTCCAATATTTTCTACCTTCCTGTTGTGGGGAACTTTGACAAAAGTTGTTTTTTTAAATCTAAATACACTTAAGTCTACCCATCCAACCCTCTACTGTATTATATCAGTCACTCTCAAATAGAAGCTTATCAAATTTGTTACACATGATCGCCTTTGTCTAAAGCCATACTGTTTTTCTGTTATTATATCATGCTTTTTGTAGAAATTTTGTCCACTGCTTCTTTATCACTTTTTCACAGATCTTACATACTACACTGGTCATTGATACTGGTCTATAGTTTAGTGATTCTTCTTTCTTTCCACTTTTATAAACTGGCACTATGTCTGCTCTCTTCCATTCTTTAGGCACTCTTCCATTTGATAATGAGCACTTTATTATATCATATACTGGTTCAGTTAATTGTTTCCTTCACCTCTTTTAAAATGACACCTGATACTCCATCTGGTCCTGTTGCTTTTCTCTCTTCCAGTTCCTCCAACATTTTATAAACTTCTTCTCTGATTACTCTAATTTCCTACCATCTTATAGTTCTTTAAATTCTGATTCTTCTCTGAAAACTTGCTGAAACTTTTTGTTTAGTAATTCACTCATGTCTTTTGGGTCTTCATATATTTTCATTTCCATCCTTCAATCTTTCTAGGTTTTCTTAGTTTAATTTTTCCATTTATGAATTTTCAGAACAGTTTTGATTCATCCTTGGACTTTTCAACTATATCCTTTTCATATCCTTTCTCTTCCTCTCTTCTTATTTTCACATATTAATTTCTTGCTATCTTAAAGCCTTCTTTATTTTTTGGTTTCAATTTTTTTCATTCTTATCCATGCTTCGTCTCTTTTTTTCTTTCCAATGAACCACACCTGTTTTTTTTCTTTAGATTTGTATAGTGGGACATTTATTCACTCCTGTCTCATATAGTTTCATAAAAAGTTATCTGGCACAGGTTTGTATAGTGGGATGTATTTATTTACTCCTGTCTCATATAGTTTCATAAAAACTTAATCTGGCACATCATTTGCTCTTTTCAGCATTTTCAAGTCCATTCTTCATAAATTTTTTTAAGATCATCTGTATTTGTTTTCCCATAGTTCCCCTGCTTTCCTTGTATGATTCATCCTCTTCACTGACATCTTTATCAGACTCTATTTCTATCATTACACGGTCATTTTTTCCCATGGAGAACATGTATCTTAATTCTTTATTTAGGTTCATTCCTTTGGTTAATTTTAGGTCTAGTCTTGTTGGTTTGTCATCTCTCCTATATCTTGTATTTTCAGTCACCCATTGCATCACTGTTTTCCATAGTCAGCTTCAGAAATCTTTCTCCCCATGCAGTCTCATTTCCTCCTGCCTTGAATATTTCCCAATTTACTTCTTTGCAATTGAAGTCACCAACCAGTAATACTCTTTTATTACTTTTGATGAATTTACTCAAACACTGGATGGTATCTTCTATTATTTTATCATAGTCTTCCTTGCTCCAAGAATTTGTTTTGGGTGGTACATAGGTTGTTATTACTATCAGTATTTCTTCATTATTATCCTCCAAGTTCACACTCACTATTTCTGCTTTTCCTTCCCCATATTTCACTATTTTCGTCTTCACCTCTTTTCTTGTCATTATCATTACACCTCCACCTCCTTTACCATTCCTGTCTCTTCTCCATATATTGTAGTTATTGTTAATGACTATCTGTTTTTCTTCTTTTAGTTTTCTTTATGTTAAACACACCACTCGGATTTTCCTTTTAAATAGTCTTGTAGTTCCAGTTTTCTATGTATCAATCCATCTATGTTGGTATACATACATTCAGTCCTTCACTTTTACTATTTTTTTTTTATTTCTTTTCCTTTGTGTACCATTTCTTCACTCCCAAAAGTCACCCAAAAAATTGTCTTTTCTTCTGTTCTTATTTTTTTTCTCTTTAGCCTTTTCATACATTTCTTTAATTTTCTTCCATTTTTGTTTATTTCTGTTCTTCCTAATGTATACATCCTTGCAATCTTCTACTTCTCTTAGTCTGGGTTTTCTTTCTAGTATCTGTTCTGCTGCTTGTTGTAATTTTAGTCTTACTTTCATAGGTCTTGTTTTGCCTTCCAGATAAGGTCCCAGTCTAACAACTTCTTCCACTTTTCCTAGAATTTAGTGTCATCTTTATCATTTTGTTTCTTCAGCAAATCCTTCACTGTTTTTGTTTCTTCTGTATCACTTTTCAATTTGTATGTTATACTTTTTATTTATTATATTATATATTCCATAAACTATGACACTGCTTATCTGCTGCATCTCTTACCAGATCTTCATTGTTTTTCAGTGCCTTTACCCCTTTCTTTTGTACATTTTCATTTTTTCTTTCAGTTGCTCTTCAGTTATTTCCTTGAAGTCAACATATGCTTTATCATTTTTTATTTTCCAATCTTTCATTTCATCCATGACTCCCTCTCTCACCCTCTTCTCATCTTTCACCAACTCTGCTTTCAAGTCTTTATTTTATTTCATTATTTTTTCTGTGTTATTTTGTAATTCCTAATTTTTCTGAATATTTTGTTGTTCTCTCACTTTAATCTCACCAAGTTCTGTTTTCAGCTTAGATATTTCTCCATCTTTTCCTAAATTGTTTTCCAACTTTTACTGAAGGAATTTTACCACTTCCATCACTATTTTAATTTCCTTCCTCTGTTGATCTGCATCACATTCTACTTTTCTCAATCTCAACTTCAGAAATCTTATTTCACCTTCATTTAAAAGTCTTGTTCACTAAATCCATCGAAGTTTACTTCCCTTGGTAAAACTGACTCAGAAATTAAGTATGCCATGTTTGTTTACATTACAACTGTAGGAGCTTTTATTATAGGATGAGAAGTGAGAGACAGGATGAACTAGATATCATCTGATAACGGATGAGAATGGAAGCTTAGAGTCAGAGAGAGAGAGAGAGAGAGAGAGAGAGAGAGAGAGAGAGAGAGAGAGAGAGAGAGAGAGAGAGAGAGAGAGAGAGAGAGAGAGAGAGAGAGAGAGAGAGAGAGAATCATATTTTATTATTATTTCTATTAAGGAAAAGGCTGTTAATCTCAAACTCTGGTATGGGACTGACCAGTCTGAGATTAACAGCCTTTTCCTTTTTTTTAAATGACTGTTGCAGATTCCAAATTCTACACCTCACTATTTATAATATAATATTCTCTTTCTGCCAGCATTGTCTTCAAATAAGCACACCAAGCACCTTTTCATCCTTATATTCTCACATTCACAGAGAAATGCACACACTGGGTGGAATCAATATAATTTCATCATTCTTTAAGGTTTTATCATTGCTTGATAGTAAGATCTGTGCTGCTAGGGAGTATAATGTGTAGTAATGTAATGGCTGTATGGAGAACTACATTCTCCATTAAGGAACATTAAGAAATTTATCTGTTATAAAGGAGGTAGACATGACCAGGGTTTAAATCTAGATCTAACAGGCAGTAAGGACAAGCCTTAGCTGACTGGACCATAAGGTACCTCATGGCCAGTTCTGCTATATATATATATATATATATATATATATATATATATATATATATATATATATATATATATATATATATATATATATATATATATATATATATATATCTGAGGTGTGATCAAAAAGTTCTGAGATTATTTGTTGAACAAAAATGAAGTGAGTGATGGTGTGTAAAGAAAAAAAGCAAGGAATAACTTTAATGAGTCAACATGCTGCATGGTGTTGCACATTCATTACCACAATCTATGTAGCATTTTTATTATTTATTATTTTTTTTTACCACATTTGCATTCACTATGGATTTCAAACTTAAGCAGAGAACAGTCATATATTAAACTCCAAAAATCTGCAGTGAAGATTCTTGAAAAGATACAGCAGGCTAGCAATGAGGAAGCAGTAAGCTGAGTGTGGTGTTAAATAGCACCCACATCTCAAGAGTGAATAAAAATAACTAAAAGATGATAAAAGGTTTAGCTGATTCTCCAAAAGATATTGAAAAAAAATGAATGTGTCAAGACTGTCACATCATCAAGTAAACTGCTGACACCTTGTCATTTTAAACAGTTCATTAGATCCACATTCCTGATATGAACATGGGCAGCATCACTCTTAAGTTTGTGTCCAAGCTCTTGACCCTCAAACAAAAGCATATCTGTCAGCATGTGTGGAGCAATACAACATTCATGTCTGAATCACCAGTGACAACAGATGGATCTATGGCTGTGAACTTGATATCAATGAACAGTCTTCACTGTGGAAGAACCTGAACTCTAAAACCAAACAAGGCAAGGCAAGTTAGAAATGCAATTCATTACATGATTGCAGTTTTTTCACCATTCATGTGGTTTTGTAAAATAAATTAATCACCTCAGAGTCAGACTGACAATGCAGAATTCTACTGTAAAATTATGAGACATCTGAGGAAGAAAATTTGGCATGAATTATAAATAAATGCAGTACTATGGAAATCAAGTGTTCCTTCACGATAATGCAGCCACTCTTAATGTGTTGAAAACATGTTATTTTCACCCATATCAACATGGTTGCTGTTTCTCATCCCTTACTCACCAGATTTTGCTTCTTATGATTTCTTCCTCTTTCCCAAGGCGATGTTCAAGTTGAAGGGTCACTGTTTCGACCCTGTGAAGAATATCCAGCATGAATGACAGATGGTGCTTGACACACTTAAGAACAGGACTTTTAGGGAGCTACATTGGCAGCAGCATATTACTAAACGAGGTAATTACTTCAGATAAGAGTAGCAAACTTTTCTTAGATATACTCCCAGAACTTTCTGATCTCACAATGTCTATTTGTGTGTGTGTGTGTGTGTGTGTGTGTGTGTGTGTGTGTGTGTGTGTGTGTGTGTGTGTGTGTGTGTGTGTGTGTATTTATCTAGTTGTATTGTACAGGGTCTGAGCTAAAGCTCATTTGTCCTGTCTCTATATCTGCAGTTATCAAATTTCTCTTTAAATTTGCTCACACTGACAGCTGTAACTACTTCCTCACTTAAACTGTGTGTGTGTGTGTGTGTGTGTGTGTGTGTGTGTGTGTGTGTGTGTGTGTGTGTGTGTGTGTGATTTACCTATGGTCGTCTGCTGGTCACCCAGCCAAACGTTACCCTATGGAAAGAGCTCAGAGCTCATATTTGGGTAGGACTGCGACCACTTACACACCATGCACCAGGACAGCAAGGTCACATCAGGTTACATCCCGTACCTACTTACTGCTAGGTGAACAGGGGGTACACATTAAGAGGCTTGCCCATTTGTCTTGCCGCTCCCGGAATTTCAATCTATGTCTATTCAGTTTGGTCTTAAAGCATGGACAGTTATGGCATTGACAATGTCTTCACAGAGTTCATTCTATTTGTTCACACTTCTATGAGGAAAACTATACTTCTTGATGTCTCTTCTACAGTTAACTTTCTTTAGCTTCTTACTGTGTCTCCTTGTACTCTGTGTGTCTAAATTTATAAAACATTTTTTTGTCCACATTTTCTGTATCATTTATCATTCTATAGATGTTCATTAAATCTCCTCTCTCTCCCGATATTTTCAAGGGTGGAAATTTCCAACATTTTTAATCTCTCTCTTCATAGCTTGACTTGCTCAAGTCTGGAACCATTTTAGTAACTGCTCTTTATACTCTTTTAAAATATTACAATATTGCTCTTTGTATGAGGAGACCACACCACTGCCATATATTCCAATCTTGGTCTTATCATGGAAATCGACAACTTTTTTATCATTCCTTCATCCAAATATGAGAATGCCAATGTGTGTGTGTGTGTGTGTGTGTGTGTGTGTGTGTGTGTGTGTGTGTGTGTGTGTGTGTGTGTACATATATATATATATATATATATATATATATATATATATATATATATATATATATATATATATATATATATATATATATATATATATATATATATATATATATATATATATATATATATATATATATATATATATGACAGTTGCAGTTCCTTATTTTTTCACTTCAAGTTTTCATATATAATAACAAAGGTCAACACTAATCCCACAATTTATTTATAAACTTTCTAAGTTGATAAGTGAACACTGAAAGGGTAAGGTCACATGTGGAAGCAAACCTTTGTTCTTCATGGCTTTAATGGACACACTTATGATTTGAGAGGAAGATATTTTATACTGACTTATTTAGTATTGTTATACTTACATTCTCTTATTAAACTGTAAGCATTGTTCTGGCACTATACACTTTCCAATTATAAAATGTTTGTAGGGACACTGGATGTCACTGATGGTTACACTGAAGTCTCAGCACTCACAATAGAACCCTTCTTTTGATGGTGTGGCTCCTCAATCTGAAATAAAACCCTTTTTAATACATTAATATCGCACATGAAAACGTAATGAAGAGGTTTTAGGTATTAATCCAGCGAAAGAGCCTTAATGTCCATTGTCTATGGTACCTGCACAGTGGAGTATTTCCCAATGTGGCTAGGGTTTGGCATGTACTTATATATAGTGGGAAGGGTACAACTTTGCAACAAGCACATAATCCAGAAAAGGCATCAACTAACATGTCCAGACAGGCAAAGAGTCATGACTTTGCTTCTTAGTGAGACATCACTCAATCCTATCATGTATGCTTAAATTAGCTCCTGTATCCATATTTTCACTATATGTGGCTATTTTGTGTTCAAGTATCTATCTTTATTTCTGAGTAACATTCTTCTCAAAGGCAGAAAGCTGTGACAGAACAATTGTCTTCATTCATTCACAAGCATTTTCTTATAATTCAGTTTCTAGGTGCCAAGGAAAGAGAACCTAATCTTTACCACACCATGCTGCATGAGAGATGGTTGCAGAGTATATCCAGATCTGACAAGAGTTGGTTGACCTTCTTTAGTGCCATAAAAGACCTTTGCCCTTTCTCATAACTGACCCAATCCATTGGCCTGATCTGATACAGGAAAATTTCCCATTGAAGCCATCAAGATCATATGAGGCACTTAATATTGAAAGGGTGAATCCACCAAAATGTGGTTTTGAGTTATTGGCATTTGAAATATTATCTCAGCACAAATTCCTTTACTGTTATGAGGGAGAATCCAACAATGTGCTGTTTTCAGATACTTTAGTCTCACTAACTAACTAGCTAATTTTGTGAACATGATTATTTTGTAATCAATAGATGCAGGTGAAGAATTATTTTTTATTGTGAAAGCAATAAATTGATACTTTTTTCATGTGTTTAATGTTTCTAAATCAGAAAAAAGTGACTACTATTTCAATACTATGTAACTATACTGAAATGTAGGATTCAAACTCATTTATTTTTTTGTCAAAACATCCACATTTGCATGGGTCACCAATTTCACATTTAAGAACATTTTCTTGATTCAGTATCTTGTATAGCCCTGGCCAAGACACATTTTTTCTTAGAATCACACTTCCTCTTCCTAGAATGTCCATGTGACTCATGGTCACTAATCACAGCTCATGTTTTTGATTCAGGTGATATTCACAAGTAATTTTGCGTAGATTTAATGATCTACATGCAAATACAAAAGCATCATCTGGCAGACTAGCAGGACATGCTCTCATCCGATTGGCTGTTTGGAGGGTGTGGTGTGATGTCAGAATGCAGCCCACCACTGATTGGCAACTAAGGATATCAAGTTCACCTCTCCTACAATATACATTCTCTCAGTGCCTTCCATGCACATGACAAAATTTTGAACACTAAGCTAGGTGCACCCCTATATTCAGAGGGATTTTTTACCATGTTGTAAGAGTGAAAATGGTCTAAACATGTGGTGACATGAAGGTAATGGTCAGTAGAATACTATGGCAGGTCCAATTCAGAATCACTAAAAATGTAGATTTGCCCGTCCTGCCTCATTTCTCCATTAATGTTTTTATAAATACTCTCAATTCATTCCTCTAACATTCAACCACTCTTCTTCCTCCAAACATCCTTCTTGCATCTAATTCTTCTCTCTGCCCTGTCTTTTCACCATATTCAGTCATCCTTATAGTTTTATACCTTTCACATCCAGTTACCTTTGCACTTGTTCTTCCTCCACTTGCTCTTCATGTCTAAACGATTTTAACATTCCTTTCTGTTCTCAGTCAGCTAACTCATACAATACCAGCTCTATTTCACACTTCATTCCTCACTCATTTCCTATGTTACTCCAGACATGTTCATCATATCCTTCACCACTATTATATTCTCGATTGTTCCCATACTCCATTTTTGGCTCCATTGCTATGCAGTCAGTACCACTACTCCCTTATACAACTGTATCTTTGCATACTTTCAAAGTGATCTATATGATCTGACTGAACATTCTTTTTTTTCTTTCCCATACCTTCTCTTACTTATTCTTTCTAAACTTAATCTTTATAGCTATTCCACTGTCCATAGCAACATACAACTCTAAGTACTTTCAATAATCTATCTCCTCTAGCTACTTACCATTAAGGTAATTCTCTTAACATACACCACACTCACCATCTACAATCCTCACATTTCATGACTTTACTCTTACTGTTATTCATTCTCAGTTTTGTCTTTTACATGCTCTTCTAATCTCATCTACCAGTTATATCATTTTTACCTCTTAAGTATCACTTGTGCAGTATCATCTGCAATCGGCAACTGACTGACTGAGATTCCACTTTGTCATCAGCATATATTTGTTGTATATTTTTATTTCAAATATGCTATGATGGTATGAATATCTTTTACTGTACTAGAGGTCTCTCTCTCTCTCTCTCTCTCTCTCTCTCTCTCTCTCTCTCTCTCTCTCTCTCTCTCTCTCTCTCTCTCCAAAAATTACTATAAAACTCTGGGGACATAAGGAACCCACTCATAGTATAAGCTGAAATGGTGATTGGTGTATGATAAGTAGCTTAGCATTTTATTACCATTTATCCCTTTGCATTACCTCAGGCTCCAATTATGTCTGGCAAATCTTATTTGATGCTGCTTGATTATATAATTGCACACATTCAGTTGAAAAATTGACTGTATATTTTCTACTGGATGCATCAGCTAATGTCAGCAGCTCTAACATGTATAGTATGACATGAGCCTCATTCCTTTAGGAGTTTGATTCCACCACATGGAGAGAAGAAAATCTATTTAAGATTGAATGCAATTAATGTGAGCAATGCTCAGAAATCCAGTTTTGCAATTATTTCATATACAGTGGAACCTCGGTTACCAAATGCCTCCATTTCCAAACAATTTGGTTTTCTAACTAAATTTTTAACTCGTAATTGCTTTGGTTGCTGTACCATAATTTGTTTTTTTAACAAAGTTACTTGATTTCAAATATCAAAAGACATAGCAAAAGCTGCCATTTACCAATGATTTATAGTTTCTATAAATATTTCCTTCATTTTTATATATTTGGAAGAGAGAGACAATGGGTAAGACAGTAATTCAATCTTTGAATTAATTTAAATGTGATCTTGTTGAAGACCCTTAATGTAAACAAACAGGGTTTGGCACTCAGGGGTGTGTTCAGTTGGGTGACTCTCAACTGAATGCTCTCTTTGCGTGATGTGGGTCACCTGCTCAAGTGACTTGGATTACCCAAACCAAGTGTTCTATACTCTGATGATGTCACAACAAAAATGACCACCCAATCATTGCAGATGACTACAATACTGTCCACATACATGCAATTATGTACCCTAGTAAGTAAAGTCTTAAATATATAAAAGAATGAAAATAAAGGAAATAGGATGGGTAATGAATGGTATTAGTAATGGATCTTCGCCAATAACCTCATTGCTGAGGACAGTAAGTGCTCCATAATACAAATCATCTAGTGGATAAGCATCAGCCATGTGTTTACTGCTACAGAGTTGGATAGAATGTGGCCGTTTCCATGGCAATGTTGATGATTTGTTTACAGTATCCCAGGAGGAGCCCAAAACCGTTCATTTGGGCGACTCAGGCAACTCGAGTTACCTGGACTGCCCAAGTCGTGGTAATGAATGCAGCCCAGGAGTAATACCAAGCCTCCTGTGGCTCTCATAATCACCCACAATGCCATCACTGCTTCAGCTGCATCTTCCCAGTAGCTTTTCCCAGCGGCAAAATGTCTACGTGTTATGATCACCTTCATTTTGGTGGTGAGTGGGTTGCTTCTCTCTGTGTCCCTCTGTAAGGCTTTCCTCACTAGATCAATGACAAAAAGAATACCTGCACGGTGTAAACAATATCTTCTGATGAGTTCTGTGTCACTAAGTTCATTCAATACATCCTTTCTTTATAATAATTTCTGAGCTGGAAATACCATCTTAACAGTGGGAGCATCAACCATAAGCAGAAAAGACAGGGTGGATGGGTGTCCGGGAACAAATTAATACATTTTACATTGATTCCTATAGGGAAAATAATTTTGATTTCCAATCATTTCAGATTTCAAATGCCATTCAGGAAAGAATTAAGTTCAAGAACTGAGGTTCCACTGTAGTTGTTTCAAAAGTTTTGTTACTAAGGTTGGTTATTTGAAAACTAAATATCAGGTCTTTAGATATTTTTAGTAACACATTCAAGCCGTGGCTGAGCCTAACTCAAACCAAATAGTAATAGAAGTGTATTTGCAGTTAACATAGTGTAATTACAATGTTATTCTCACAGATATGCTATTGATTCTGATATATTGCTTTTTTGGGATATTTGCTGGTATAATATTTGGAAGCAGGTCACATGTGAAAGGACAGTATCAAGTGGTGAATCCTGTTATCTTTGATATACAGGAAAATCTCAATGATACCAGTTCAGTAATTCCTAAAAAGGAACTAGCATAGTAAGTATTAATTTTAAGAGGTTGAGAATTCATACAAGAAAAGTAACCAATTCTTGTATATTTAAAAGAAAGCTGATTACTGTATTTTTACTGCAGTTGCCCACTGCTAACAAAATGATTTGATGGGAGAAGCCATCCTGACAGTCCAGCAACCAGTGACGCCACTGAAAAAGCTCGGTCATAAAGGAGATTTGCTGAGAAATTTGTATACACAGTCTTATTTCCACAACACAAATGCCGTAGGGTACACAACAATGCACAGTTGTTACAATGTATAGCTGCAATACTGCAATGAAATTTATATAAATATTTAATTGGAATAATGAGCCAAAACTGGCATAACAAACTCGCCTCTATTGCAAACACCAGAATTTTAGCCAAAATTTAATCAGAATAGTGAACCAAAACCAGCAAGACGAACTTGCCATTTGTGTGAGCACTGAAATTTTAATGAAAATTTAATTGGAATAAGAAACTAAAACTCGCAAGATTAACTTCCCAGCTGTGCAAGCCGTTGCTGAACTATCTGGCGCCTGTCCCTTCCTCCCTTTTTTTCCTTTCCTCTCCTTTCTTTCAACTTGTCTCAAACCTCTCTCCCTGTCACCTCCCCTCTTCCTTATCTGTCAGAGATAAGGAACAAGGGAGTGAAACCTCACTCTCTCCCTCTCTCCCCCTCATTCATTTTATGTCATTTTTCACTTCATCCTTTCTCACTCTTTCTCACTCTCATATATGCAATTCCATTTTCATTCTCATTCAGTCTCATTCCATTATCAATCCTTAGGATTGTTCTTACTTTCACAAAGAGAGAGAGAGAGAGAGAGAGAGAGAGAGAGAGAGAGAGAGAGAGAGAGAGAGAGAGAGAGAGAGAGAGAGAGAGAGAGAGAGAGAGAGAGAGAGAGAGAGAGAGAGAGAGCTCCCACTTAGGTGGGATTTACTGAACATAAGAACATAAGAAATAAGGGAAGCTGCAAGAAACTACCAGGCTTACACGTGGCAGTCCCTGTATGAAATATACCTACCTATTTCCATCTATAATCCCCATCCATAAACCTGTCTAATCTTCTCTTAAAGCTCTCTAGTGTTCTAGCACTAACAACATGATTACTGAGTCCGTTCCACTCATCTACCACTCTATTTGAGAACCACTTTTTTCCTATCTCCTTCCTAAACCTAAATTTTTCAAGCTTGAACCCGTTATTTCTTGTTCTACCCTGGTTGCTGATCCTAAGAATTTTGCTTACATCCCCCTTGTTATACCCCTCATGCCACTTAAAGACTTCTATCAGGTCCCCTCTTAACCTACGTCTCTCTAAAGAATGTAAATTTAACAACTTCAATTTTGCCTCGTAAGGAATACTCCTCATTCCCTGTATCCTTTTAGTCATTCTCCTCTGTACTGATTCTAATAGACCTATATCTTTCCTGCAATGTGGGGACCAGAACGGCACAGCGTAGTCTAGACGAGGTCTGACCAGCGCCAGCTGTAACTTTAATATTACTTTGGGCCTTTTACTTCTAACACTCCTAAAAATTAATCCTAGTACCCTATTTGCCCTGTTTTTGGCCTCTATGCATTGTTTTCCTAGATGGAGTTCAGAGCTAACTATAACTCCTAAAGCTTTCTTGTAACCTGTACATACCAGAGTTTGGTTGTTTAATGTGTACCTACTGTGTGGATTTCCTCTACCTACGCTAAGTACTTTGCATTTATTGATATTAAATTGCATTTGCCATCTGTCCATCCATTCATTCATTCTATCTAAATCTGCCTGCAAGGAGATGGCATCCGATTCTGACCTAATTAATCTACCTATCTTTGTGTCATCCGCAAATTTACTGACATCACTACTAATTCCACTATCCAAGTCATTGATATATACAGTAAAATCCCTCTCATCTGGCATTCGAGTATCCGGCAGCTTCAAGTATCCGGCACATTTTTTCCCGAGGCTTAAAATCAATAAAAAATCAATGTGTACTCATAAAATCGATTAAAATTCCCGCGCGAGGCATAATTTGTCCCCTTGCCACCAGAGCGCACTGCTTCGCGCCACCCGCGGCCCACTGCACTGTGTTTACTCAGTGACTCAGTCCCGCGTGTGCACTGTTTATCGCCTGACACCTTCATCATGCCTAAAGTTGTAGAAAAGAGGAAGCGTGTTGTGCTTACACTTAAGCAGCTGATCAGATCAGCTGATCTTTGTTATGGTAAGATGCGTGAGTATAGGGTGGTGATTGTGGACATACTTTCACTTCTATTCAAGTATCTGGCAATATTCAAGTATCCGGCATGTCGGCGGTCCTGTTGATGCCAGACAAGAGGGATTTTACTGTATTAGAAATAACAATGGCCCTAATACTGATCCCTGTGGCACCCCACTAATTACATGACCCCCACTCGGATTTCGAGCCGTTTATTACAACTATGTCGCCTGTTGCTAAGCCATGACCCTATCCAGCCTAACACCTTCCCATCTATCCCATGTGCCCCAACCTTTCTCAGGAGCCTTTGATGGGGTACCTTGTCAAATGCTTTACTAAAGTCCAGATATAAGATATCATAACTATCACATATATACTGTATGTATATATGCCAATATATATATATATATATATATATATATATATATATATATATATATATATATATATATATGTATGCATGATGCCAACAGTAAGTAAATGTGACTGATACTTGTCAAAGTTGCGTGAAACTCAGGGTGATAATGCGTGAAACTCGGGAGGATTCTGTGTATATTTGGTGTGTTATCTCAGAGTTAGTAGTGCAAGTGTGCTCATTTTGATGTATTTAAGAAAAAAATTTGTGGGATTTTTTATATTATTTTCTGGTTCCCTGGAACCAATTAATTTTTTCCCATAGGCTCTTCAGTTGCCATAATGCATATTTGCCATAATGAATGCTACATTTGAATGAATCGTTTGTTGTTGCATACCCCACTGTACTTAGATTTGCAGTGACTTCAGATACACAAAACTGAAAACAAAAACTACACTTATATAACTGTGCAATCTGTGGTTTAAGGAAGAGCTCAGCTCTAACTCCAGGAGTGGTAATATGGAGAGTGTCCATGATTAGGTGCATAGGATGGCCACAAGTTTTGGATGTGTGGTAATGCCACATGATGTGAAAGAATCACAAAAAATAAGGGAATAAGACAATGCTATTGTCAATGTAATAACAAGTATAGGTCAGTTTCCAATGCGGCTATGACAGTTTGTTATGGCTTTGAGTTTCCTGCTGCCAGTTTGAGTTGTGGTTGTTCTTTTCATGAAAGCTTAACCCTTTAAATAAATATCTGCTTTTAAAACATAAGTTCAGGTCATTATAGAGGTGACAACAGTAAAGGTCCCTTGCATTTTGTGGTGGTTCCACTAGGGATCAGACCTGTATCATGTTTTAACTCACCTAATGATATGCTACCAAAAAAGGGATCCACAAGAAATGGAGACTTATTGTTGCCTGGAATATTGATCTAAAAAAGAAGAAGCCAGGTTCAAGTAAATGTTATGTAAACTATGGTGATCATCATGGCTAAAGTGGTGAAGAGTTTTATACCATTAGTCTTCTGTTGAGTATCTTACCCCAAATAATTTATTTTTCATATAAGCTTAATCATTTAAAAGAATTTCTCACTGTTACAAAACATGAGCTTAAGTCATTACAGTGATACAAATTGAAGAACTTGTTAGAAAAAGTCTTCTTGAATTTAGTCTCTGTAATCCAAAGACATGTTCTCCAACTTTTTACAAAAAACACAATGGCTACTGTTCTCCTCCCAAGCTAGATTTTTTTCAAGCTTTCACAGCTGCAACACCTCATTTTGAAGGGTGGTTTTCCACATTATAATCCAACCATGTGACCACTCTAGAATTCCTATCCCACATGACCCTCTTCTATAAGACTTTTCTTGCTATTTACTTGAATTTTGATGGGAGGAGGCAGTAGACACCTGCCGAAACGATAATTACTCCCAGTGAGATCTAAAGCACTGTTCAGGGGATGCTGTGAACTTATCATTAAACCCAGCTGTGACTTCACTGAACGTTTCCCTTTGTGTCTCACAACACAAGGGGGCAGTCACAGCCTGCCCTCTAAACACAACTCTCTTCCTCCACACAAAACTACAAGCACCTAATAACACACACACCCTTCACTCAAAAATTTCAAAATCATCATGGCAACTCCTACACCAGCCTCGGAGTCCCCATCTGGGGAGGGGACCATAAATGTCCCCAGGTCAGACTGCCTTTCTGTCGACGACCCTAAGTGTCTTGACACCCCCCTCAACTTTTTCTTCATTAACTTCTGCAACATTCGTGGTCTAAGATCTAATTTTCAATCTGTAGAACACCACCTCTCCTCTTCTAAACCTCATCTTCTTTTTCTCACTGAAACTCGGGTGTCTGAGCAACTGACAGTAGCCCCTTTTTTGTTCCCTCCTACTTTCTCTATCCTCAATTTCGATCCAAAGCTGGATGCTGCGTTTATGTGCTCAATGACTTAACCTGCTCTCGTGCCCACGCTCTTGAATCTTCCAAATTTTCCACCATCTGGCTACAACTACAGTCACTCTCATACTAAATTTATCTGTGCTGTATACCTCTCACCTAACTCCTCTGACTATAAGAAATTCTTTGGTTGACTACTTAAACTTTCAAAGTGGAGCACATTCTGACCCTCTTCCCTTTTGCAGAGATCTCCATTCTTGGAGACTTCAATGTTCACCACCAGCTTTCGCTTTCCTCTCCCTTCACTGACCATCCTGGTGAATTAGCCTACAACTTTGCTATCCTCCATGACCTAGAGCAGTTGGTGCAACACCCTATTCGTATTCCTGACCATCTTGGAGATACGCCCAACATTCTTGACCTTTTCCTGACCTCTAATCCTTCTGCTTATGCTGTCATCCTTTCTTCTCCGTTGGGCTCCTCCGATCACAATCTCATATCTGTATCTTGTCCTTTCGCTCCAATCCCTCCTCAGGATCCCCCTAAGCGAAGGTGCTACTGGCGTTTTGCCTCTGCTAGTTGGGGGGACCTGAGGAGGTATTTTGCTGATTTTCCTTGGAATGACTTCTGCTTCCGTGTCAGAGACCCGTCTTTGTGTGCTGAGCGCATAACAGAGGTGAGTGTCTGGCATGGAGGCATACATTCCTCACTCTTTTTCTCGTCCTAAACCTTCTAAACCTTGGTTTAACACAGCTTGTTCTCGTGCTATACATGATAGAGAGGTGGCCCACAAAAGGTACTTAAGCCTTCCATCACCAGAATCTCATGCATTTTATATTTCTGCCCGGAATCATGCCAAGTCTGTTCTCCAACTAGTCAAAAACTCCTTCATTAACAGAAAATGTCAAAACCTTTCAAGATCTAATTCCCCTCATGACTTCTGGCATCTAGCCAAAAATATCTCCAATAACTTTGCTTCTTCTTTTCCTTCCTCTATTTCAACCAGATGGCATCACTGCTATCACATCTATTTCTAAAGCTGAACTCTTCGCTCAAACCTTTGCTATAAAACTCTACCTTGGACAATTCTGAGCTTGTTCCTCCCTCTCCTCCACCCTCTGACTACTTCATGCCACCTATTGAAATGCTTCGCAATGATGTTTTCCATGCCCTCGCTGACCTAAACCCTCGGAAGGCTTATGGACCTGATGGGGTCCCTCCTATTGTTCTCCGAAATTGTGCCTCCGTGCTTGCACCTTGCCTAGTCAAACTCTTTCAGCTCTGTCTGTCAACATCTACCTTTCCTTCTTGCTGGAAGTTTGCCTACATTCAACCTGTTCCTAAAAAGGGTGACCGTTCTAATCCCTCAAACTACCGTCCTATTGCTTTAATTTCCGGCCTATCTAAAGTTTTTGAATCTATCCTCAACAGGAAGATTCTTAAACATCTATCACTTCACAACCTTCTATCTGATCACCAATATGGGTTCCGTCAACGCCGCTCTACTGGTGATCTTCTCGCTTTCCTTACTGAGTCTTGGTCATCCTCTTTTAGAGATTTTGATGAAACTTTTGTTGTTGCCTTGGACATATCGAACGCTTTTGATAGATTCTGGCACAAAGCTTTGATTTCCAAACTGCCTTCCTACGGTTTCTATCCTTCTCTCTGTAACTTCATCTCAAGTTTCCTTTCTGACCATTCTATTGCTGCTGTGGTAGACGGTCACTGTTCTTCTCCTAAATCTATTAACAGTAGTGTTCCTCAGGGTTCTGTCCTGTCACTCACTCTCTTCTTATTATTCATTAATGATCTTCTAAACCAAACTTATTGTCCTATCCACTCCTACGCTGATGATACCACCCTGCACTTTTCCACGTCTTTTCATAGACATCCAACCCTTCAGGAGGTAAACATTTCACGCATGGAAGCCACAGAACGCTTGACTTCTGATCTTTCTAAAATTTCTGATTGGGGCAGAGCAAACTTGGTATTGTTCAGTGCCTCAAAAACTCAATTCCTACATCTATCAACTGGACACAACCTTCCAGACAACTATCCCCTCTTCTTCAATGATACTCAACTGTCCTCCTCTTCTACACTGAACATCCTCGGTCTGTCCTTTACTTATAATCTGAGCTGAAAACTTCACATCTCATCTCTAGCTAAAACAGCTTCTATGAAGTTAGGTGTTCTGAGACATCTCCGCCAGTTTTTCTCACCCCCCCAGCTGCTAACTCTGTACAAGGGCCTTATCCGTCCATGTATGGAGTATGCTTCACATGTCTGGTGGGGTTCCACTTATACTGCTCTTCTAGACAGGGTGGAATCAAAAGCTTTTCGTCTCATCAACTCCTCTCCTCTAACTGACTGTCTTCAGTCTCTCTCTCATCGCCGCAATGTTGCATATCTAGCTGTCTTCTACCGCTATTTTCATGCTAACTGCTCTTCTGATCTTGCTAACTGCATGCCTCCCCTCCTTCCGCGGCCTCGCTGCACGAGACTTTCTTCTTTCTCTCACCCCTATTCTGTCACCCTCTCTAACGCAAGAGTTAACCAGCATTCTCAATCATTCATCCCTTTCTCTGGTAAACTCTGGAACTCCCTGCCTGCTTCTGTATTTCCACCTTCCTATGACTTGAATTCCTTCAAGAAGGAGGTTTCAAGACACTTATTCATCAATTTTTGACCACTGCTTTGACCCTTCTATGGGACTGGCATTTCAGTGGGCATATTTTTTTATTGGATTTTTGTTGCTCTTGGCCAGTGTCCTTCCTACATAAATAAAAAAAATAAATAAAAAAAATTAATTTCCATATTCTCTGGGGCTTCTTGCTAATCCAGCATAATCATCTGTATGCACAACAGTAGATTGTTCATACTACTTGATTACAATTTACTCCATTACACATTGCTCATCCCTTGGACTGTTTCTTAGAAACTTTAGTCCTCACAACCTCAAGGGAATATATATATATATATATATATATATATATATATATATATATATATATATATATATATATATATATATATATATATATATATATATATATATATATATATATATATATATATACTATATTTGCATTAGATACACTTTTTTCTTTAAAAATATCTAGTAATTATCCTGCATCTAATGCAGCCATAGTATAGGTGCCTAGGCCTGTAAGCCTAGGCCTATACATGTGGAGTTGAAGAAGTACACTAAGCACAAATATTGTTACTAATGATAAAATTCTCTCTCTCTCTCTCTCTCTCTCTCTCTCTCTCTCTCTCTCTCTCTCTCTCTCTCTCTCTCTCTCTTCTTCCCTCCCTCCTCCTTCCCTTTCCTTCTCCTCCTTCCCTGCCCTCCTCTCCCTTCCTTCCTTCCCAATAATACCCTGCCCTCCTCTCTCTTCCCATTCCCTCTCTCCATCCATCAATTCTCTCTCTCTCTCTCTCTCTCTCTCTCTCTCTCTCTCTCTCTCTCTCTGTGTGTGTGTGTGTGTGTGTGTGTGTGTGTGTGTGTGAGAGTGTGTGTGTGTGTGTGTGTGTGTGTGTGTGTGTGTGTGTGTGTGTGTGTGTGTGTGTGTGTGTGTGTGTGTGTGTGTGTGTGTGTGTATGTGTGTCTGTGTATTTACCTAGTTGTATAACACAGGGTTCGAGCACAGCTCAGTGTCCTGTCTCCACATCTATATTTATCCAGAATTTCCTTAAATTTTTGCATGTTTGTTGCTGTAACAACCTCTTCATTTAAGCCATTCCAGATATCCACAGTTCTATGTGTGAAAACTATACTTCTTGATGTCCCTCAAACACTGACTCTTCCTGATCATCTTTGAGTGCCATCTCATCTGTGCAGCTTCATCTTCTTCCAGCAACACCACGTCCTGCTTGTCTATCTTCTCAATGCAGTTTACTATTTTATACACTGTTATTAGATTTCCTCCTTCTCTTCTAACTTGCAAAGTTGGCAGTCCTATTCCCTTCAACCTCTCTTTGTATGTTAGGTCTTTCAGCTCCAGTACCATCCTTGTAGCTGCCCTCTTGAATTCTTTCCAACTTCTTTATATTTTTCTTCATATGCAGAGACCACACCACTGCTGCACATTCCAGCACAGTAGCATAGTAGCAATAATTTTTTTTCATCATAGTCTTATCCATGTAATGAAATGCCACCCTAATATTCGTTAACATCTTATACATCAAGCCAAAAAACACATTTATATGCTGTTCTGGGGTCAGGGTATCTTGAATAACCACTCCTAGGTCTTTCTCCTCCTTACTCTTCATTATTACTTCCTCCCCCATTTTATGGTCCCAAGTAGGTCTTCTTTTACTCTTTCCCATTTCCATCACATGGTATTTCTTAGCATTGAATTCCAATTTCCACTTTTTGCTCCACCCATAAATCTTGTCAATATCTCTTTGCAATTCCATACAATCAACATGGCTCTTTAGCAATTTTGCATCATCAGCAAACAGATTGATATATCTGGTCAAACCCTCCTGCATATCAATGATGTATATTTGGAACATAATGGGTGCTAACACTGACTCCCATGGTACTCCGCTTGTTACATTACTCCAACTTTAACAGGTGTTCCTGATCACAGTTCTAATTTCTCTATCCTTTGAAGTAGTCTCATCCATTTTAGCATTGTCTCTCTCAGTCCTCCTGTATGTTCCATCTTCCATAACAGTCTCTTATGCAGAACTTTATCAAAAGCTTTTATGATGTCTGAGTACCCTGCATCTACCCACCCATCTCTGTTTTGTACTTTATCTATTACTCTTGTATAGAAACTTTGTTACACATGACCTTTTCTGAAACCAAACTGACTATTTCTTATAACTTTGTTCTCTTCCAAATATTTCCCCCACTTTTCCTTGATCACTATTTCACAGATCTTGCCCACAACACTAGTTAGCAACACCAGTCTGTAATTTAGTTGCTCAGTCCTCTTTCCTCCTTTGGGTACTGGCACTATATTTGCTCTCTTCCACTCTCTTGGTACTCTTCTCTTTATCAGTGAGCTGTTAATCTCATCCCAAATTGGCTTCACCACTTGTTCTCTACATTCCTTTAGTGTCCAACCTGACACTCCATCAGGCCCCAATGCTTTCTTGACATCCAATTTCTCTAACAATTTGCCAGTTTCATATTTTTGCACCAAGACTTCCCATAACCCCCCTTCCACACTTTCTTGTTTGGTTCTATAAAGTCCACTTCCACGTTGAACACAGACCTGAAACTCTCATTCATAACTTCACTCATCTCTTCCACTGTTTGATATATCCCTTCTCCCTTTACTATCTTGTCAGTGGTCTCTCTGTTTGTCATCTTTCCATTGATATACCTGTAAAAAAGCTTGGTCTCTTCTTCACATTTCTTTACCACATCCTTTTCAAATTGTTTCTCCTCCTCTCTTCTTATTTTAACATACTCATTCCTTGCCTCCTTATACTGCTCTCTATTTTTTTTCATTTCTGTGCTTCTTCAGTTTCTTCCAAGCTATATCCTTTCCCTTCTTAGCTTCTGCGCATCTGGCATTACGAGTATACCAAATATGTTTGCTCCTCCTTACTTTATATACAGGTACATACTTCTACACACCCTCATTGTACTTCTTCAGGAATGTTTCATATTTCTCTTGCATTGTCTTGCCTTAATTAAGTCCCTTCCAATCAATACTCCCAAAGAATTTTCTTAAGTCTGCAAAATCTGTCTTTGTGTGATTTAATCTCCCATTTTCATAATCCTCCTTACATGGTAGAACCTCCCAATCTTGCAGTACCACTTCTAACACCACATGGTCACTTTTCCCATTGGGCTTAAGTATTTAATGGTTGGACTGGGCTTTGTTTTTTTAGTGAATACCAGGTCTAGCATAGATGGTTCCTCCTCCCCTCTGTATCTTGTAAATTCTTCCATCCACTGGTCCATTGTATTCACCATAGCTAACTGTAGCATTTCTTCACTCAACAGTCCAGCATTTCCATAAACTTCCATCTCCTCCCAGCTTAGATTTTTGCAGTTAAAGTCTGCCACTAGTAGTATTTTACTGTCCTTCCTTATCATGTTGTCTAGGTACTTCAACACTTCCTTTTGCATTTCCCTGTGTTCCTCCAGCCTCCATGTATTAGTTTTCGGTGGCACATACGTTAATATGATCCTCCTCCTTTCTCTCCCACTGGTCCTGATTGTTATACCTATGACCTCCACCATGCCATCTCCATATTGCACTTCTACATATATATCATCTCAAACCATTATTAGTATTCCTCCTCCTCCTTTTCCCTTTTTATTTCTTCTTCAATAATTATATCCCTCTTCCTTGAAGCTTAAGCAGACTTCCTCTTTTAGCTTTGTCTCAGTTAGGCACAACACATCTAGTCTATTTTCCTTTAAGTAATCTCTCACTTCCAGTACACCTGAAAGTAACCTATCTGTTTGTATATATTAATCTTAATGTACTCCTTCTCCCACCACTTGTAATTTCTCTGTCTGCTGCTGTGGTTCTTTCATGTGTGTGTGTGTGTGTGTGTGTGTGTGTGTGTGTGTGTGTGTGTGTATTTACCTAGTTATGGTTTACGGGAGGAGAGTAATCTCATAGTATCCCGTCTCTATATCTATCTAGTTTGGTCTTAAAACCATGGACAGTTACAGCATTGACAACGTCTTCACTAAGTTCCTTCCATTTGTTCACACTTCTGTGAGGAAGACTATACTTCTTGATGTCTCTTCTACAGTTAACTTTCTTCAGCTTCTTACTGTGTCCCCTTGTACTCTGTGTCTAAAGTTATAAAACATTCTTTGTCCACATTTTCCATACCATTTATCATTCTATAGATGTTTATCAAATCCCCTCTCTCTCTCCTATTTTCATGGGTAGGAATTTCCAACATTCTTAATCTCTTCGTAGGTCGACTTACTCAACTCCAGAACCATCTTAGTGACTGCTCTTTGTACTCTTTCTAATTTCATAATATTCCTCTTTATATGAGAAGACCACACCACTGCTGCATATTCCAATCTTGGTCTTATCATGAAAATCAACAACTTTTTTATCATTCCTTCATCTAAATATGAGAATGCCATTCTTACTCTTTTTAACAAATTCATTGCCTCTCCAGTAATTTTATCAACGTGTCTGTCCAGTCAAATTTTCAGTAGCTGTTATTCCCAAATCCACTTCCTCTTTTGATTTCTATAACTTCACACCATCCATCTCATAATGATATTGTATTCTTTTCTTACTCTTACCAAACTCCATTATTTTACATTTACTTAAATTGAATTCCATTTTGCCAAGGTTTAGTCTATCTATTTACCTTATTTAAATAATTTTGCAATACCATACTGTCATTTTCATTTTCTACCCTTCTCATCAGCTTAGTATCATCTGCAAATAAATTCATATAACTGTTTATTTTTTCATTTATGTCATTCACATATATTACAAACATTACCGGTCCCAACACTGACCCCTCTGGGACACCACTAGTTACTTTCAGCTAAGATGAATTCTGTTCTTGTATTACTGTTCTCATCTCTCTCTCATCCAGATAATCCTCCATCCACTCCAGCAGGCTTCCTCCAATTTTTCCATAATTTTTTTTTATCTTCCATAGCAATCTTCGGTGTGGTACTTTGTCAAACGCTTTCTTCAAGTCTAAATAGACACCATCCACCCATCCATCTCTCTCCTTCACAATATCAATTATCCTTGAATAAAAGGACAATAAGTTCATGGAGCATGATCTTCCCCTCCTAAATCCAAATTGACAATTTACCAAAACTTTATCTCTTTCCAAGTGTTCCATCCATATTTCCTTTATTTTTCTTTCACATATTTTCCTACAACACTAGTCAAGGACACTGGTCTATAATTTAGTGGATTTTCCTTATTTGCTTCTTTGAATATTGGTGTAATATTTGCTCTCTTCCAATCTTTCAGTATTCTTCTTTGTGATAGTGATGTCACCACTAGACTGAATTTTATCAGCCAGTTGTTCTCTACATTCCTTCAATATCTAGTTAGATACTCCATCTGGACCTTTATTTACATTAAGTTCTTCCATCATCTTAAGTATTTCCTCATAACTGACTGGGTCTGTACTAAATATATTCCTCACCAACTTATCCCTTCCAGTATTAAACTCCCCTTCCAGAGTAAATACCAATCTAAAACTATTGTTCATAACCTCCGCCATGTCCTGTGCACCCTCATAGATTTTTCCTTCAACTTTCAATCTTGATGCACCTTCCTTCTTCTTCATCTTCCCATCAATATGTCTAAAGAACAGTTTGGGTTAATTTATACACTTATCTATTATATCTCTTTCATAATTTCTTCTCTCCATTTTTATTATCTCAATGTACTTATTTCTAGCATCAATATATTCCTCCCATCTGCTCTCAGTTTTCCTCTTCTTCCATCTATTGCAAGCATTTAGCTTACAACTTCTAGCCTCTTTGTAATTTGTATTGAACCATTCTTTACCCTTTCTACATCTTACTCCTCCTCTAGGTACAAATTTCTCCACAGCAGAATTATATATCCATATATATTCATCCCATTTTTCCCGAACGTCTTCTGCATCTTCAGTCTTTCCAATCCACGGCAACAAAATATTTTCTTAATTTCTCAGAGTCTGCTTTACTACATTTAAATTTTTTCACATTATAATTTTCATCAATGATTACATTTTCATTTCTCAAGATAAATTCCATCAACACATGATCACTTTTACCTAGAGGGCTATCAAAGTGTATAGTTTCAATAATTTCCATGTCCTTGGTACACACTAAATTAAGTCTTGATGGTTTATCACTTCCACTAAATCTGGTATCACAATCAACCCATTGAGTCATTAAGTTTTCTACCACCCAGTTTAACAGTCTATTACTCCATGAGTTTTCACTTTCAGTAGTTGTCAATGTCTCCCAATTTATCTCCTTACAATTAAAATCACCACGAATAACTATATCACTACTTTCCATCACTATCTTTTCAAGAACTTTTAGCACATCTACCAGCATCTCTTGGTGCTCTTCTTTTCACCAAGCACTGGTCATAGGTGGCACATACACTCCTACATAATTCATTATCCTTCCATTTCCACTTCTAATCATCATTTGTATTATTTCAGACTTGTCTTCACTTTTTATTACCTTCTCCACTTTAACACACTTTTTAGTCATAATGATCACTCCCTCTCCTCCCATGTCACTTCTATTTTTCATCCATAAATTGTATTTATCATCACCAATGTCAGGAGTTCCCCATTCATTTTTCCATTTTGTCTCACATAATACGGCAACACCTGGTGTGGTTGTTTAATAACTCATTTAAATCCATCTTTGTTGACATTAATCCATTTACATTAGTATAACATACTTTACTTACTGTTTGATGTACCATTTCTTTATTCTCATATCTCTTACTCTCCAGAAAACTTCTTCTCCTCCATTCTTTGTTCGCTTTTTTGTTTTGCCTCATTTACCAGCTCCTTTTGCTTCAACCTTTCAATATCATCCATATCCCTGTTTATCCATACATTCTTATACTCCATCTCCAGACAACCTCCAAGATCCATTAATTACTTCTGCTTGTACCTGTGTTGCAAACCTTATTCTTATGAGTTTATTTTTTTTCTTCTTCATATTTCCCAATTCTATGGAAGTCTACCACTTGCTTTACTACTTGGCTGTCTTCACCCATCACTTCCTTCAGTAACATATTCAACAGGTTCTTTTCCTTTTCCTGTCTTTGAATTTTGCTTACTATTTTCTCTTTCTTTAAACCAAATATAATTACTTCTTTATATATTTTTTTTTCTACGTCTGTCAGATTTTTTTTCTTTAATAACATTTACCACTTTGTCTCAGGTTTTGTTTCTCATTTTCTTGTTCTATTATTTTCTTTTGTGGTTCCTCTTCAAATTTACGTTCATTTAACCACTTATTTTGCCTCATTTCCACATCCTTTACACTTCCCTTCATTTCCTTTCTGAACAGTCATTTTCCACCTTGAACTTTCCATTTTTATCTTCCATCCCACTTAACTTTTCTATAATAGTCACTAACTCCTTATCTGCCTCCTGGTGTGCCTCCAATGTCTTTATTCTTTCCAATATCTTGTCAATCATTTTTTTCCATATTCATTTTTTTTTTTTTCTATATGCAGTCTATAATTTAGTTCTCTTCTCCACTAAAACCTTCAAACCTTGTGGTGCCGCTTTCCGCCATATTGTCCAAAATATAAACAACCCAAACCAAATTTTCCTGGAGATGGGATAACTATACTCACGGTAATGTTTCTCCCCTCCCTATTTACCACCTAGGTATTCTGGTGTCTTCATAACACATCTTGTTCCACCATGAGCGATTTGTATTGTTCATTCCTTCTATATGCAGAGAAAACACATCCTGTCAACTCCACCGCCGCCGTGTTTGTGTGTGTGTGCATTTACCTATTTGTATTTACCTATATTATAGTAATTTACAGGGCCTAAGCTACGCTCATGTGGTCCCAGATCTCTATATCTACACTTGTACATTTTTTTTTTTTTTTTTGCGCACACTCATTGCCAATACTACACCCTCACTTAGCTTGTTCTAAACTTCTATATTTTTCTGTGGAAAACTACATTTCTTTATGTTATTCAAGCATCTTCCTTTTGTTAGTTTTTTTGCTGTGGCCTTGTGTGTATCTGGTATTTACTACTTTTTTTCTACACACACACACACACACACACACACTGCAACTTGGGATCTCATTCTCACCGTTAAAAGTGAGAATGAGATTCCAAGTTGCAGTAGAGATCCTAGTGAGACCCGGGAAGCTGGCTGAAAGCTTGAAATACAAGAATATTTTGATAAAAGGAGATATGAACTTGGAAGAAAGGGAAAAAGAAGTGATCTGAGAAATGAAGCTAAGAAAAAAAAAAAAAGAGAGAGAGAGAAAGACAGAGACTGAGAAAAGGAAATTTTATTAGAGGGCACTAGATATGAGACCGAGGAAATGGTATATTTGGGAAAGGGATCAACTAGGTAAATACACACACACACACACACACACACACACACATGTTATTCAATTTGAGTAAATGTAAAGTAATGGAGTTTGGTAAGAGTAAAAAAGAATACAATATCATTATGGGATGGATGGTGTAAAGTTAAAGAAACCCAAAACAGAAATGGATTTGGGAGTAAGTTACTGAAAATTTGACTCCGGACAGACACATTGATTTTAAAATTACTGGAGAGATTATGAATTTGTTAAAAAGAGTGAGGATGGCATTCTCATATTTGGATGGAGGAATGATAAAAAAAAAAAAAGTCGATTTCCATGATAAGACCAATATTAGAATATGCGGCAGTAGTGTCTTCCCTTCATATAAAGAGGAATATTATAAAATTGGAAAGAGTACAAAGAGCAGTCACTAAGATGGTTCTGGAGTTAAGTCGACCTGTGAAGAGAGATTAATTAAGAATGACAGAAATTCCTACCCTTGAAGAGAGAGAGAGAGAGAGAGAGAGAGAGAGAGAGAGAGAGAGAGATTTAATAAACATCTATAGAATTATAAATGGTATGGAAAATGTGGACAAATAATGTTTTATAAATTTAGACACACAGAGTACAAGGGGACACAGTAAGAGTTTGAAGAAACTTGACTATAGAGTCATCAAGAAGTAAAGTTTTCCTCATAGAATTGTGAACAAATGGAATTAACTTAGTGAAGACGTTGTGAATGCTGAAACTGTCCATGCTTTTAAGACCAAACTGGATAGTTATAGAGAAGGGATATTATGAGATTACTCCCCTCCTGTAGATCACAACTACACACACGAGAGAGAGAGAGAGAGAGAGAGAGAGAGAGAGAGCAATATATATATATATATATATATATATATATATATATATATATATATATATATATATATATATATATATATATATATATATACTCGGTTTTCAAACAAAAAAAATTTTAATTGCTTCAGTTGCCATACCATAATTCAGTTTTCGAACAAAGTTACTTCATTTCAAATACTACAAGACGTAGCAAAAGCTCCCATTTATTTACAAGACGTAGCAAAAGCTCCCATTTATTACTAATTTATAGTTTCTGTTATTCCCAAAACACTCACACCATGCACTTACACTCAAGCATTCACACACATACTCCACACACAGCCACACACAAGTACCCAAGCGCCCGTGGGCGCGCACATGAGCTGTGAGATGGTAGTAGATGCAGGCAAAAGACCTTTGTGTACATGAAAAAAAACTGCTACTGCTGACCCAGATTTATCCACATGACCCCTTTTTATGAAGGCCACAGTGGGCCTGGCACTAGGAATAACAACCCTGTTGGGAAGTAAGGACAGACAAGGTATCGCTGATAAGGGGAGGTTGTGTGCTCAGCGACCTCCGTCTTCAGGAAGTCTCCCCTCAGCATAGAATGACAAAGACAAACGTGTAGAGTTCCGTCTTTTGACTCAGGGAATGCGGACAAAGACAAACGTGTAGAGTTCCGTCTTTTGACTCAGGGAATGCGGACGCTTGCGCTCACGGCATGCCGGGAGATGTTCCCCATTGGCGTCTCCATCACTGACCCCTCCGGCACCCTGGGGGGTGGTTGGGGTGTATTACGGTACTGGACAGTGTGTAGCGAGCTTGTTTCACATCTGCAGGTAGAAGCGTTCCAAGTGCTGCACCAGTGGACTGTGAATGCAACAGTGCACCGGCCTGAGGGGTACATGGGGCACTGTATAACTCTACGGACTTTAAATGCCACCATTCAGCAACGAACCTCGACAGAGACCAGCGGTGACCAACCCAACCAGTCTAGCTGGTGAACTAGACCCACAACGCCTCTTCTGGTACCTCTGCCCAGGGAAGGCAGTGCAGTCGATGGTGGCGGACGGCTTTCACGTCCTGGCCACCGCGGGAGCAACATCATCGAGGGAGAGGTACCATAGTCTAGTCGGTGACCCAGAGCCACAACGCCCCTCCTGCATGCCCCTGCCGGCACCTTTACCCAGGGAAGGCAGTGCAGTTGACAGTGGCGGGCACATCATCCACATCCCAGACACCGTAGGAGCAATGTCATCAAGGGTGATGTAATCCAACTTAAGGCATGACTGGGTGGGACAACAGGTGACCCTGCGGGACCCTGCTGTGCTGTGGGAACACAGGGAGGGTGCCCCTTCCAGCACAGCCAGGGGAAATTACCAGCAGAGAAGTGAAGAATGTACACGTGCTCAACCAGACACCTGAAGGTAGAGGTGTCAGGAGTAAAGACATGCCATGCCGATCGGATAGAATGTAGGATGGTGGTGGGGGACAGCAACCTCTAAGGAGTTGCCGGTCCCCTGTTACCCCACCGGTGAGGCATAACATTTTCTATAAATATTTCCTTCATTTTTATATATTTAGAGGAGAGACACAAGGTAAGACAGGAATTCAATCTTTTGAATTTGAATCTTTGAAATAGTTAAATGTGATCCCATTGCGCAAGTTGAAGAACCTCGATGTAAACAAACAAGGTTCGGCGCTCTCGAGGTTACTGTGGCTCTCTCTGCAAAACTGCATACTCCCAGTAGCTTTTCCCAGCAGCAAGATGTCTAAGTGTTATGATCACCTTTATTTTGGCGGTGAGTGGGTTGCACATCTGTGTAACGCTGTAAGGCTTCCCTCACTTGATCGGTGACAAAGAGAATGCCTGCATGGTCTAAACAATATCTTTTGTTCAGTTCTGTGTCACTAAGTTCATTTAATACATTCTCTCTGGATAATAAAAAAAAAAATTAAGCTGGAGATGTGGAGCAGCCATTTTTAGCAGTGGGAGCATCGCTCACTACTCACTAAGTAAGGAGGCAGTAGGCACCTGCCGAAACGATAATTACTCCTAGTGAGGTCTAAAGCACTGGATCAGGGGGTGCTGTGAACTTATCATTAAACCCAGCTGTGACCTCACTGAACGTTTCCCTTTTGTGTCTCACAACACAAGGGGGCAGTCACAGCCTGCCCTCTAAAGACAACTCTCTTCCTCCACACAAAACTACAAGCACCTAATAACATACACACCCTTCACTCAAAATTTCAAAATTATCATGGCGACTCCTACACCAGCCTCAGAGTCCCCATCTAGGGAGGGGACCACAAATGTCCCCGGGTCAGACTGCCCTTCTGACAATGATCCTAAGTGTCCTGACATCCCCCCTCAACTTTTTCTTCATTAACTTCTAATTTTCAATCTGTAGAACACCATTTCTCCTCTTCTAAACCTCATCTTCTTTTCCTCACTGAAACTCAGGTGTCTGAGGCAACTGACAGTAGCCCCTTTTTTGTTCCCTCCCACTTTCTCTATCCTCATTTTCGATCCAAAGCTGGATGTTGTCTATATGTGCACAATGACTTAACCTGCTCTCATGCCCATGCTCTTGAATCTTCAGATTTTTCCATCATCTGGCTACAACTACAGAGTCACTCTCAAACTAAATTTATCTGTGCTGTATACCTCTCACCTAACTCCTCTGACTATAAGAAATTCTTTGACTACTTAACTTCCAAAGTGGAGCACATTCTGACCCTCTTCCCTTTTGCAGAGATCTCTATTCTTGGAGACTTCAATGTTCACCACCAGCTTTGGCTTTCCTCTCCCTTCACTGACCATCCTGGTGAACTAGCCTTCAACTTTGCTATCCTCCATGACCTAGAGCAATTGGTGCAACACCCTACTCGTATTCCTGACTGTTTTGGAGATACGCCCAACATTCTTGACCTTTTCCTGACCTCTAATCCTTCTGCTTATGCTGTCACTCTCTCTTATCCGTTGGGCTCCTCTAATCACAATCTCATATCTGTATCTTGTCCTATTGCTCCAATCCTCCCTCAGGATTCCCCTAAGCGAAGGTGCCTCTGGCATTTTGCCTCTGCTAGTTGGGGGGACCTGAGGAGGTATTTTGCTGATTTTCCTTGAAATGACTACTGCTTCTGTGTCAGACACCCATCTTTGTGTGCTGAGTGCATAACAAAGGTGATAGTGTCTGGCATGGAGGCGTACATTCTGCACTCTTTTCCTTGACATAAACCTTCCAAACCTTGGTTTAACACAGCTTGTTCTCATGCTATACATGATAGAGAGGTAGCCCACAAAAGGTACTTCAGCCTTCCATCACCAGAATCTCATGCACTTTATATTTCTGCCTAGAACCATGCCAAGTCTTCTCCAATTAGCCAAAAACTTATTGATTAACAGAAAGTGTCAAAATCTTTCAAGATCTAACTCTCCTCATGACTTCTGGCATCTAGCAAAAAATATCTCCAATAACTTTGCTTCTTCTTTCCCTCCTTTATTTCAGCCAGATGGCACCACTGCTATCACATCTATTTCAAAAGAACTCTTCACTCAAACATTTGCTAAAATCTCTACCTTGGATAATTCTGGGCTTGCTCCTCCCTCTCCTCCACCCTCTGACTACTTCATGTTACCTATTAAAATTCTTCACAATGATGTTTTCCATGCCCTTGCTGGCCTAAAACCTCGGAAGGCTTATGGACCTGATGGGGTCTCTCCTATTGTTCTCCGAAACTGTGCCTCCATGCTTGCACCTTGTCTAGTCAGACTCTTTCAGCTCGGTCTGTCAACATCTACCTTTCCTTCTTGCTGGAAGTTTGCCCATATTCAGCCTGCTCCTAAAAAGGGTAACCGTTCTAATCCCTCAAACTACCATCCTATTGCTTTAATTTCCTGCCTATCTAAAGTTTTTGAATCTATCCTCAACAGGAAGATTCTTAAACATCTGTCACTTCACAACCTTCTATCTGATTGCCAGTATGGGTTCCATCAAGGCCACTCTACTGGTGATCTGGCTTTCCTTACTGAGTCTTGGTCATCCTCTTTTAGAGATTTTGATGAAACTTTTGCTGTTGCCTTGGACATATCAAAAACTTTTGATAGAGTCTGGCACAAAGCTTTGATTTCCAAACTACCCTCCTATGGCTTCTATCCTCTCTGTAACTTCATCTCAAGTTTCCTTTCTGACTGTTCTATTGCTGCTGTGGTAGACAGTCATTGTTCTTCTCCTAAATCTATTAACAGTGGTGTTCCTCAGGGTTCTGTCCTGTCACCCACTGTCTTCTTATTATTCAACATTGACCTTCTAAACCAAACTTCTTGTCCTATCCACTCCTACGCTGATGATACCACCCTGCACTTTTCCACGTCTTTTCATAGACGTTCAGCCCTTCAGGAAGTAAACATTTTACGCAGGGAAGCCACAGAATGCCTGACTTCTGATCTTTCTAAAATTTCTGATTGGGGCAGAGCAAACTTGGTATTGTTCAATGCCTCAAAAACTCAATTCCTCCATCTATCAACTTGACACAACCTTCCAGACAACTATCCCCTCTTCTTCAGTGACGCTCAACTGTCCCCCTCTTCTACACTGAACATCCACAGTCTGTCCTTTACTTGTAATCTGAACTGGAAACTTCACATCTCATCTCTAGCTAAAACAGCTTCTATGAAGTTAGGCGTTCCGAGACATCTCCGCCAGTTCCCCCCCCTGCTAACTCTGTACAAGGGCCTTATCCATCCATGTATGGAGTATGCTTCACATGTCTGGGGGGGGTTCCACTCATACCGCTCTTCTAGACAGGGTGGAATCAAAAGCTTTTCGTCTCATCAACTCTTTTCCTCTAACTGACTGTCTTCAGCCTCTCTCTCATTGCTGCAATGTTGCATCTCTTGCTATCTTCTACCGCTATTTTCATGCTAACTGCTCTTCTGATCTTGCTATCTGCATGCCTTCCTTTCTCCCGCGGCCTTGCTGCACAAGATTTTCTTCTTTCTCTCACCCCTATTCTGTCCATGTCTCTAATGCAAGAGTTAACCAGTATTCTCAATCATTCATCCCTTTCCTGCTAAACTCTGGAACTCCCTGCCTGCTTCTGTTTTTCCACCTTCCTATGACTTGAATTCCTTCAAAAGGGAGGTTTCAAGACACTTATCCTTCAATTTTTGACTACAGCTTTGGACCCTTTTCTGGGACTGGCATTTCAGTGGTAATTTTTTTTCTTTATTGGATTTTTGTTGCCCTTGGCCATTGTCCCTCCTACATAAAAAAAAAAAAAAGATGGATTGGTGTCAGAATAAATTAATCTATTTTACATTGATTCCTATGGGGAAAATAGTTTTGGTTTTAGAACATTTTGGATTTCAAACGGCATCCAGGATTGAATTAAGTTAGAAAACCAAGGTTCCACTGTGTGTGCATATATATATATATATATATATATATATATATATATATATATATATATATATATATATATATATATATATATATATATATATATATTTATAGACACACACACACAATGGAACCTTGGTTACCAAATGCCTCCCTTTTTTAACAAATCAACAAATTCTGAATTCATTATTGCTTTGGTTATGATACCATAATTTGGTTCTGGAATAAAGTTATTTGATTTTGAATATTAAAAGACATAGCAAAAACTGCCAATTATTACTAATTATAGTTTCTATAAATATTTACTTTGTTTTTATATATTTGAAGGAGAGACATAGGGTGTAAGATAGTAATTTAATCTTTGAAATAAGGTAAATGTGATCCTGTTGAAAAGCCTCAATATAAACTTTTCAGAGCTCAGGATTAATCCCAAACCACCTGTGGCTCTCTCAATGATCTACAGTGCCATCAATACTGCACAACTGCATTTTTTCAGTAGCTTTTCCAAGCAGAAGATGTCTAAGTGTTATGATCACTTTCATTTTGGCGGTAAGTAGGTTGCTCCTTTCTGTGCCCCTCTGTAAGGCTTCCCTCATTAGATTGATGACAAAGAGAATACCTGCACAGTCTAAACAGTATCTTCTGATGAGTTCTGTGTCACTAAGTTCATTCATTATGTCCTTTCTGGATAAATAATTTGTGAGCTGGAGATGTTGTGAAGCAGCCATCTTGGCTGTGAGAGTGTTTGTCATAAGCTGCAAAGACAGGGTAGGCTGTTGTATGGCTATGGATTAACCCATTTTACATTGATTCCTATAGCAAAAATAGATTAAGTTTTCAAACCTTTTGGATTCTGAATGACTATCAGCAACACATTAAGTTCGAGAATGAAGGTTCCACTGTGTATATATATATATATATATATATATATATATATATATATATATATATATATATATATATATATATATATATACACACACTGTATTTGCCGAGGTATTAGACGCACCTCTGCATGAGACACATCCCTATTTTACAAGGAATTTTGTGGAAAAAAGTGTTTAGATGAATCCAAACTGTTCTTTAAACATATCAATGGGAAGATGAAGAAGAAGGAAGATGTATCAAGATTGAAAGCTGAAGGAAAAATCTATGAGGATGCACAGGACATGGCGGAGGTTATTAACAATAGTTTCAGATCGGTATTTACTGTGGAAGGGGAGTTTGATGATGAAAGGGATAAGTTAGTGAGGAATATACTAAGCATAGTCCCAGTCAGTTATGAGGAAATACTTAAGATGATGGAAGAACTTGATGTAAATAAAGCAACTGGTCCAGATGGAGTATCAAACTGAATATTGAAGGAATGTAGAGAACAACTAGCTGATAAAATTCAGTCTAGTGGTGACATCACTATCACAGGGAAGAGTACCAAAAGACTGGAAGAGAGCAAATATTACACCAATATTCAAAGAAGCAAATAAGGAAAACCCACTAAATCATATACCAGTGTCCTTGACCAGTGTTGTAGGAAAACTATGCAAAAGAACAATAAAGGAAAGATGGATGGAACACTTGGAAAAGGATAAAGTTTTGGTAAATTGCCAATTTGGATTTAGGAGGGGAAGATCATGCTCCATGAACTTATTGTCCTTTTATTCAAGGGTAATTGATATTGTGCAGGAGAGAGATGGATGGGTGGATGGTGTCTACTTAGACTTGAAGAAAGACAAAGTACCACACTGAAGATTGCTATGGAAGATAAAAAATTATTGAAAAATTGGAGGAAGACTGCTGGAGTGGATGGAGGATCATCTGGATGATAGAGAGATGAGAACAGTAATACAAGACCAGAATTCATCGTGGCTGAAAGTAACTAGTGGTGTCCCACAGGGCTCAGTGTTGGGACTGATAATGTTTGTAATATATGTGAATGACATAAATGAAGAAATAGACAGTTATATGAACTTATTTGCAGATGATGCTAAGCTGATGAGAAGGATATAAAATGTAAATGACTGTATGGTGCTGCAAGATGATTTAAATAAGATAAATAGATGGAGTTAATCTTGACAAATGGAATTCAATTTAAGTAAATGGCAGTATCCACTGCCATTTGAGTACTAAATCATATTTTAGAAGCCTAACTCCATTTTCAGCATACTTGCTGTGTGTGTGTATGTGTGTGTGTGTGTGTGTGTGTGTGTGTGTGTGTGTGTGTGTGTGTGTGTGTGTGTGTGTGTGTGTGTGTGTTTACCTAGTTGTGGTTTACTGGAGGGGAGTAATCTCATAGTATCCCATCTCTATATCCATCCAGTTTGGTCTTAAAAGCATAGATAGTTATGACATTGATAACGTCTTCAGTAAGTTCATTCCATTTGTTCATACTTCTATGAGGAAAACTATACTTCTTGATGTCTTTTCTACAGTTAACTTTCATCAGCTTCGTACTGTGTCCCCTTGTACTCTGTGTCTAAATTTATAAAACATTTTTTGTCCACATTTTCCATACCATTTATCATTCTATAGGTGTTTATTAAATCTTTCTCTCTCTCTCTCTCTCTCTCTCTCTCTCTCTCTCTCTCTCTCTCTCTCTCTCTCTCTCTCTCTCTCTCTCTCTCTCTCTCTCTCTCTCTCTCTCTCTCTCTCTCTCTCTCTCTCCTATTTTTCAAGTGTGTGTATTTACGTTGTTGTGAAATACAGGACAAGAGCCACACTAGGCTCATGCCATCCCGTCTCCATATTGACTTTTATCTAGATTTTCTTTAAATTTATGAATTGTTTTTGCACACACAGTCTCATCCTTAAGTTCATTCCACAGTGTTATACTTCTGTGGGGGAAGCTATGTTTCTTGATGTCTCTTCTGCAAACACTCCTTTTCAATTTCCTCCCATGTCCTCTTGTGTCTCTTATATCTAGTATCATGAGGTCTTCTACTTTTACATTCCTTCCAATATTCTATATATTGCTATTAAATCACCTCTTTCCCTCCTTTTTTCTAGTGTAGTCAGACCCAATCTCTTCAACCTTTCCTCATAACTATACTCTCTTAAGCTTGCAGGGATTTTAGTTGCAGCTCTCTGGATTCTTTCTAACTTTCTTGTATCCTTTTTCAAACTTGGCAACCACATTAATGCTGCGTACTCCAATCTCGGACATATCATCGTTATCAGTTTTTTTTTATATCTTCATCAGTATAGGAGAATGCTATCTTGATGTTTCTTTGCAGATTATATGTTTCTCCCATAATTTTGTTTATGTGCTTCCCAAATGACAAATTATCAGTAATAATTACTCCTAGGTCTTTTTTTCCTGATCTTATAGAGACTTCCTCATTCCCTAAGTAATAGTTGCTAACTGGTCTTCTCACATTTTTTCCAAACCTCATCACACTACATTTTTTTAGCATTAAATTTCATGTTCCACCTCAATGACCATTCATTAATCTTAATTAAGTCCTGATTTAAAGCATTACAGTCCTCTTTATTTGTTACTTTCCTCATAATCTTAGCGTCTTCAGCGAAAAGGTTCATGTAACACCTTCTGTCATATCATTTACATAAACTGTGAACATAATAGGTGCAAGTACCAAACCTTGCGGGACTCCACTTATTACCGTTCTCCAGTTCGACCTGCTGCCTTTAATTACTGTCCTCATTTCTCTGTTTGTCAAAAAGTCTGTCATCCACTTTAACAGTGATCCACCGAGTCCTCCAATTTTTTCCAATTTCCATATTAGTCTTCTGTGCAGAACTTTATCAATATCAAATGCTTTTCTTAGATCTAAGTATATGCAGTCAGCCCATTCATCTCTCTCTTGCACTATATCTATCACTCTTGAATAGAAAATTATCAGATTCATAACACAAGATCTTCCTTTTCTGAAGCCAAATTGTTTCTGTGTTATCACCTCGTTGTCTTCTAGGTATTTCACCCATCTGTTCTTGATGATCTTTTCATAAATCTTTGCCACCACACTTGTGAGCAATACAGGTCTATAATTTAATGGATCTTATTTACTTCCGGTCTTGAGTAGAAACTTATCAAATTCATAACACATCTTCCTTTGATCTGCCTGTTTCCAATCAATGGGTACTCTACCTTTTACCAGGATGGTGCTAATTATATTGTGTAGCACTGAGACTAACTGTGAGCTATTCTTTTAAAATTCAATTCGATACACCATCAGGACCCATTGCTTTCCTTACATTCAGGTCTTCCAACATATTCTTTACTTCTTCTACTGATGTTTTAATCTCCTTTAGGTCGGTCCCTTTTTCTAACGCTGTCCTCTCACCTCTGAAATAATTTTCCTTAGTAAACACAGAGTGGAAGTATCTGTTAAACACTTCAGCCACCTCTTTTGGGTCTTCCACTGTCTCTTCTCCAGCTTTTACCATGCTTATTTCATTTTTACTCTTTAATTTGCCATTGATGAATTTATGAAATAATTTTGGTTGGTCTTTACATTTCTCCACAACATTCTTTTCAAAATTTTTCTGCTCTGCAAGTTTTGGCATATTTGTTCCTCTTCCTTGTATAATTGTTCCACAGGTTCAGTCTCTTGTTTTTCTTCCACTTGTTCTATGCTTTTTCTCTCTCCAGTCTAGTTGTTGCACATCTCCTGTTGTACCAATCCTTTTTGAAAAGGTTCTCTGTTGATCTTTTGGGTACCCATTTCTCTACTCCCTTATTATAAATGTCCAGGAAAGCTGTCCGCTTTTCCTCTATGTCCTCCTCTTGAATAACTATGTTCCAATTCACTTCGTTGAAATACTTCCCAAGTTGTCCAAAGTTAGTCTTGCTGTAGTTTAGCCATTCTCTTCTGTGGTTCTCTTTTCTTATACTGAGGTTATTATCCATAACTGTGAACTGAATCAGCACATGATCACTTTTTTCCTATTGGGTTTATGTATTTAAGGTCTTAACTACTATTTCTTGTTCCTTGGTGAAAATTAGATCGAGCCTTGAAGGTGTTTCATTTCCCCTAAATCCTGTGTCATCTCTAACCCATTGTGTCAGGAAATTTTCAATAGCCAGGTCTAGTAGCTTGTTCTCCCATGATGACTCACTGCCTTCTGTGGTCCAATTCTCCCAAGATACTTCTTTACAACTAAAGTCCCCCATCATGAGTATATCGTCATTTTCCTCACGCAGCTCTGCCAAACATGTCCTTGTGTCCTCAAACATTTTCTTATATTCATCCTCTCTCCAAGAGTTGGAATAGGGGGGAACATAAGTCACCACAACATTACGGTATCTTCCCATATTCTGTCTTAAGCTTATTTTCAATACTTCTGCCTCCTCCACCCCACATGTGACAGATTCCACTAATAAATCCTTCCTAACTAGAAGCATCACCTCCCTGTTTATTCTTTCTATTTCTCTTCCAGAGGTTGTATTTTCCTTCACCAATATTTAATATATCCCCTTCACTTGCCAATTTAGTTTCAACGATTCCCATGATGTCCGGATTCTTCTCTTTTAAATAGTTCTCTAGTTCCATCACTGCCGATATTAGTCCGTTTATGTTTGTGTTTGCTACTTTTAGTCTTCCCTTCCACATTTACTTCCCTCCTGTACCACTTTCTCAACCTTATGTCCATGACCCTCCAAAAGGACTGTTTTTTCTCCACCTCTGATAGTTTTCCATATTTTTTCATCTTCTTTTTCTTAGTTCATTTATAGTATCTCACTCTTCTTTGGTTCTCTCTCTATTTATCCACACTTGTTTGTATTCTTTCACCTTGGCCAGTTTCCAGGATTTACTCTGTGTTTCTTCAGCTGCCACTTGTGACCTAAACCTTATTTTCATAGGATGCTGTCCACCTTCAACATATCTACCCAATCTTTTAATTTCTTCGATCTCTCCAGTCAGCTCTTTTTCTTCTTGTAATGTCACCACTAATTTTTCCACACATCTCTTTTCCTTCTTTTCTTTTTCAGTCCTCTGAGGTGTACACTCTTCCCTCAGGCCAAATACCACAACAGTTTTTTTTTTCTCATCCACAGTGTCTCTCACCAAGTTTTCTTTCTGTTTTATAACTTCTGTTAGCTTTGTGTTGTTTGCCTTGTTTTTTTCCTCCACAATTTTCCTAAAATCGATCTTTTCTTCCTCTTGTTCTTTCTTCCAATTTTCCTGTTGTTCATTTAACTTTTCCACTTTGCCTTCATATTCCATTGATTTCTTTTCATATAATGTTAGTTTTTCTTCTGTAGATCGTCGTATGCACCTTTCCACACCCCTTCTCGGTGATCAAAGTTTCAACCATCTCCATCTTGTCAAATCTATCCTTCATTTCCTTCATTTTGGTTTCCAGTGTGATAATTCTCCTTCTCATCATTGCCTCCCCAACCCTTCAATCCTCTTCCCCAAATCCTGAGAAGTCTCTCTGTCTCACCTTTGGGATGGTCCCCATTGGTGTAAACAACATAGTGGGGACCGAATAGCCCCCTCTTCACCGCTCATTATAACAGTTTAACTGCTTTCTACAGAATGCTTTTGGAGACTGGACAGCAATGAGTAAAACCAGTGTGAACTCTCACCTCTGTATTTCCACTAGGGCAGCTCTCAGCAGCGTAGATGGCTGTTTACATTGACTTCTCTGTCCACCATGACAGTGGTGTGTGTGTGTGTGTGTGTGTGTGTGTGTGTGTGTGTGTGTTTAATGTAAGAGAGCCACTGGCCAAGAGCAAAAAAAATTTTTAGTAAAAAGAAAGACCCACTTAATGCCAGGTCCTGAAATGTCAGATAAAAAAAAAAATAAATAAATAAAAGATAATTGCCTTGAAACCTCTCTCTTGAAAGAGTTCAAGTCATAGGAAGGAGGAAATACAGAAGCAGGCAGGGAGTTCCAGAGTTTACCAGAGAAAGTGACGAATGATTACGAATACTGGTTAACTCTTGCATTAGAGAGGTGGACAGAATAGGAATGAGAGAGAGGCTGAAGACAGTCAGTTAGAGGAAAGGAGTTCATAAGATGAAAAGCTTTTGATTCCACCCTCTCTAAAATAGAGGTATGAATGGAACTTCCCTCATACACATGAGGCAAACTCCATACATGGATGGATAAGACCTCTGTTTGGAGTTAGAAGCTCGGGTGCTGATAAAAAACTGGGAGAGATGACATAGAAAACCTAACTTCATAAAAGCTGTTTTAGCTTGAGATGAGACGTGAAATTTCCAATTTAGCTTATAAGTAAAGGACAAACTGAGGATGTTCAATGTAGAAGAGGGGGACAGTTGAGTATCATTGAAGAAGAGGGGATAGATATCTGGACGGTTGTGTTGAGTTGATAGATGGAAGAATTGAGTTTTTGAGGCATTGAACATTACTGAATTTGCTATACCCTGATCAGAAATTTTAGAGAGATCATGAGTCAGGCATTCTGTGGTTTCCCTGTGTGAGCTGTTAACTTCCTGAAGGGTTGGATGTCTACAGAGACATGAAGAAGTGCAGAGTGGTATCTTCAGCATAGGATAGGATAGGACAAGAGGTTTGGTTTAGAAGATCATTAATGAATAATAGGAAGAGAGTGGGTGATAGGACAGAACCCTGAGGAACACCACTGTTAATAGACTTAGGAGAACATTGTCTTTCTACTACAACAGCAATAGAATGGTCAGAGAGGAAACTTAAGATGAAGTTATGGAGAGGACAGAAGCCTTAGGAGGGTAGTTTGGAAATCAAAGCTTTGTGCCAGACTCTATCTAAAGCTTTTAATATGTCTAAGACAACAGCAAAAGTTTCACCAAAATCCCTAAAAGAATCTGTATTCTGTCCTCACATCTGATGTGATGCAGCACTGTGGCTATGCAGTACCATTACATCTGAAACTGTGTGTGTGTAATTACCTAGTTGTGTCATGCCAGAAAGGAGCTATGTTTGTACTGTCCCACCTCTATATCTATTATTATCTAACTTGGCCTTGAAATTATGAATAGTTTTTGCTTGCACAACATCCTTATTTAGACAGTTCCATGTGTCAACTACTCTTTGTGAAAAACTGTTCTTTTTGATATCTCTTCTAGAAATTTCCATATTCAGCTTCTTTCCATGTCCTCTAGAGTCCCTTGTATACCATATCACAATTTCATTGCTGTCTAGCTTCTCTAGTCCTTCCATTAGTCCATATATTGTAATTAAGTCTCCTCTCACCCTTCTTTGTTCCAGAGTTGGAAGGTTTATTTTTTCTAGTCTCATTTCATATGTCTCTTCACCTAAGTTTGTGATCATCTTTGTTGCTGCTCTTTGTAGCCTCTCCAGTTTCCTGACATGTTTCTTGAGACTTGGTGACCATACTACAGCTGCATATTCCAATTTCAGACAAATCATCATTACAGTTAGTTTTCTCATCATTTCTTCATCCAAGTATGCAAATGCAATTCTTATATTTCTTAGCAAATTCATTGTTTCTCCAACAATCTTGTTTATATGGTAATCAGCTGTTAATGTGTCTGCTACTATCAACCCAAGATCTTTTCCTTTATTCTTTTTCCAATATAGTCATTTCCCAACTTGTAATCACCAGATGGTCTTTTCTACTCTTCCCAAATTCCAATAAGCTACATTTCTTTGCATTAAGATTCATTTCCTATTTACAGCTCCATTTTTCAATGTGTGTGTGTGTGTGTGTGTGTGTGTGTGTGTGTGTGTGTGTGTGTGTGTGTGTGTGTGCGCGCATGCGTGCACGCTGTTTCTGTCTCTCTCTCTCTCTCTCTCTCTCTCTCTCTCTCTCTCTCTCTCTCTCTCTCTCTCTCTCTCTCTCTCTCTCTCTCTCTCTCTCTCTCTCTCTCTCTCTCTCTCTCTCTCTCTCTCTCTCTCTCTCTTCTCCCATCCTTCCCTCCCCATTCAATTCCTTTCCCTTTCCTGACCTCCTCCCTCTTTCCTTTCCTTCCTCCTTCCATCCATCCCACCCACCCACTCACACACCCTCCTATTCTCTCTCTAATACAGGTATTTGTTCCAGTTGAGTGAGGGGCGTACTTGTAACAGTGGCTACAAACTTGAACTGAAGCGTTACAACAGAGATCTTTGTGGGAATTTCTTTTCCTACAAAATCTGCAGTCATTGGAATGTGCTTCCCTCAGATGTCGTCAATAGTGACTCAGTAGAGCAGTTCAAGACCCGAATCAACAAGGTGCTGCCTATGTTGTAGACTCGATCTTGCCTGGGCATGTGTTTCTAACTTGTTTGAGTTTCTTTCAATACTCCCTTGTATGGGTCATAAGGCCTTCTGGAGTACTTCTCTTCCTTGTAACTCTCTCTCTCTCTCTCTCTCTCTCTCTCTCTCTCTCTCTCTCTCTCTCTCTCTCTCTCTCTCTCTCTCTCTCTCTCTCTCTCTCTCTCTCTCTCTCTCTCTCTCTCTCTCTCTCTCTCCCTTCCATCTTTCCCTCCCCATTCCATTCCTTTCCCTTTCCTGACCTCCTCCCCTATCCCTCCCTCCTTCCATCCATCCCACCTACCCTCCCACCAATTCTGAGGCTTGCTAAGTTGAATGAGACTGACTGAGAATGAGAATGGATGGAAGAAGCATAAATGCAAAAGAAAAGAAAAAATTAAAAGGAGTGGAGAATAGAAGAGAATACTTATTTCTCAATACTTCCTCTCTCTCTCTAATTCTTCACTCATTCCTCACCCTTACTGCTTATATTCTTTCTGTTTTTTCCCTGTCCTCCCATCCTCCTCCACTCACCTCCACTGCCTCTATCTGTCAAAGATAAGAGACAAGGGAGGGGAAGGGGGAGGAGAGCAGGAAAGAGCTAGGGAGGGAAAGGGAAAGTGGAGGGAGAGAAGAGGAAAGGGGAGAGAGAGAGAGAGAGAGAGAGAGAGAGAGAGAGAGAGAGAGAGAGAGAGAGAGAAAGAGAGAGAGAGAGAAGCAGGAGCACCCTGCTCATTCCTGGCTGTGGACTGACTGAAATAACTGGAGTGAAAATAACCTGAAACCTAGGGAAGGGAGAGCCCTGGGGAGTGGAAAATAAAGCTTGGGAGAGATGGTTGAAAGTTTTCTCCATCCTACACATTCTTTTATCAATATCACCAGCAGACAAGAAAACATGCTTCCATTTCTTACTTTTTTTTTTTTATGTAGGAGGGACACTGGCCAAGGGCAAAAAAATCCAATGAAGAAAAAAATGCCCACTGAAATGCCAGTCACAGAAAAGGGTCCAAAGTGGTAGTCAAAAATTGAAGGATAAGTTTCTTGAAACCTCCCTTTTGAAGGAATTCAAGTCATAGGAAGGTGGAAAAACAGAAGCAGGCAGGGAGTTCCAGAGTTTAGCAGGAAAGGGATGAATGATTGAGAATACTGGTTAACTCTTGCATTAGAGACATGGACAGAATAGGGGTGAGAGAAAGAAGAAAGTCTTGTGCAGTGAGGCCACGGGAGTAGGGGAAGCATGCAGTTAGCAACATCAGAAGAGCAGTTAGCATGAAAATGGTGGTAGAAGACAGCTAGAGATGCAAAATTGTAACGATGAGAGAGAGGCTGAAGACAGTCAGTTAGAGGAGAGGAGTTGATGAGATGAAAAGCTTTTGATTCCACCCTGTCTAGAAGAGCAGTATGAGTGGAACCCTCCCAGATATGTGAAGCATACTCCATACATGGACGGATAAGGCCCTTTTACAGAGTTAGCAGCTGGGGGGGTGAGAAAAACTGGCGGAGACGTCTCAGAACGCCTAACTTCATAGCAGCTGTTTTAGCTAGAGATGAGATGTGAAGTTTCCAGTTCAGATTATAAATAAAGGACAGACCAAGGATGTTGAAGAGGGGGACAGTTGAGTGTCATTGATGAAGAGGGGATAGTTGTCTGGAAGGTTGTGTTGAGTTGATAGATGGAGAAATTGAGTTTTTGAGGCATTGAACAATACCAAGTTTGCTCTGCCCCAATCAGAAATTTTTAGAAAGATCAGAAGTCAGGTGTTCTGTGGCTTCCCTGCATGAAATGTTTACTTCCTGAAGGGTTGGATGTCTATGAAAAGACGTGGAAAAGTGCAGGGTGGTATCATCAGTGTAGGAGTGGATAGGACAAGAAGTTTGGTTTAGAATATCATTAATGAATAATAAGAAGAGAGTGGGTGACAGGACAGAACCCTGAGGAACACCACTGTTAATAGATTTAGGAGAAGAACAGTGACTGTCTACCACAGCACCAATAGAACAGTCAGAAAGGAAACTTGAGATGAAGTTACAGAGAGAAGGATAGAAGCTGTAGGAGGGTAGTTTGGAAATCAAAGCTTTGTGCCAGACTCTTTTGTTCCTATTTCTCATAACTGTTAGACGTTGGTGTAAGTTTGTTTTTGGGGATGAGGGTATTAGCAATGATTAATATTTATGGGTAAGTAGGTAGATAAAAATGGATTTTACATTTAAAAATCCTACTTTAATCTGGTTAAATCTTTAGTTAGCCTCCTGTGAGCCATTTGTTAAGGCATTAAGGAATACTCCTTTAAAGGGTATCCCTTCTTATATTCATAAGACATGGAGCCTGTGTCATATTCGTAACTTGATTTGCTTCCTGTGAATCTCTGTAGTTTTAATTTTTCTTAGCCAATTATTTTATGTTTTATTGATGGCAAAGAGGACTGGAGTACAAAGGTTTTCTGTGAGCAATGATCTTAACTTTATTATTTTATCTCCCTTTCCTATTATGGGCAACATGCAGGGAAGCCAAAGAATGCCTGACATTGAATTTTTCTAAGATTTCTGACCGAGACAATGCAAAAATACAATATCTTCATCTGTCAACTGAACATAATCTTTCTGGTAACTATTCCCTCTTCTATATTGAACATCTTCATTATGTCACTTATTAAAAATCTAAACCGTAAACTTCACACCTCATCCCTTGCCAAAATGGCTTCTAAGTTAGGCATTATGAATCACTGCCAGTTTTTCTGAGCACCCAATTGCTAACTTTGTATAGGGGCCTATCTACAGTCAATGTGAGCATTACATTGCACAAATTGGCAAATAACTCAAGCATATTGGTTTGTCTTTCGAAATAAGCAGACACATAGTACACCCAAATTTTTCTATTATTAGGGAATACACAACAGAACTTACAGTAAAGGAACTTTTTAATTTGATGTTCAAAACAAATTGTGAAACAGCTTCTTTTAACAACTGAATCCTTGCTGATACCAAAACAAAACATTACTCAAATTCAAATAATGCATCCACCAAATGTAATATTCTGTAATTAATGTTTTGTGTAAGTTATCATCAGAGAGTAGCATGGCTTAAACGTTAGCAGAGCTGCCCAGTAAGTAGCTCATGACAGGTAGTGCTTGTTTTTTTCTGGTTAGACTCCTTAGTTCCAAAAAGTGTATTGATTTTTTCTGGTTATAATGTTATGAACAAACCCAGAAACAAGTTTTCACATTATTAGCTGTTATAGCAAACAGTGTACACTGTTTGCTATAACCACCTCTTCCTTCAAATCATTCCAGATTTCAATAGTTCTATATAGAAAGCTGTATTTCTTGATGTCACTCAAACATACACTCTTCTTTATTTTCTTCCCATGCCCCCTCATCCATCTGTTTCCCTCTTCCATATGAGTTACCAAGTTGTCTGTCTATTCTTTCTATATGGTTTACTAATTTCTACATTGTTATCATGTCTTCTCTTTCTCCTCTCTATTGTAGTGTTGGTAATCCCATCTCTTCAAGTCTTTCTTCATAGTTTAAGTCTTTTAATTTTGGTACCATCTTTGTCACTATCTTCAATATTCTCTCCAGTTTCTGTATATCTTTTTCTCTATGTTGAGTCTAAACTACTGCTGTGTATTCAAATTTAGTTTTTATCATGCTTGTTATAAGTTTCTTCATAATTTCTTTATCTAAATAGTTAAACAGCACCTAATGTCTGTTAACAAACTATATATAGAGGTGAATATTCCATTTATGTGCCTTTCTGGTGATAGTATGTTCTGGATCATTACTCCCAAATCTTTTTCTTTGTTGCTTTTTGTTATTATTTCTCCTCCCATTTTGTACATCTATGAAGGTCTCTTTTTACGTTTTTCCTATTTCCAACATGTGGCATTTTCTGGCATTAAATTCTACTTTCCATCCTTGGCTCCATGCATATATCTTGTCAATATCCTTGCAGTCATTTTCATCCTTTATTATTTTCATTATTTTTGCATCATCAGTGAAAAGGTTTATATAACTACTTAGATCCTCTGTCATATCATTTACATATGTTTGAAACAGTACCCCACTTGTCAGCATGCCAACTTGAATTAGTGTTTCTGATTACTGTTTTCATTTCCCTCCCTTGTAAATAATCATTCATCAATCTTAATGTTGCTCCCTTTAGTTCTCCTTCATTCTCTAACTTCCACATAAGACTTTTGTGGGGAACTTTATCAAAATGCTCTTTTGAGATCCAGGTATACTGCATCAACCCATCCATCCCTCTCTTGCACTCCATCTATTATTCTCATATAAAAGCTCAGTAGATTGGTGACACAGGATCTCCTTTTCCTGATTTCAAATTGCTTTTCTGTAATTATCTTTTCATCTTCTAAATATTGCACCCATCTATCTTTAATTATTATTTCACAGAACTTGCTTACAATACTTGTTAGTGACATTTGTCTGTAATTTAATGGTTCCATTTTATTTCCCCTTTTGTATATTGGCACTGTTAGCTCTTTTCTATTCCCTTGGTACTTTTCATTCATTCATCAAGCTGTTGATTATGTCCCATATTGGTTCCTCTATTTGTTCTTTGTATTCTTTTAATATCCATCCATTTAGTTGATCCAATCCCATAGCTTTTCTAATAAACAGCTCTTCCAGCAATTTCTTGATTTCTTGTCTCTTTACTTGTATTCCTGTATTCCCTCATTCTGTGATACCACTTTCAGTGCCACAAATTTGATTTCCTTTGTAAACACAGATTGAAAACTCATTCATTAGTTCACTCATCTTTTCATTAGTTTCATAAATTCTTCCTTCTCTTCTTAGCTTGTTTATGTCATTCCTATGTTTCATTTTTCCATTTATGTATCTGTAGATGAGTTTGGGCTCTTCCTTGCATTTTCTTATAATGTCTCTTTCAAAATTTCTTACTTCTTCCCTTCTTATTATACCATATTCATTCTTTGTCTTTCTGTATTCTTTCCTAGTCTAGTGTTCAGTTGTCTCATCATTTTCCTCCATGCCCTGTCCTTTTTCTTTTTTGCTTCTCCACACCTGGTATTATAGCATTCATGTTTCCCAATTTTCACTTGGCACAAACTGTTGAATCCCCCTCTCTATACTTACTCAAAAATATCTCATATTTTCCTTGCACTATTTTATCTTCAAATAGCTCTTTCAAGTTAATTTTTCAATAAAATTTATTAAGCTCTGCAAAGTTTGCCTTAGCATAGTTCTGTCTCCCATTTCTAAATTGTTCATTCCTGTGCAACACTGTTTCCTCCTGTAGTACTATTTCTATTGTTATATGATCATTTCTTCCCATTGGACCCAGACAATGTATACTTGGTCTACTTTCTGGGGTTTTTGTAAACACTAAGTCCAATTGTGATGGTTCTTCTCCTCTGCATCTTGTAGGCTTGTTTGCCCATTCTCATTATATTCACCATCATGGTATGCATAAGTTCTTCACTCTATGACAACATTTTCTTTCACTTCCATCTTCTCCCAGTTAATTCCTTTAGTGTTGAAGTCACCTATTAAGAGCACTTTGTTACTTTTCCTTATCATTTCCTCTTTACTATTTTTTGTTTCTAGTTGCATGCTTTTAAGTTTATTGGTCTCCCATGCATCAGTTTTTGGTGGTATGTATGTCACAATAACTTTCCTTTTTCACTTCCTTTGATCTTAATCACAACACTCAAAGTTTCTGCCATTCCATCACCATATTCCATTTCCTCAACAATATCCTCTATTACCAATATTATCACTCCTTCTCCTCCCTTTCCTTTTCTGTCTCTCCTCCATGTGCTGTAACCTTCCTTTGCAAATCCCATCTTTATTTCCTCTTCTAGTTTGGTTTCCGTAAACATACCACGTCTGGTTTATTGCTGTGTAGGTAGTCTTTAAGTTCCAATAGGCTTAACATCAAACCATCTATATTTGTATATATAATTTTTAAGCTTCCACTTGGTGATCTTCTTTTGCATCTTTGTGTGTGTGTGTGTGTGTGTGTGTGTGTGTTTCTGAGCCAGGCCTCTTGTTTGTTTCTGCGGAAGTACATAACTCGAATGTTTGTAAATCAGGGAGTGTCTATATACATGCATAAGTTGTAAATAAAATGTAAATATATATATATATATATATATATATATATATATATATATATATATATATATATATATATATATATATATATATATATATATATATATATATACTGTAAAAGTCTTCTTGATAGCTTCTTTTGCAGGGAAACTCCAAAGTTTTCTTCAACTTTATTCTTATGTCAATAGCAATTGACATAAGAATAAAAGTTGAAGAAAACTTTGGAGTTTCCCTGCAAAAGAAGCTATCAAGAAGACCTTTACAGCATAAAGTTGCAACTACTATCCCAGGGAACAAGAGCCAAGTAACTACTGGGAAGGTTTCAGTTGCTGCAAGGGAAGGTGGATTTCAAGCCAGGCTGTGACCTGTAATGAGGAGGACCCACCAACTTCTTGGCAACATGAATTGCCTGAAGATGCTTGCAGAAATAGGTGAAGCATAGCAATTGACATTAGAATAAAGTTGAAGAAAACTTTGGAGCTTCCCTGTAAAACTATATATATATATATATATATATATATATATATATATATATATATATATATATATATATATATATATATATATATATATATATATATATATATATATATATATATATATATATATATATATATACACACACACACACACACACACACACACACACACACACACACACACACACACACACACACACACACACACACACACACACAGTGGAACCTCGATTCTCAAACTTAATTAATTCCAGAATGCCATTCAAAATCCAAAATGTTTGAAAACTGAAGCTATTTTCCCTATAAGAATCAATGTAAAATGGATTAATCCATTCCCAGACACCCATCTGCCCTATCTTAGCAGCTTATAACAGACACTCCCTCAGACAAAATGGCTGCTTCACAACATCTCCAACTCACAAATTATTTATCCAGAAAAGATGTACTGAATGAACTTAGTGACACAGAACTCATCAGAAGATACTGTTAAGACCATGCAGGTATTCTCTTTGTCACCAGTCTAGTGAGGGAAGTCTTATAGAGGGACAAAGAGAGGAGCAACCCACTTAATGCCAAAATGAAGGTGGTCATAACACTTAGACATCTTGCTGCTGGGAAAAGCTACTGGAAAAATGCAGTTGTGCAGTAGTGATGGTGCTGGGGGTCATCGAAAGAGCCACAGGTAACTCAGAATTACTCCTGGGGTGCGTTCCAAAGGGGTTTATGTAACTTTACTTAATGTTATGGAATGTGTATTTGGGGTTTAATGGCATCACTGTGAGCTAATGGATGGAGAGGTAGTGTGCTCCCCCCCCCATGCAAAGGAGGGTACTGTTGATAAACAAATATAATCCCTGACTCTCACAGGACTTTCTGGTCTCTCTTCTCCTCTCTCTTGCTCTTGCCTCCTTAAGACTTCATTTCTTTTATGAATAATGTCCACAACGTCTAGTACAGGGTAGTCAGCGAGCTCTTCTGCTAAGATCGCTGTGGGCGGCCATTTTTGTTAGCTCCAGCTGATCTAGTGCCCCAAATGAAGGGGTGGTTGTATGTAAGCTTACATAAACCTCTTTGGAACACACCCCTGAGCACTGAAAACTGTTTGTTTACATTGAGGGTTTTCAACGGGATCACATTTACCTTATTTCAAATATTGAATTACTCTCTTACACTGTGTCTTTCCTCCAAATATATAAAAAAATAAAGTAGATATTTATAAGAACAATAAATTAGCAATGAACAGCAGCTTTTGCTATGTCTTTTGATATTTGAAATGAAGTAACTTTGTTCCAGAACCAAATTATGGTACAGCAACAGAAGCAATAATGAATTCAAAATTTTGTTAAAAAAAATGATTTGTTTGAAAAGGGAGGTGCTTGGTAACCAAGGTTTCACTGCATACTATATTTGCTGGCACATTAGACGCTCTTTTTTTTTCTTGAAAAAAGCAAATTTGAAGGAAAAAGAGCATGGCACAGAGGCAATGTGATGAGAGAGATATAGGTGGACATAAGTGAAATTAAGAAGATTATGAAAGAATTGGATGTAAGTAAGGCTCAATGACCAGATGGAGTGTCCAACTGGATACTTAAGGAATGTTGAGAACAACTGGCAGAAGGTATACATAATACCATAGTATGTTCTTTTAAGGAAGTAAAAATCCCTCTAGACTGGAAGAAAGCCAATATTGTGTCCATTTTTAAAGGAGGTAATAAAGAAGATCCACTGAATTACAGACCAGTGTCCCTAACAAGTGTGGTGGCAAAAATAGTGGAAAGAATAGTTAAAAACAGATGGATGGAATATTTAGAAGAAACACATACATTGGCTGATAGACAATTTGGTTTCAGGAGTGGAAGATCTTGTGTCACGAATTTAGTGAGCTTATATAGTAGAGCAATTGATATAATTCAAGAGAGAGAGAGGGTTGGGCAGACTGTGTTTAATTAGACCTAAAAAAAAAAAAGCATTTGATAAGGTACCACACCAGAGACTGCTATGGAAAATTTAAAAAATGGGGGGTTTGCAAGGCAACACACTGAATTGGATTACGGACTTCTTGAGGGACAGAGAAATGAGAACAGTAATAAAGGGAGAAAAATCAGAATGGTGTAGAGTTACAAGTGGAGTACCACAGGGGACAGTCTTACCCCCCATAATGTTTCTGGTGTATGTCAACGATACGGTGGATGAGGTTGACAGTTATATAAGTCTGTTTGCAGGCAATGCAAAATTATTGAAAAGAGTGGAAAACAATATGGATTGTGAAATATTACAGAAAGATCTAAATAAGATATATAAATGGAGTAAGAAATGGGAAATGGAATTCAATGCAAAGAAATGCAAGGTGATGGAATTAGGAAAAAGCAAAAGAAGACTGACAAGTTCCTACACCATGGGAGAAGTGGAAATTAAGAAAACCAAAGAAGAAAAGATTTGGGAATTACAATAAGTGATAATTTACCACCCGAAAAACATGTAAACAAAATAGTTGGGGAAACCTACGAGTTACTAAGAAAGATATAAGGAGCATTTGCTTACATGGATGAAGAGATGATAAAAATGGAATATGTGATTCAACCAAAACTGGAATATGCCACAATTGTTTGGTCACCCCATAATAAAAAGGAAATAAGGAAAATAGAAAGGATCCGAAGAGTTGCATCCAAATTGGTACCAAGTTTGAGAGGTTTAACCTATGAAGAAAGATTAAGGAGATTGAAGCTTCCATCATTACAAGAGAGAAGAGAAAGAGGGGACCTGATTGCTATATACAGAGCTTTAAAGAAGGGTAAGGATCAATTTGACAAAGAAGACTTATATGTGTGGGGACTCAAGAGATACAAGAGGACATGGAGTGAAACTGTGGGGAACAACAAGTAGAGGAGATATCAAGAAATATGGTTTCCCAAATAGAAGCAAAGAAATATGGAGCAACTTAGATGAAACAGTGGTACAAGCAACAAATATTCATGAATTTAAAGTTAAGCTGGATGCTTATAGATATGGAGACAGGACAGCATGAGCATAGCTCTTTTCCTGTAAAACACAACTATGTAAATACACACACACAAATACAGGAAAAGACCAAGGACACAGTAATTCACACACACACAAATAAAGGAAAGGACCAAGGACACAGTAATTCAGGTAATTAAAGAAAAGGAGGTTTTGGTGAGAGACACAGTGGATAAGAAGAAATGTATGGTCTTTTTTGGACTGCAAGAGAAGAAAAACTCAGTAAAGTCTGTCAGAGAGAGAGAGAAGAGAAGGAGTTGGTAAGGAAAATTATTACAATGGTCCAAGATGAGGAAGAGGGACTGGAACGAGAAGTGGAAGAAACATATAGAATTGGAAAATATAGTGAAGGGGGTAAAAGACCGTTAAAAGTGAGAATGAGATCCCACGTTGCAGTAGAGGAGATCCTAGCAAGAACTGGGAAGTTGGCTGAAAGTTCAGAATACAAGAATATTTGGGTAAAAAGAGATATGAACTTGGAAGAAAGGGAAAAAGAGAGGGATCTGAGAAATGAAGCCAAGGAAAAAAACGAGAGAAGGACAGAGACCAAGAAGAGGAAATTTTATTGGAGGGTACTAGATATGAGACTAAGGAAGTGGTATATTTGGGAAAGGGAACAAGAAATGAAAGAACCACAGCAGCAGACAGACAAATTGCATGTGGAGGGAGAAGTAGTACATTAAGAGTAATGTATACAAACAGACAGGTTACTTTCAAGTGTACTGGAAGTGCCTAACTAAAACAAAGTTAAAAGAGGAAGTCCATTTAAACTTTAAGGAAGAAGGATATAATTATTAGAGGAGAGATATAAAGGGAAAAGGAGGAGGAGTACTGATAATGGTTCGAGAAGATATATATGTGGAAGAAGTGCAATATGGAGATGGCATGGTGGAGGTCATAGGTATAACAATCAGGACCAGTGGGAGAGAAAGGAGGAGGATCATATTAACATATATGCCACTAAAGACTAATGCATGGAGGCTGGAGGATCACAAGGAAATGCAATAGGAAGTGTTGAAGTGCTTAGACAACATGATAAGGAAGGACAGTAAAATACTACTAGTGGAAGACTTTAACTGCAAAAATGTAAACTGGGAGGAGATGGAAGTTTATGGAAATGCTGGACTGTGGAGTGAAGAAATGCTACAGTTAGCTATGGTGAATACAATGGACCAATGGGTGGAAGAATTTACAAGATACTGAGGGGAGGAGGAACCATCTATGCTTGACCTGGTATTCACAAAAAAAAAAAAAAAAAAAAAAAAAAACGGAGCCCAGTCCAACTATTAAATACTTAACCCCAATGGGAAAAAGTGACCATGTGGTGTTAAACGAGTTGGTACTGCAAGATTGGGAGGTTCTACCATGTAAGGAGGATTATAAAAATGGGAGACTTAATCTCGCAAAGACAAATTTTACAGAGTTAAAATTCTTTGGGAGTATTGATTGGAAGGGACTTATGGAAGGCAAGACAGTGCAAGAGAAATACAGAACATTCCTGAAAAGCACAATGAGGGTGTGCAGATGTACCTGTATATAAAGTAAGGAGGAGCAAACATATTTGGTATAATGCCAGATGTGCAGAAGCTAAGAAGAGAAAGGATATAGCTTGGAAGGAACTGAAGAAACAAAGAAATTAAAATAATAGAGAGCAGTATAAGGAGGCAAGGAATGAGTATGTTAGAATAAGAAGAGAGGAGGAGAAACAATTTGAAAAGGATGTGGTAAAGAAATATGAAGAAGAGCCCAACCTTTTTTACAGATATATCAAAGGAAAGATGACAAGCAGAGAGACCATTAACAAGATAGTAAAGGAAGGAAGGATATACCAAACAACAGAAGAGATGAGTGAAACTATGAATGAGAGTTTCAGGTCTGTGTTCAGTGTGGACGCAGGTTTTACAGAACCAAACGAGGAGGTGAGGCAGCGGGGTTTACGGGAAGTCTTGGTGCAAAAACATGAAATTGGCAAATTGTTAGAGAAGTTGGATGTCAGGAAAGCAACGGGGCCTGATGGAGTGTCAGGTTGGACACTAAAGGAATGTAGAAAACAGGTGGTGGAGCCAATTTGGGATGTGATTAACAGCTCACTGATTGAGGGAAGAGTATCAAGAGAGTAGAAGAGAGTAAATATAGTGCCAGTACCCAAAGGAGGAAAGAGGACTGAGACACTAAATTATAGACTGATGTTGCTAACTAGCATTATGGGCAAGATCTGTGAAATAGTAATCAAGAAAAAGTGGGTGAAATATTTGGAAGAGAACGAAGTTATAAAAAATAATCAATTTGGTTTCAGAAAAGGAAGGTCATGTGTGAAAACAGAGATGGGTGGGTAGATGCAATGTACTTGGACATCAAAAAAGCTTTTGATAAAGTTCCACATAAAAGACTATTGTGGAAGATGGAGCATATAGGAGGACTGAGAGGGACAATGCTAAAATGGATGAGAGACTACTTAAAGGATAGAGAAATGAGAACTGTGATCAGGACACCTGTTCAAGTTGGAGTAATGTAACAAGCGGAGTACCACAGGGATCAGTGTTAGCACCCATTATGTTCCAAATATATGTCAATGATATGCAGTCATATCAATCTGTTTGGTGATGATGCAAAACTGTTAAGAGTAATAAAGAGCCGTGTTGATTGTATAGAGTTGCAAAGAGATATTGACAAGATTTATGGGTGGAGTAGGAAGTGGAAATTGGAATTCAGTGCTAAGAAATGCCATGTGATGGAATTGGGAAAAAAGTAAAAGAAGACCTGCATCGGACTATAAAATGGGGGAGGAAGTAATAATGAGGAGCAAGAAGGAAAAAGACCTAGGAGTGGTTTTTCAAGATACCCTGACCTCAGAACACCATATAAATGAGATATTTGGCTCGACATACAGGATGTTAACAAATATTGGGGTGGCATTTCATTACATGGATATATATATATATATATATATATATATATATATATATATATATATATATATATATATATATATATATATATATATATATATACACTCAACCCCCAGCTATCGCGAGAAATTGGTCCCTTAACATCGCCGTGATAGCTAAAAACGCGATAGCCATTGTTAAGAATACATAGGAAAAAAAAAAATTGTTCGTGGCCCGCCAGAGTAGCAACACAATTCAACATATTGGCACCTTTTTTTTCCCCTCATCTCACCATGATTTATAGATCAGTCTTGAGGAGGACATGATTTGAGCTTCGCACAGCATTATGTCCAGCACTATCACTAGTGAGGTTCATATGTGCCTTAATGTGGTCCTTCTTAAGGTAAATACCTCTCACTGTAGACTCGTTGATGCCGAACTTAGCGCCCACTGAACTTTTACTTTGTCCACTCTCGATCAATTTCACTATCTCATATTTCACAGCATATGTAAGGTTCTTCCTCTTCTTGATTTCTTTCCCAGGCGCCGCTGTTGCCTTTCGCTGGGTCGGGTTGGGTGGTAGCGATCTCCCTGGGTGGCCAGGAGGGGGAGTAGAGGCCATTGTCCCGAGATACACACGCGTGACCTTGAGATTCACCACGGCACGTGCCACTTAGTCAACTGTGGCGGGAGGGACTAGAGGGATGGGGGAGCGGGAGAGTGGCTGGATAAGGAAGCGGGAGTGTGCAAGCCAATCACGGCCTAATATGTCAGTCAAATTCAGCCAATTAGCAAGCGAATCTGGCCAAGAAATATGACGTAGCTGTCACGTGAACATCCTGGACATATAACGACTCATGGGCCGCGATAGCTCCACTAGGATTCGCGTTAGCCCATTTAATGTGTTTTTTATTGTTCCCGTGATAGCTTTAAACCGCGTTAGCAAAACCCGCTATAGCTGGGGGATAAGTGTATATATATATATATATATATATATATATATATATATATATATATATATATATATATATATATATATATATATATATACACAGTGGACACTTGTGTATCCAGATTAATTCAGCCAAGGGCCTGTAGGATATGTGGAGTTTATGGATATGTAGATGTTTGTTTTCCTGAGCCTTCACAATTGAGAAATAACTGAAAGTATGGCTAGATGAACAAGAAAACAATGTATTAAAGCACAAGGAATGTATAATATCAAAAAATGAATAGTACAAATGGTTAATACATAATGTTTGTACTCTTCCAATAATGTTGGAAATGCTACATATTATTTTAATGCTGCAATGAGTACATTTATGTAGACTGTACTTTCACTCTTGCATGCTGCTTAGCGGGATCAAGCAGTGGGCTTGAGCGCTTCAGTGATTTGAATTGTGGGGAGCCAGCCACTTGCCCATGCGATTTAAATTTCAGCCCCAAGTAAAGCTGCTGTCACATGAGGCAACTTTACTTGCTTCTACTGCAGTAGCTGCAACTGGTAGCTGCCTAGTGTGACTGGTTAGTTGTCACTAGCAAGTCCAGCTGGTGACTAAAAATACTTGCAGCTACTAAAGTTAAACATGTTCAACTTTACTCGCTGGTAGCATGTGATTTCAGGATCATGTGACCTAATTGCAGCTACTAGTAGGTCCATAGTCGCTTCATGTGACCATACAGTCACACCACCACCACTGAGTCAGCCATTGAGTTTGTTTTCCCATGTATGAAATATGACAGACAAACAAGTTTTTAAGTGGTTAGGGGATGAAATCATTAAGAGTTTTGGACATTTATAGAAAATATGAAGGTTTGTGGGAAACAAACAATGAAAACTACATGAACAGAAATGCAAGGGAGCTGGTGTTGAGACTGCTGATGAAGAGCCTCTGAGGAAGAAAATAAAGAACTTGAAGGATGCACATAGGAATGAAGTGAACAAGGTGAAGAAATCTATGACGATGTTTATAAACCAAAGCTTTTTGGTTTGAGAAAACAGATGCCTCCTGGAGAAACATTATATCTGGAAGGTCACTTGCTATATACCGTAGTGCTATTTCCAGTCTGGTCTTGCACAGAATTGCCATTCTCATAATAGTTTTTTTTTTTTATTATTATTATTATTATTTCTAGTTGTAATCAAATCAAGCAACTCCTCAAACTTTGCTGAACTAATACGCAAGATGTTCCTGTAACCAGTTGGGTCTTCTACAGCCAATTCTCTCAATATACTGATAGATGCTCCCAACTTTTCCCTACTGACTTTTCACTCTTTTACCAACTTTTTTTTCTTTTGAGTTTCAAGTTTGTCTGACACTTCTTATCCCATTTTGGCACATACTAACTGGATTAATTGGTTTAAAACCTGGTGCCTGATCCTTGACATGACCACTCTGCACAAGAAACATGGGACTACTAAAATGCTAGATGTCGATTCATCGGTGCAAGTACCAGCAAGTAAAGTTACCTTGTGTGACTGGCTCAGTAACAGTGAATGTCATTATAGTGGGTAGTTGCTGCTACTTGTAACAGTGAGTAAAGTCACTTCGTGTGAATATGGTTTAAGACTTAGGAGGCTGCTCCAGATAATGGTTATCTGGATATGGGGGCATCTACTGTGTGTATATTGTTACATGCAGACATCTCTTACGTCTATGAGCCAGGTGCCAGAGTTACTGTAACTTTTGTATAAATTTAAAGTTAACCTTCCCCATTTAATTTACCTCATCCCCCTTTCTTTATGAGAGTTGAGACTGCAGGGATGTATAGAAGAGAACCTCTACCCTATTGTGTCATTCGTTTTGATCGAGCTCCCCAAATAGAACCTCTAGAATTTTTAAAACATAAATGTTTTACTGTGAAGGAGAGCAGCATAGAGTGGTGGGCAGGTCAGCTGCCTGCCACCCTCTTGGCTCTCCTTTCCTCCACCCCCTCTCTCTCTTTGTCTGTGATAGCAGTGGTGTCTGGATGTGCAGCTGTCTCCTTAGTCAGTCAGTGTCCAGCAACATAAGAGTAAAGACACATATCTGTAGAGGTAGAGCAAGGCAAGAAGACTAAGGGGGATATATATTCTAGAGGGCCTTTGCTTGATTAGACATTATTTAAGTATTCAAAGCAGTACACCTCTGCTTATTAGGTGAAATAAGAGTCTCCAGGAGTCTGCCTGTGGATATTGTGCCTCTTTAATTTGATTAGATATCTGTTAACACCAACTCCTCAATGCTGGCCAGGTGTTTTGGTGCATCTGAGAACGGTTCGTTGGCTCTCTCTTTTGTCTGTTGGTTGTGTTCTTAAATCTGTAGCGTTTTGTGCCATTAAATGCAACTGGCTCTAGAAGTTCTGCTTGGAGCCTTGGAGCCAGAGGATATAGAGATTCTCTTTTGATTGGTGGTTGTTTCCTCTCTCCCTCAGCCTTACCGTGTTTAGCTGATACTGGTCTGTCTTCTGGCAGATTTTAAATATACTGTTGGCCAACAGGAAGACATAATAGTCTGTGGGTGTGGGAGGACACGTCTTATTGTGGGAGGTAGCTCACAGATTATTATAAACCTCTGAGGTATGTTTGTCCTTTGTCGTAGCTGTGATTCCCTGGCACATGGTTTGCGACTCTTTCTCAGCAAGTCGAAGTTAGTTGGCACTTTACCTGTAGGTGGGTGAAACAGCAAGTCTGTATGATCTCATATATGTAATCTTTATAGGAGACCAGTAAGACTTTGTAAACATGTATGTGGGCCCCTCACTAAACTACATAGGAGGTAGTTTGGGGAAGCTGACCCGACCCAAGTTAGCGACAGCTGAGAGAGGCTGAAGTTGGTGTTGTAACTATATATATATATATATATATATATATATATATATATATATATATATATATATATATATATATATATATATATATATATATATATATATATATATATATATATATATACACACACACACACACACACACACACACACACACACACACACACACACACACACACACACACACACACACACACAGGGTGTCCCACGAATTAAGGTTCATGCTTTGGGATTTGATAGTTCGAGTAATTTTAAGATGAAAAATGCTCTATACACATATGCTGTCTTGCTTTATTTTGCGAGAAATTAACATGTAAGTTATGTGATGTGGAAACTGCTTGTCTGGGTGCTCAGCTCGCTACATATTCGAATGGTGCCACACAGCATTAACCCTTTCCTTCCGGCGCTTAAATTATTTTCCCGTTTTGTATGACGGCTAAAAATGGTAAACCTAGAAATTGTCAGAAAATTGTTTGAATACTAATAATTATTTTCTCTTTGATATTCTGAATACAATGATATACTTTGTAGCTCGATGTGACCTCTCAAAGTTGAGTTTATGCCTTATAAAGGATTCCTCCTCCTCCCGCTGTGTGATCCGTCATCCAGAAACACCCCGGAGAGCGATGATGCCGCGCGCACACTCTCTCTCTCTCTCTCTCTCTCTCTCTCTCTCTCTCTCTCTCTCTCTCTCTCTCTCTCTCTCTCTCTCTCTCTCTCTCTCTCTCTCTCTCTCTCTCTCTCTCTCTCTCTCTCACTTGGAGGGGAAATTGTACACTTCCAATGAGAGAGAGAGAGAGAGAGAGAGAGAGAGAGAGAGAGAGAGAGAGAGAGAGAGAGAGAGAGAGAGATTTCATCCCTTTTCATATCAAGTTTCAGGCAAATAACATTATCTCTCTCTCTCTCTCTCTGACAAGTTACCTTCTACCATTTTATTATAAAATCGAAGATAATGAAAAAATTACCATGAAAGAATGATAGGTATCATCTCTTTGTTCTGATAAAACAGGTGGATCCTGTAAATCATTTTCCGAGTCCTCACTAATGTCTTCGCTTTCTTCATCTTCTTCTAAATATTCACTGTCACTGTCTTCAAACTCAGAAGCACTGCTAAATACATATGTTGTGTCCTGCTCCATGGTGAGTTATGATCTGAGATCCTTGGCTCTTATCAGGATGTCTCTTCACACTTATCATGGTGCTTTCCACCCGGCGAGTGCTTTCCACCCGGCGGGTCGCTGGGGTTGCCAAGTGTCGCCCAGAGAAAAGGAAAATAGCTTAGTTACCACTAAATTTCCAGAGCTAGTGACAACACTACATGTGGAAACATGCCAGACACTTCCACTCACACCATCTGACTCGAGAAACCGCGCTTGGACCTCAAAATTGAGGCGCGAAAATTCTTGATTACCGGTATGATTGCCGTCGCTACGGACGCATTTTTGCAATCGTATATATACGATTGCCGGAAGGAAAGGGTTAAGTGATCATCTTTTGTGTACAGTCTATAGTGACAAATCCTTACAGGAAACAGTTAGCAAATGATGGATTAAGTTTTTGTATGTGTCAGTGAAGAAAACATACAGGTAAAACAATGGTTGTTTAGTGCTACTTTTTAAATATAAGTGGCAACTTACCAGTTTCATGATGACTGCCTGGTGTTGGCACCAGTCCTGTAAATACCCCTTTAGATTAAACAATATTCTTTGTAAGTGATGAAAAATTGTACTATGTTCTATGAATCTTACCCATTTATGTATTTGTGTATTTGTGTTAGTATTCTTGTACTGATGTTGGGGCTTAGTATCATCATCTGGATGATACTGCCTTGACCTGTTCACATACATTCAGCTGCTGCAGAAGTACTGGGGATAGGCTACATCCTTTCTCACAGAGATCCTGATGCACTCTGTACAATACTCTGCTATCTGGGTGTCTTCTGACTGCGTACCTGCATTTGTATTCTACTACTGCAGCTTGGGCTGTATCATCACAGAATGAATATCATGTCATGAATATTATCACATGAATATCATGTTTGAATACTCAGTGTTACTGAATGTGAAAGGCATCTTCACTATAGCAAAAAAGATGCACTTTGGCAATCAGCTGATTGATAATGCCTGTCACTTTGGTGTCAAGATGTCAACTGTTTGGTGTTGAGGTGCGATGGTGACAGTTGCAGTGAATTGCCATGTATGTTTAAAAAGTGGCACTTAACAACCACTGTAATGCTGTTACATGTGTTTTCTTCACTAACACTTACAAAAATGTAATGTCACTTACTAATTGTTTCCTGTAAGGCTTTGACTGCATAGATTGTACACAAAAAATTATCACTTAATATTGTGCAGTGCTATTGAAGAATATAGCAAGCCAAGGAGGGAAGGAAGGAGGTGGAGGCCCACCCAGGTGAATGGTTCCCACAACACACAACTTACACATTAATTTCTTGCAAAATAAAGCAAAACACAGCATATGTGTGTAGAGTATTTTCAACTTAGAATTACTTGAACTACTGAAACCCAATATATGTACCTTAAACTGTGAGACACCCAGTGTATATATATATATATATATATATATATATATATATATATATATATATATATATATATATATATATATATATATATATATAGTTCTCAAACTTAATTTGTTCTTGAATGCCATTCAAAATCAGAAATGTTTGAAAACTGAAACTATTTTCCTTGTAGGAATCAATGTAAAATGGATTAATTTGTTCCTAGACACCAGTCTACCCTCTCTTAGAGGCTTATGGTATGCTCTCATTGCCAAAATTGTTGCTTTACAACATCTCCAGCTCACAAATTATTTATTCAGAAAGGATGTAATGAATGAACTTTGTGACACAAAACTCATCAGAAGATACTGCTTAGACCAATCTAGAGAGCGAAACTTTACAGAGGGACACAGAGAAGAGCAACCCACTTACCGCCAAAATGAATGTGATCATAACACTCAGACATATTGATGCTGGGAAAGCTACTGGAAAAATGCAGTTATGTAGTAGTGATGACATTGGATGTCATTGAGGGAGCCACAAGTGGCTCATGATTACTCCTGAGTGCCAAAAATTGTTTGTTTACATCGAGGCTTTTTAACGCGATCACATTTACTTATATCAAAAATTGAATTACTGTCTTACACTCTGTGTCTCTCCTCCAAATATATAAAAAATGAAAAATATTTATAGAAACTATAAATTAGTAATAAATAGCAACTTTTGCTATGTCTTTTAATATTTGAAATCAAGTAACCTTGTTCTAGAACCAAATTATGGTACCACAACTTAAGCAATAATGAATTCAAAATTTTGTTCAAAACCAATTTGTTAAAAATGGAGATGTTTGGTAACTGAGGTTCCACTGTATGTATGTATGCATGTATGTATATATATATATATATATATATATATATATATATATATATATATATATATATATATATATATATATATATATATATATATATATATATATATATATATATATATATATATATATATATATATATATATATATATATATAAAGAGAGAGAGAGAGAGAGAGAGAGAGAGAGAGAGAGAGAGAGACAGGAACCTCAGTTATGGAATTGCTCCCTTTTCAAACAAATTGGTTTAGGGAGAATATTTTGAACTTATAATTGCTTTGACTGAAGTACTGTCAATTGATTCTTGAACAAGCTACGCACACATTTTGCATATTAATCATGCTGCAGCCCTTGCATAGTACACATCTGCACCATACTTTTCTCTTTTTTGGTTTTCCTATTTATTGTTCTATTCTTCATTTAGTTGTAAATGAACTGTTATGAGTGGCAACATAGAAGTGATAAAGAATATGAAGATGAGGAGATAGGAAGACAATGAAGAGGGCAGCAAGAAGAGAGAGAGAGAGAGAGAGAGAGAGAGAGAGAGAGAGAGAGAGAGAGAGAGAGAGAGAGAGAGAGAGAGAGAGAGAGAGAGAGAGAGAGGGGGACTGAGCAAGTGGCCGAGCTCCTTCCCCTCCCCACCCCTCCCCTGTTGTTCCCCTCCCCCACCATATAAGTCACTGCCTTTGATGTCTGAGACTGCAGGCAGTGTCTGTTTCTCACTCCAGTTGGTCTCTGGATTATGGAAGAGCATGGCATATCAGTCAGAGAGAGAGAGAGAGAGAGAGAGAGAGAGAGAGAGAGAGAGAGAGAGAGAGAGAGATTTAGAACTGGTGGTTAGAACATTCAAGTTATGAACTTCTGCAGATACAAACAAGAGGCCTAGGTCAGGAGCAATCTTGAGCTAGCTGTTCATCAAGATCAAGATCAATTTACTGCACTACAGCACCACTGCATAATGTAAAATGTGAGGATAACACAAACACTCAAACACAGCTAGGCTATTTGGTATGGCTGTGTGATATATGAGCTGCTGTGTGGCTTTTGTGATACAAGTGATATGTGGTGTTGCTGGGAATGATATAAATTGTTGAGTGACAGTGTGGTATGAGATGTTGCATGACTAGTATGATGTGTGGCATGATGTGAAATTGTGTCCATGGTGTGGCTAGGTGTTACGTATGATGTGGTGGTATTGACAGTTGTGCATGGCATGCTGTGGAGGGTGAGATGTGAGTTGTGATGTGGCTATATGTGATGTTGGTTGAGGTGTAGCTGGGTGTGGTGTGGCTTCATGTGGTATGACTGATTGTGATATGGTTTGTTGTGTGGCTAGTTGTGGTGTGTAGTGTGATGTAACTGTGTGGCTGAAACTGGCTCAAGGGAAATCCTGAGTCATTTGCAGCAGCAGGATCTAGATCAAGATGCTGCATCACCACACCACTGTGTTTTGTTGAATGTGAGAACAAATCACTCACACAATGCTAAGTTATGTGGATGACAAAAAGAAGCATTTTTCAGCCCCCCCAAGTTTTGCAGTCCTTGAGTCTAGCAATATAGCTCTAAAAGAAAAGCAAGTACAAAACTTGAGAGGGTACTGTACATCCAAAAAATTATAAATCAATGATTTATGAACAGAAGGACTTATACAAGACTGCCTGAAACCTAACTTGTTTGTAATGTGGGGGAGTTCCTGCACTTATTTTTTTGTACCAATCCAATTATTTACTTGTTTGTCACAGTACTATAGCTATAGTGGCTTGCATGCAAGAGAGGGAGAGAAAGGCTAAGTGTCACACTATATTGCAAAAGCACATTTCTGACTTTGGCAGAACAAACTTTATGTTCAATGCCTCAGAAACTCAATTCCTCCATTTATCAACTCAATACAACCTTCAAGATAACTATCCCCCCTTTTTTTCCATGACACTCAATTGTTCACCTTTTCTACACTAAATATCATCAGTCTGCCCTTTACTAATAATCTAAACTGGAAATTTCACTCCTCATCTCTAGCTGAAATAGCTTCTATGAAGTTAAGCATTCTGAGCTTCTTTGAAGTTAAGTGTTCTGAGTTGTCTCCAATTTTTCTCACCCTCAGCTGCTAACTCTGCACAGGGGCTTTATCTGTTCACATATGAGGGGATTCCACTCACACTACTCTTGTAGACAGGGTGGAATCAAAAAGCATTTTGTCTTATCAACTCTCCTTTAACTGACTGGCTTCAACCTCTCTCTTATCAATGCAGTATTGCACCTCTTGCTATCTCCTACTGCTATTTTCAAACTAAATGCTCTTCTAATCTTGCCAACTGCCTTGCTGCACAAGATCTTTTACTTTCTCACTCCTATTCTGTCCACCTCTCCAATGTAAGAACTAACCATTATTCTCAATCACTTCTCCCTTATTCCGGTAAGCTCTAAAACTCCTTGCCTGCTTCTGTATTTCCTCACTCCTATGACCTGAACTCAAGAAGGTTTCAAGATTTTTTATTTTTTATTTATTTATTTATTTTTTTCTGTAGGAGGGGCATCAGCTAAGGGCAACAAAACTGTAACAAAAAAAAAAAAAAAGGCCCACTGAGATGCCGGTCCCTGAACAGAGTCAAAAGCAGTAGTCAAAAATTAGTGTTTTCAAATCTTCCCCCTTGAAAGAGTTCATGTTATAGGAAGGAGGAAATACAGAAGCAAGAAGGGAGTTCCAGATTTTATCAGAGAAAGGGATGAATGATTGAAAATATTGGTTAAGTCTTGCGTTAGAGAGGTGGACAGAATATGGGTTAGAGAAAGAAAAAAAGTCTTGTGCAGCAAGGTTGCAGGAAAGGGGGAGGCATGCAGTTAGCAAGATCAGAAAAGCATTTAGTATGAAAAAAGTGGTAGAGGATAGGAAATGCAACACTGGGGTGATGAGAAAGAGGCCGAAAACAGTCTGTTAGAGGTGAAGAATTGATAAGACAAAAAGCTTTTAATTCATCCTGTCTAAAAGAGCCATATGAGTGGGACCCCCCATACATGTGAAGTATACTTAATACATGGACAGATAAGGCTCCTGTACAGAGTTAGCAGTCTGTTTTAGTTAGAGCAGCTGTTTTAGTTAGAGATGATATGTGAAGTTTCTAGTTTAGATTATAAGTAAAGGACAGACTGAGGAGGTTTAGCATAAAAGAGTGGGACAGTTGAGTGTCACTGAAGAAGAGAGGATAGTTGTCTTGAAGGTTGTATTGAGCTGATAGATGGAGGAATTGAGTTTTTGAGCCATTGAACAATACTAAGTTTGTCCTACCCCAATCAGAAATTTTAGAGAGATCAAAAGTCAGGCATTCTGAGGCTTCCCTGCATGAACTGTTTACTTCCTGGAGGGTTGGATGTCTATGAAAAGACGTGGAAAAGTGCAGGGTGGTATCATTAGCGTAGGAGTGGATAGGACAAGAAGTTTAGTTTAGAAGATCATTGATGAATAATAGGAAGAGAGTGGGTGACAGGAGAGAACCCTGAAGAACACCTCAATCTGTTAACAGATTGAGGAAAAGAACAGTGACCATCTACCACAGCAGCAATAGAATGATCAGAAAGGAAACTTGAGATGAAGTTACAGAGAGAAGGATAGAAGCTATGCGAGGGTAGTATGGAAATCAAAGCTTTGTGCCAGACTCTATCAAAAGCTTTTGCATGATCCTTTTGACCTTTCTTCAGGAACTGGTACCTCAGTTAGCCTTTGCTTTTTTTCTCTTTTTTTACTTTTCCCCCCCCCCTTGACCAGTACCCATCTTACAAGGAAAAGAGAGATGGTTCACTACTGCAGTGCCACTACATCCATTGCATAGCATTGCATTATGCTGCATCAGTGCTGCACCTCTGTGTCATACCAGATGTGAGAAAAAACACATTCACACAGTTCTAGATGTCATAGCACTGCACTGCTGCAATGCTGCATCACACTGAATGTGAGAGCAAAATGCACACACACACAGTTCTAGGCAATGTGGCCAGAATAAATAAGTGTTTTTCAGTGTTTTCAGTACCTGAGTTTTGCGATCCACTAGTTTAGTGCTGTGACATGGGAATAAAGCAAGCACGAAACTCTAGAGGGTACTGTAGTCATCTTAACCTCCACTGATTTTTTTTTTCTTTTTTTTTTTTTTCACATTTTTATAAAGGTTATAATCCCATCTCCCATTCATCTCTTCTGTCATATGCTCCTCATATAGATATTTCTTCAGCATTTTAGTTGCTACTAATTATTTTTTCTCGCCAGGTGACATAATATATTATTTTTAATTGTATTATGCACACCATCAGTTCTCAATATTTCCTTATCTTTATAAGCAAATGCTAATTTCATATTCATTAACTATCTGTTTTTCTTGTCATCGTATTTATGTCATCTTTTTTATGTATATTTTTACACTGATGACTGAGGGTGGTAGTTATTTTCCTTCCATACATCTTATGTCAGAGCTATAAAAATGCTTTATTTCATGCTTCCTGTTGTAGGGACAACATTTTTGAGGTAAATGCAGAAAAGCTGTTAATTAAAAGCAAGTCATGAGGGATAAATTAAGACCTGGTTGATGGTTGTGATATAAAGTCTATCAAGCACAATGCTTGAATATTACTTTGACTTCCATAAAGATTGATATATGTGTTTCATGCATAAGACTGGAAGTTGATACCTCAACCTGAGTGCCCCAAGTACTTAAGTGCAGAGGAAACATAAAATTGGATTTGCTGGAATATTATGTGTGTTTTTTAGTTAATTATGTTGAGTTTTCAGCTTGAATTTGTTACATCATTAACATGAATAGTTTCTCCCTTCATGTGCATGATGATGTGCACCTTTAAATTATGCAAATCTTCAGTGGACTGAGTGTGCAAACTAAGCAGCCATTTAGACATGATCCAACTTGACTAAAATGCTATTTTTAACATCAATAAAATTAACAAATTCAAACTGGATTTTTTTTTTTTATTGTGTATAAACATGTGTAAAGTTATGCATGCAATTCTGAGAATATATGTACTTAGGTTACAATCAAGTGTATTTGAACACTTCAGTCTTCTGCTTTTGGTATTTTATAAATTTTACACAAAGTATATATAATATATATATTTTTTTTTTATTGATGCAAAGGTGCAACTAAGAAAAGTATAAAGGAATTAAAATATTTATTTGATGTTATATGTGTACATTAAAGATATTGGTGTGATGTAATCTTGAAGCAAAGCAGTCAATTTTTATTATGATAACAGAAAACTACTAAGATGGAAAGAAAGAAATAATGAAGCTGTCAAAAATTGATGGGGAGAAAAAAAAGTAAACTTGTGCTGGTATATATGCATTTATATATATATATTTTTAGATAAAACTTGAGTCAGTCATATTGGCCTGTCTTCATATCCACTTTTTTGACAAATTTAATCTTAAAAATCATGGATGTTCTTTGCATACACCAACTAAACATCCAATCCATTCTAAGCATCAATACTTTTATGACTGTGTATTTATGTATGTATGTCTTGCTGTTTTCTTAAGTCTTGTATGCTCATAAAGAAAATTGTAAAAGTTTATGAAATCAAATAATCAATTTTTCTCAAATAAAACATGGTACTTTTTATGAAAATACAGATAATAGTTTCATTGAGCTGATCATGTTTATGTAATTTCTGTATGTTTTATTAGTGATAAACTATAATATTAATAATGTATTGTGTTGTCATAATTCATGATACATTACATTGATTGTGTAGTAAAGTACTAAGTTAATTGTAAACAAACGCTGACTCAGAGATAACGAATATGTAGTAACTGGATTTTACTATAATTTATTTTCAAGAAATATTACACACACATACACACACACACACACACACACACACACACTGTGGTTAGCCACGATGGAAGAGGGACATCAGGCTTCCAAGCAAAGCCTCACCTAGTGTACATCAGGAAAGGAGTGCTTTAAAATCCCTGTCTCCATATCTAATATGATTAAGTGGAAAGAAAGCAAAGAAAAAAGTGTCTGGAAGAAAAGGGAAAATGGACACCTGTGGGAAATGGAGGTAATGGGAAATAGAGACTCATAGGAAATGGAGATCCATGGGAAAGGAAGGAGGATGGTGGATGAGGTTTTGTTTACCTCTATAAAGGAGAGTGGTTCCAAGAAAAAGAGGAGTACAGATATGGTTGAAATAGATTTCTCCAGTTCTGGGGGTGGAAATGGGGAAGATAAGGAGAATTGGTAGAAGAGGAGAGTCGATCAACTGGAACAGCACATGGACAAAATGTGGGAGATGTTTGAATCAATGAGAGAGAAGCACAAAGAGGAGTTAAAGATATTGGAAACAAGAGTGGAGAATTTGGAATGGGAGGTGGAGTACTGCAAGAGGGAAATAATTAATGATGTGGAAGCAGTAGTTGGATTGAGCAGAGAACAGAGTGAGTGGAGGGTAAAGAGAGAGGGAGACAAAGAGGAAGTGGAGTAGAAAGTGTGATTGCAAGCAAAGTGATAACTTAAGGTGAAAAGCTAGATTTTAGGAAATTAATTAAAAAACAGATGGAGGACTTCAAAGAGTCCAGGATTGCAGAGAAAGTGGTGAAGGTGATTAAGAATAATGAATAATTAGTAAGGGGTACTGTAGATAAGAGGAATAGTGTGATTCTGTTTGTAGTGAAAGAGGAGAAAAGCCCAATTTAGTCAGAAAGAACTGAAATAAGTGATTAATAGAATGGCGGAGAAAGTGATGAATGAAGGAAGAGATCTGATGAGTGAAATAGATGACTATTATAGAGTTGCAAAATTTACTGAGGAGAAGAACAGGCTGATAAGAATAAGATTTAAAGTACAGTGCAAGGCAGAGGTGTTAGATAGCCCATGGAAGTTGGCAGGGGATGCGAACACTAAGCAGATGTGGCTGAGAAAGGATCTGAATGAGGAAGAGAGAAACAGCTGTATTATTAAATTTCCCCTTCCGCTTCCCATCCCTTTACACTTCCCTTGTCCGTTTATGGTAATATTAATCTCCATACCTGTGGGTGTGTTTAAAAATGTGGCAAAGGGTGGCGGGAGGGGGTAGAAAAAGTGTTGACTCAGTGGGGTGAGAGACAAGACACCTTCACCTTCCCTTCATATCTTTTTGGAAACAATACACTTATTGATTTGTTTTTAACAGAAGGTAATGCATTTATAAATGTGAAAAAAATATTGAATGATGTAACATTTCAGACTTTGCTTAAATGGATATGTCTGTAATGTTTCTGGAGACATTGGTGTTCCCATGTGATTGTAAACATACCCTGCAGCAGTGTGGCCTCCTGCTGCTGGTATGAGTTGCCAGAGAGAGAGAGAGAGAGAAAGAGAGAGAGAGAGAGAGAGAGAGAGAGAGAGAGAGAGAGAGAGAGAGAGAGAGAGAGAGAGAGAGAGACTGCAGGGAACATCATACCAGACAATGGTGTGCAGCTCCTCAAAGAACACACACACACATACACACACACACACATGACTGAAGTGAAGATAAAATAGGCAGGAAATGGTCTGAAGACCTTTGTTGTGGTATATGTCCCACCTAAGACAAGCTCATGGGATTCAAATGGATATAATACTCTATTGGAAAACACAAGAAATTGTTTGGACAGAATAATGAGCAAGAATGACAGGATAGTATTGCTAGGAGATTTTAACTGGAAAGAAGTTTGTTGGGAAGATTTGACAACCATGGGATGGGTCATGTCATGGGGATACAGACTCTTGATGCTAGCAATGAAAATGCATTTACCCACTGGGTTAGAGAAAATACAAGATACAGAGAAAATGAAGAACCATCAAGACTAGATTTAGTATTTACAAAAGAACCAGAAATTGTTGATGATATGGAATACAAATGTCCAACAGGAAAAAGTGACCACATGGTAATAGAACCAACCTTAAAAGAATTTAAAGAAGAATTAAGAAGAAACCATAAGACTGGAAGATTCAGTTATAGGAAAGGAAAATTTGATCAGCTTAAGAAATACTTTGAAGAAACTGACTGGATTAAGTTTAAAGAAGTCAGGGGAGTGGAAAGGAAATGGAAAGAATTTGTCGAAATATATAATGAAGGAGTGCAAAGATATATGTACCAAAAGTAAGAGGAAAGGAAGTTGGACATAAGGTCTGGTTTAATAGATGTGAATTATCAAAAAAGAAAGAGATACTGCTTGGAAAAAATGGAAGAGAGGAAGAAGATAAAATTTGTGGGCAGAGTATAAGTCAAAGAGAAATTAATATGTTAAGATATGAAGAGAAGAGTATAGAAAATATGAGAAAGACATAATAGATAAATGCAAAGACCAACCAAAACTGCTCTACAGACATATCAACAATAAAGTACAACAAAAGGAAATAATTGAAAAATTAGAGGTGGATGGCAAAGAATATGAACAGGTTGAGGATATGGTAGAGGTGATGGGTGATGCCTTTATGTCAGTTTTCACCAAAGAAAGCAAGTTTATAATGCAAGAAAGTGAAGGAGCAGCAGTTAACTCTCTTAAGAAATTAATGTAACTGTCAATGAAATGCAGGAAATGATGCAGAAGTTAGAAGTAGATAAAGTACAGGGACCAGATGGTATATTAAACTGGGTTTTAAAGGAATGCAATAGTCAGTTGGCAGACAAAATACATCATATTGTGGAGCATTCATTACAAGAGAGAAAGGTACCAAGTGACTGGGAAAAGGTTGACATTATACCAGTATTTAAAAGAGGGTTGTAAAAATGACCCTCGGAACTATAGACCAGTATCATTAACATCAGTTGTGGCAAAAATATGTTAATGAACTATGAAAGATAGATAGACAAAATTTTTGGAATAAAATGGCATGATAATTGATAGGTAATTTGGATTTTGTAGAAGATCATGTCCAATTAATTTGATTTCTTTTTACTTGAGAATAATTGACAAAGTACAAGAGCGAGATGGATGGGTAGATGGTATCTATCTGGATTTGAAAAGGCCTTTGACAAGATGCCACATAAGAGACTCTTGTGGAAGATAAGGAACATTGGTGGAGTAAGAGGGGGACTCTTGAAGCGGATGGAAGACTTCCTAAGCAATAGAAAAATGAGAAATGAGACCAAAGGTCATCTCAGAGAAAAGTAGCAAGTGGAGTAACTCAAAGTTCTGTACTAGCTCCAGTCATGTTCACTTTGTACATTAATGATATGACAGAAGGGATCAACAGCTATATGAGTTTATTTGTGGATGATCCTTAATTGATGAAAAAATAGAAATGGAAGATGATCAGAAAGCTTTACAACAAGATTTGAAGCAGATTGGAAAATGGAGCTGTAAATGGGAAATGAATTTTAATGCAAAAAAAAATGTAGCTTATTGGAATTTGGGAAAAGTAAAAAAAGACCATCTGGTGATTACAAGTTGGGATATGACTATATTGGAAAAAGAATAAAGGAAAAAGATCTTGGATTGATAGTAGCAGACACATTAACAGCTGATTACCATATAAACAAGATTGTTGGGGAAACAATGAATTTGCTAAAAAATATAAGAATTACATTTGCATACTTGGATGAAGAAATGATGAGGAAACTAACTGTAATGATGATTCGTCTGAAATTGGAATATGCAGCTGTAGTATGGTGACCAAGTCTCAAGAAACACATCAGGAAACTGGAGAGGATACAAAGAGCAGAAACAAAGATGATCCCAAACTTAGGTGAAAACACATGAAATGAGACTAGAAAAACTAAACCTTCCAACTCTGGAACAAAGAAGGGAGAGGAGATTTAATTACAATATATAGACTAATGGAAGGACCGGAAAAGCTAGACAGCAATGAAATTGTGACGTGGGATATAAGAGACACTAGAGGTCACAGAAAGAAGCTGAAAAAGGAAATTTGTAGGAGAGATATTAAAAAGAATAGTTTTCTACAAAGAGTAGTTGATACATGGAACTGTCTAAATAAGGATGTGGTGCAAGCAAAAACTATTCACAATTTCAAGGCCAAGTTAGATAAAAACAGATACAGAGGTGGGACAGTATGAGCATAGCTCTTTTCCAGCATGACACAACTAGGTAATTACACACACACACACACACACACACACACACTGAAAAGTTGTTCAAGTTATAAAACAGAAAGAAAACTTGGTGAGAGACAATGTGGATAAGAAAAAACTGTTGTGGTATTTGGCCTAAAGGAAGAAAATACTCTTCAGAGTAGAAGAATACAAACAAGTGTGGATAAAAAAAGATAGAACCAGAGAAGAGAGAGATACTATAAATGAACTAAGAAAAGAAGCAAGTGAAAAAAATGGAAAACAAGCAGAGGTGGAGAAAACAGTTCTTTTGGAGGGTCATGAACATGAGGTTGAGAAAGTGGTAGAGGAAGAAAGTAAATGTGGAAGAGGAAGACTAAAAGTGGCATACACGAACATAAATGGGCTAATGTCGGCAGTATTGGAACTAGAGGAGAAACCGGACATCATGGGAATTGTTGAAACTAAATCGGCAAGTGAAGGGGAGCTGGAGAAGAGACAGTGGAAGACCCAAAAGAGGTGGCTGAAGTGTTTAACAGATACTTCCACTCTGTGTTTACTGAGGAAAATTATTTCAGAGGTGAGAGGACAGCGTTAGAAAAAGGAACCGACCTAAAGGAGGTTAAAACATCAGTAGAAGTAAAGAATATGTTGGAAGACCTGAATGTAAGGAAAGCAATGGGTCCTGATGGTGTATTGAGTTGGATTTTAAAAGAGTGTAGCTCAGCGTTGTGTAGTGTAGTGTCAGCGCTGCACAATATGATTAGCACCACCCTGGTAAAAGGTAGAGTACCCATAGAATGGAAATGGATATTACCCCAATTCACAAGACTGGAAGTAAAGAAGATCCAATAAATTATAGACCTGTATCGCTCACAAGTGTGGTGGCGAAGATCTGTGTAAAGATCATCAAGAACAGATGGGTTAAATACCTAAAAGACAAGGTGATAACAGAGAAACAGTTTGGCTTTAGAAAAGGAAGATCTTGTGTTACGAATTTGATAAGTTTCTACTCAAGAGTGATAAATATAGTGCAAGAGAGAGATGGATGGGCTGACTGCATATACTTAGATCTGAGAAAAGCATTTGATTAAGTTCTGCAGAGAAGACTAATATGGAAATTGGAAAAAATTGGAGGACTCGGTGGATCACTGTTAAAGTGGATGACAGACTTTTTGACAAACAGAGAAATGAGGACAGTAATTAAAAGCACCAGGTCGAACTGGAGAACAGTAATAAGTGCAGTCCCACAAGGTTAGGTACTTGCACCTATTATGTTCGCAGTTTATGTAAATGATATGACAGAAGGTGTAGAAAGTTACATGAACTTTTTTGCTGATGACGCTAAGATTATGAGGAAAGTAATAAATGAAGAGGATGGCACTGCTTTAAATCAGGACTTGATTAAGATTAATGAATGGTCATTGAGGTGGAACATGGAGTTTAATGCTAAAAAATGTAGTGTGATGAGGTTTGGAAAAAGTGTGAGAAGACCAGTTGGCAACTATTACTTAGGGAATGAGGAAGTCTCTATAAGATCAGAAGAAAAGACCTAGGAGTAATTATTACTGATAATTTGTCATTTGGGAAGCTTATAAACAAAATTATAGGAGAAACATATAATCTGCTGAGAAACATCAAGATAGCATTCTCCTATATTGATGAAGATATGATAAAAAAAACTGATAACAACAATGATACATCTGAGATTGGAATACGCAGCATTAGTGTGGTTGCCAAGTTTGAAAAAGGATACAAGAAAGTTAGAAAGAATCCAGAGAGCTGCAACTAAAATCCCTGCAAGCTTAAGAGAGTATAGTTATGAGGAAAGGTTGAAGAGATTGGGCCTGACTACACTAGAAAAAAAGGAGGGAAAGAAGTAATTTAATAGCAATATATAGAATATTGGAAGGAATGGAAAAGTTGGACAGAGAAGACCTCATGATACCAGAAACGAGAGACACAAGAGGACATGGAAGGAAATTGAAAAGAAGTGTTTGCAGAAGAGACATCAAGAAACATAACTTTCCCCACAGAAGTATAACAGTGTGGAATGAACTTAAGGATGAGACTATGTGTGTAAAAACAATTAATAAATTTAAAGAAAATCTAGATAAAAGCCGATATGGAGATGGGACGGCATGAGCCTAGTGTGGCTCTTGTCCTATATTTTACAACTAGGTAAATACAACTAGGGAAATACACACACACACACACACACACACACACACACACACACACACACACACACACACACACACACACACACACTGCCTGTAAAATTGAGCATCTCTTGCCAGCAGTGTGTGTGGTAAAGTGTGATAGAGAGCGAGACTGGTTGGTAAACATTAGACAGTGGTGTATATAAATGCATAAATCAACCATTGTGGCATAACTAGCAACTCATACCAGTAGACCTAGCCAGCCTCCAGGACCCCCGCACCCCTGTGAGTGATTTTCAAGGTCACTAGCATATCTCTGATTTTTTCATTTCCTATTTACTTGTAGATCATTAACTTTATGCATTATTTTACATTATATAATGTATATTAGTGAAAATGTAAGCAAAAAATGCATTCATTGTCTAATTTCTCAGAATTACTGGTTTGAAAGGACTGCCAACATTAATCTTGGTTCACCATGGTGAACCCAAGATTTGGGAAGGGGACAAGGTTCACCTCAAATACTCCAGCCACATGCGTGAGGTCAGGGATGGGACGGAGAAGGGGAATTTAAGCTGAAAGACTGAGTGAGCTTCGGAAGGAGGTGCAGGATAAAAATGAGAAGAGGTCAGAAGAGGAAAAGAAAAAGCTTTTTTGTGAGTGAGAAAATGTTATATTTCAAAAAGAGAGAGAAAAGGTTGAAGTCAAGAGACATATAGGAACAATGGAATGCAGCCTTTATAAATATAAATAGGATTGTATCATTGATGATTCACCTGAATTACTTTTTGAGAGAGTAAGAGCCAGATATGGTTGGTGTTGTGGAAACACAACTGTGTGATACAACAGAGCCAGTGAGGGTTGGAGAAGGTAAATATAATATATGGACAAGGAATAGAAAAGGGAAAAAGGGTGGCAGAGTAATGTTCATAGTGAGGAAAATGCTGAAGTGGAGGATATTGTTAGTAGTGAGGGGAAGATGGAGATATTGAGATTGAAAGTCAAAAGTGAAAATGGAGTAAAATAACATTTCATAGTGGTGTGCATCTCCCAAAAACAAATGCATGGGAAGGTCTTGAATATGATGACATGATAAAGGGAATGGTAGTGTCTGAAGAGAATGTTGGAAAGAGTGACAGAATCATCATGATGGGTGACTTCAATTGTGCTGAGAGGAGTGGCAGAGAGTGAAAGGATCATAGGGAGACAGACCATTACAGTTGGCAGTGGAACATGGACTTAAGCATTGGGTGGGGAAACATAAAATTTAGCAGCGAAGGTAAACCATCCATATTAGCTTTAGTATTTACCAAAGAACCTCAAATATTAAACAACATTACAGTTGAGACTCCATTAGTTATGACTGACCATGTAGTTGTAGAGTTTGGAATCAAGGATGAGAGGGGAACATAAGGAAGAAGAGCATAGAATTGGAAGACTAAACTACAATAAGGCAGACTTTGAAAACATGAAAATATTTTTTGAGAATGCATGTTGGGATAATTTTCATAATGCTAGTTTGATTTCATGATAAATCTTAAAGATATACAAGGAGGGAGAAGATAAGTTCAAGCCAAGAAGAACTCAGGGAGATATCAAAAATAAGGAATGGTTTAACATCAGATGTGAGGAGGCAAGAAAGAAAAAAGAAGCAGCCTGGAAGAAATAGAGGAGACAGAGATAGTTTAATCTTCAGAATGAATTTAAGAGAGCGTGAAATTATTATGTTAGGATTTGGAGTGAAAAAGAAGCACAAAAAGACATAACTTACAATGTAAAGACCAACTAAAATTGTTCTATGGACATGTGAATAGGAAACTGAAGGCAAAACTAGGCAAAATTATGCATGAGAAACCAACAGAAGTGGCAGAGGTGATGAGTGAATGCTTTTGCAAAGTGTTTACAAGGAAATGAGAGTTTGCAACTAACAGACAGATGACACTAAAGTCATGGAGGACATAAGGATAATGATACAGGAAGTGAAAGTAAGTTTGGTCAAATTGGATATAAAGAAAGCAACAGGCCTGTAAAGACATGTAAAGCATACTTTATACATGGATGGATTGTAAGCAAATGCAGTGAACAACTGGCAGAGAAAATATGCGAAGTCATAGGTGCCTCTCCAGAGAAGGGGAAAGTCTCAAGACTGGAAGTGAGTGAACATATAGTGAAGATCTATAAAGGAGGAATTGAGGAAGAATCATTAAATTACAGACCAGTGTCACTTACCAGTTTAATAGAAAAATTGTGGAAAAGGTTGATTAAAAGAAATGAATGGATTTCTTAGAAAATAAGGATATTATGTCTAACAACTAACTGGGGCATTCTTTTGTTGCCCTTGGCCAGTGTCCTTCCTACATAAAAAAAAAAATAAATAAATAAATAAAATAAAAAGAAAATAAAAAAAAAATCACTGTTGCCAGGAAAAACTGCCAGATTCATCAGCTGATTTTACATATAAAATGCAATCAGCTGGAAACTATTTAATAAAATATTAGGAATATTTTTTCCACCATCATCAAGAAGAGAGCAAAAAATGTGGCAAAATAAGCTAAATACTATGCACATTATCTTGGCTTTGGGATGTATCATCACCTTGGATGAATGCTCTTTTTCATCTCTATATAAGTTCACTTTATCCATTTAAGTCATACAATTAACATAAAACTATAAACCATGGTACTTATGAAACAAACAACCATGTTTTGATGCCATATCTTAGCAGGACATTGATGAAGAGTTTACATTGCATCTCCCAATGTCTTCCCTGAGTTGCTGCTTGTCTGTTTATATCGTGTGTCCCAACATCTTCCCTGTGTTTTTTTTTTTTTTTATGTAGGATAGACACCAGCCAAGGACAATAATAATCCCCTCCCACAAAAAAAAAAAAAGAAAAAAAAAAGGGCCTACTGAGTAAAAAATTGAAGGATAAGTATCTTGAAGCCTCCCTCTTGAAGGAGCTCAAGTCATAGGAAGGTGGAAATACAGAAGCAGGCAGGGAGTTCCAGAGCTTACCAGAGGAAGGATTGAATGACTGAGAATATTGATTAACTTGCATTAGAGAGGTGGACAGAATAGGGTTGAGATAAAGAAGAAAGTCTTGTGCAGTGAAGTCATGGGAGGAGGGGAGGCATCCAGTTAGCAAGGTCAGAAGAGCAGTTAGTATGAAAATAGTGGTAGAAGATAGCAAGAGATACAACATTGCAGCAATGAGAAAGAGGCTGAAGACAGTCAGTTAAAGGAGAAGAGTTGATGAGACGAAAAGTTTTTGGAAAGAGCGGTATGAGTGAAATCCCCCCCCCAGACATGTAAAGCATACTCTATACATGGATGGATAAGGCCCCTGTACAGAATTAACAGCTGGAAGAGTGAGAAAAACTGGTGGAAATGTTTCAGAACACCTAACTTCATAGAAGCTGTTTTAGCTAGAGATGAGATGTGAAGTTTCCAGTTTAGATTATAAGTAAAGGTCAGACCAAGGACATTCAGTGTAAAAAAGGGAGACAGTTGAGTGTCACTGAAAAAAGAGGGGATAGTTGTCTGGAAGGTTGTGTCGAGTTAATAGATGGAGGAATTGAATTTCTGAGGCATTGAACAATACTGAGTTTGTTCTATCCCAATCAGAAATTTTAGAGAGCTCAGAAGTCAGACATTCTGAGGCTTCCCTGCATGAACTGCTTACTTCTTGAAGGGCTGGATGTCTATGAAAAGATGTGGAAAAATGCATTGTGGTATCATCTGCGTAGGAGTGGATAGGACAAGAAGTTTGGTTTAGAAGATCATTGATGAATAATTAGAAGAGAGTGGGTGACAGGACAGAACCCTGAGGAACACCACTGTTAATAGATTTAGGAGAAGGACAGTGATCGTCTACCACAGCAGTAATAAAATGGTCAGAAAGGAAACTTGAGATGAAGTTACAGAGACAAGAATAGAAGCTGTAGGAAGGTAGTTTGGAAATCAAAGCTTTGTGCCAGACTCTTATGTCTACAGCAACAGCAAAAGTTTCACCAAAATCTTTAAAAGAGGATGACCAAGACTCAATAAAGAAAGCTAGAAGATCACCAGTAGAGTGGCCTTGATGGAATCCATATTGGCGATCAGATAGGAGGCTGTGAAGTGATAGATGTTTAAGAATCTTTCTGTTGAGGACAGATTAAAAAACTTTAGTTAGGCAGGAAATTAAAGCAATAGAATGGTAGTTTGAGGGATCAGAATAGTCATTCTTTTCAGGAAAAGGTTGAATGTAGGCAAACTTCCAGCAAGAAAGAAAGGTAGATATTAACAAAGTTGAAAGAGTTTGACTGGGCAAGGTGCAAGCATGGAGGCACAGTTTCAGAGAATAATAGGAGGGACCCTATCAGGTCCATAAGCCTTCCAAGGGTTTAGGCCACCAAGGGCATGGAAAACATCTTTCGGAAAGCTTTGAGCAAAGAGTTCAGCTTTAAAGCTAGATGTGATAGCAGTGGTGCCATTTGGTTGAAATAAAGGAGGGGAAAATGAAGAAGCAAAGTTATTGGAGATGTTTTTGGCTAGGTACCAGAAGTCACAAGGGGAGTTAGATCTTGAAAGATTTTGACACTTTCTATTAATGAAGGAGTTTTTGGCTAGTTGGAGAACAAACTTGGCATGATTCTGGGCAGAAATGTAAAGCACATGAGATTCTGGTGATGGGAGACTCAAGTACCTTTTGTGGGCCACCTCTCTCGTGTATAGCATGAGAACAGGCTGTGTTAAACCAAGGTTTAAGAAAAAGAGTGAGGAATGTATGCCTTCATGTCAGACACTATCACCTCTGTTAAGCACTCAGCACAAAGAGACAGGTCTCTGACACAGAAGCAATAGTCATTCCAAGGAAAATCAGCAAAATACCTCCTCAGGTTTTTCAGCTAGCAGAGGCAAAATGCCAGAGGCACTTCCTCTTCGGGAGATTGGAGTGATAGGACAAGATACAGATATGACATTGTGATTGGAGGAGCCCAACAGAGAAGATAGGGTAACAGCATAAGCAGAAGGATTAGAGGTTAGGAAAAGGTCAAGAATGGGCATATCTCAAAGATGGTCAGGAATATGAGTAGGGTGTTGCACCAATTGCTCTAGGTTGTGGGGAATAGCAAATTTGAAGGCTAGTTCACCAGGATGGTCAGTGAAGGGAGAGGAAAGCAAAAGCTGGTGGTGAACACTGAAGTCTCCAAGAATGGAAATCCCAGCAAAAGGGAAGAGAGTCAGAATGTGCTCCACTTTGGAAGTTAAGTAGTCAAAGAATTTCTTATAGTCAGAGGAGTTAGGTGAGAGGTATACAGCACAGATAAATCTAGTTTGAGAGTGACTCTGTAGTCATAGCCAGGTGATGGAAAACTCAGAAGATTCAAGAGTGTGGGCATGAGAGCAGGTAAAGTCATTGTACACGCAGATGCAACATCCAGCTTTAGATTGAAAATGAAGATAGAGAAAGTAGGAGGGAATAAAAAAGGGGCTACTGTCGGTTGCCTCAGACACCTGTATTTCAGTGAGGAAAAGATGAGGCCTCCTGCTTGTCTGTTTACATCATGTCCGCCAATGTCTTCCCTGAGTTGCTGCTTGTCTGTTTACATTGTGTCTCCCAATGTCTTCCCTGAGTTGCAGCTTGTCCATTTACATCATGTCTGCTAATGTCTTCTCTGAGTTGCTGCTTTCTTCTTTGGAAGTACAACCCATGCTTTTACACTTGATTCTTCTTTTGTGGCATGTTTGTGCAATCAGCCACAGCACATGAAAAGACCTGGGTTTGACAACAGCATTGGAAACTCATATCTCTGCTTCAGGTTTTTTTGGTGTTTTGGAGAAGTTGTCATGTCTGATATCAGCCAGGTCTTTTGTCTCAGCATGATTTCAGCTGTCACAATATCCTAGCAGCACAAATAATACTTGTTTGACTCTTTTGGGATTTGGCAGATAAATCATTAGTCCCTTTAGAAACCAGTGGAAAAATGTTTCAAACTAAATATGTAGTAAGAGACTAGAAATAAATGTGAAAACACTGAGAACCTAGTTGTGAGTATTTAGCTTATAATAATTGTTCTGTAGAGTATGCACTATCAGGTCCTTTATGCCTCGCAAAATCTGAAGCACATTTCAACTAACCTACGGTAAGTCTCATGTACTTCTGTAATTAGCATGAACACTTAGGATTAATGTTTTGTAGCATAAAGATACAGTACATTAAGATGTATCATGAGAGGAACTTTTAGAATGTGCTTCTCCAGAGGAATGTGGGATCTCTGACTGACCCCTACATTAAAACAACCTGCAATCACTGGCAACTCGGCCCATAGCAAATGCCCAATTTGGCGTTAAGAGGGAGATCATGTGTAACCAACTTAATATGTTTCTACTTGAGTGATCAATATCATGCGAAAGATATGGTAGTTATCTGGATTTTGAAGAAGGCTTTTGACAAGGTGCTACATAGGAGACTGATATGGAAGTTAAAGAAAGTGGGAGGAATGAATTTCAGATTACTGAAATGGTGGGAAGACTTCCTGACAAACAGAGAAATGAAGACAGTAATCAAGGACAAAACATCAGACTGGTACTCTATGATAAGTGGAGTCCCACAGGGGGCAGTTTTGGCTCCAGTTATGTTTGCTATATATATATATATATAAATAACATGGTGGATGTAGTAATAAGCTATGTGAGCCTGTTTGCAGATGATGGGAAACTTCTAAAAGGGATGAGGAATGAGAGTGATTGTGAAGCACTACCAAGAGATTTGGATAAAATATGGGATTCAAGGAAAAGATGGCAAATGGAGTTTAACCTTGATAAATGTGAAATAAAAAAGTGATTTGACATGAGTGACAGAAGATGTACTTATAAGATGGGGTATTAAACTATAAAGAAAGAGGAAAAGATCTGGAAGTGACTGGCAGAACATGTCACTGGAGAAGCATATAAACAAAACAATGAGAGAAGTTCTTAACTTATTAAGAAATATATAGATGGCATTCATATATTTGGATGAAGAAATGATGAAGAAAATAATAGTCACAATGATATGACTGAGGCTGGAATATGCTGTAGAAGTTTTTTCACCTCATGAGAAGAAAATATAAAAAAGCTGAGAAGAGTACAAAGAGTAGCAACAAAGATGGTGCTCTGCCATATGAGGAGACTCAATAAAATGAAGTTTCCCACATTGGAAGAAAGAAGAGTGAGAGATCTAATAGAGGTGTACAGGATGTCAAGTGAGTGGAGAAGTTTGGTAAAGATTTGTGTGTGTAGAATGAGAGAAACACTAGAGGTCATGATAAGAGAATGAAGATGACCACTCACAAGAGAGATGTGAAGAAGTATAGTTTCCCAGGCAGAGGCGTACAAGCATGGAATGCATTGGAAGAGAAAGTGGTCTGTCCAAGTAACATGCATGATTTTAAGAATAAGATGGACAAAAGTAGACATGGTGTTACTGTATGTAAAGCGTATGTACCTCATCATTATTCCTCGGCATTTATAAGTGAAATGTTCAGTAGTTTTCTATTTGCATGAAAACGTGTAATATGTGTAAGTATCAGTATTCATTGCTATATTAAGCACCGAAGCTGATGCTCACTTGTTAGTAAAGTGTGGTTAACCCACTGGTCACCTGCAGGCATCACTCATGGCCAAGTTGCGCTCAGACAAAGACGGGCAGGATGGTGACCAAGGTAAATACTTTAATTTTGTAGTAAAAACTGATTGTCATAGTGCCAAGTTGATTGCATGTATTGTTAATGAATGTTGTAATATGTTGAAAGTGTTTAATATCAGTGTATAATGTTATTTTGTAAGAAATTGAGACCGAGAACTTGTTCGCAGTTCTTACAGTCATGCCTACCTCATCAATAAACGTTAGAGAGAGAGAACTGCCTTTCCTCGACCCTACGATGATGGGTGTGATCAGTAAAACAGATCACCTGAGAGCCAATTGATGCCCAGCCGGTGCGGCTACACATGGATGTGGGACAGCATGAGTGTAGCTCCTTTTCTATATGTTACTACTAGGTAAATACGCACACACACACACACACCATATAATACTGTGACATTCTAAGAAGTATCTGATGTCTAGAATTTGCAGAAAAATCAAATTCTTTGTATTTGCATTAGTATAGTGCTGACATTAACAAAGAAATATATATGTTAAATAGCTTCATATATATATATATATATATATATATATATATATATATATATATATATATATATATATATATATATATATATATATATATATATATATATATATATATAATACTAACTTTCCAATTAGACAGTATTACAATATAACTGCACCAAGCCTACAGAAAGCTAAATGGGTTACATATTATGATTGTAGCAAAGCTTTCCTCAGGTGGAGGAATCACACTCTTTAAGGTTTACTAATGGACAGTGAAGAACTATTATGTTGAAACCATAAATTTTATAACAAGACTGATAACAAAAATCTAATGTAAAGTCAAATCATTCTTTGAATAAATATAATTATTTCATACAATTTCAAAAGTATTTGATATAAATGGAAAAAAATAATAGTAACTTTCAAAAATTAAAATGATGACACTCATAAGCATACCACCAGTATCATCTCAGTAATTAATGTTGGTTGTTTCCCAGTTATAATAATCAAGAAGTGTCATTTTCTATTCAATGTAACACCTCACAATAAAAATAAAAAAAGATGGATGAAATAAGACATACATTTCTTAGAATACTTCAGAATATGTTTTGTAATTATGACAAGATTTTGTAACTGATATATAGTAAACCCTCTCTAATTCAAGCTACTTTTGCTTGAATTAGAGAGGAATTAGAATTAGAGATCACTTGCAATCTGGGTTGAGTTATCTGACCATATAATTATGGATTATCCAATGGTTACCTCCAACTCTTTGTGTCTTGATTGCTGTGGTACAGGAGTGAGAGAGAAAAGGATGTGAATCTAAAGTGCTGCTGTGTTGCAGCAGTAGAGACACAACACATTCATAAAAACCTTTCCTTTTCTTTTCTATACTTTTTTATGTAAAATATGAATGCATCATCATATTCAATAATAGTTATATAAGAGAACACTTGTTTTATTTTGCACTTTTCATAATTACTGTAAATATCAATTATTAGTAAAAGTATATGAACTGTAAGATTGTATTTGTTGACTTATACTTGCTATAATTACTTATATTTTAACAATTGAGACCACAGCAGATACAGGGTACTTCCTACAGAGTCCCCTACACTCTAACTGCTCCATGTGCCAATGAGCCCTGCCAAGTGTGCCCACACCCTTTCCCAGGGGTCGATGAGACCACATCATTGTCATGCACTCACCACTGTCACTCTCTATTCACCTCTACCAAGTACATCCACTCTTGCTTGCTGCATGGTCATCTCTCATTCAGTGTTCTCTTCACATTGTTAATTCACTCCAGATGAAACCTTTCTCTTAACCTTCCACCATGCACATCTGACTTCATTATTCTCTTTGCTAATTTTCCATCCCCCACTCCCTCCACATGCCCAAACTATCTTGATACACATTGATCTGCCTGTCAGGCTAACTCTTAAAACTTCTTGATCTCATAAAATGTTGATTTATCTGAAAGACTGTTACATTATTGAAAATGCAATGTCTCTATTACATATTTGCTCGTAACAAAACTCTTCAAATGAAGTGTCCTTATCTCAACATTTTCTGCCACTCACTATCTTCCATATACATTTCACAACTATTTATTTATTTTTTTTTCATGCAGACTTTTTAGTCCTTTGTACAATACTCCTTTACTTTTAATATCTCTCACAATATTATGCTTCAGTCTCTTATATCAGGGACTAAAATTTTCACTTCAGGAAACTAAGGGATTGGTATGTACAGAAAACATAATATAATGCATTTTCTTTGCTAGAAAGCATTATGTGCTATTTATCATGACATTCAGCTTTTACTTGACAACACACAAACCTTGTGTGTTGTCACACAAGGTTTGTGTGACAACTTCTGCATGCTCTACTTCTGCATTTACTCTCTGACTATCTATTTTCTCTTCCCATGGCCATTCTTGGCCAAGATGATGGCCACAGAAAAAAAAAAATTCATTTGCTCCTGGCTGTATGTTTTATTCTTGCACATTCCAAACCTCTTACATCTAATATTCTACCATCATATTTTATTAGGATTCATCGTCTCACACCTATGAAATCTACTGTCATCTATTCTTATCATCAGCTCATTTTCCTTAACCTTCTTAGATGATTTTATCATCTCAAGGTGCTGGCTTTTATGATCTACATAAGTTTGCTGTTCATTGCTTCATTACTCCCTAGCTGAGATATTCATACTTTATACTAAATCATCTATATATTTTCATTACTCTGTCATCTTTTCTCTTCATACAGCAGCACCCATTAAGTGCATCTCTGACAAGACACTCAATATACACATCTATGCAATCAGATCAGAATGATTAGCATGGGCCAAGTAGAATTTAATTTTCCATTATTGTCCAGCCATATCTTTTCCTTCTCTTTACGTATACTTCTCTGGTATACTAAAAATGCACCACACATAACTTTTAATTCTGTTCTATGGTTTTTATTTTGGTGGTGTGTTCTTTTGACTGATCTTTGTGGAACATCTGTACATATTTTTTTTTCCTCTATCTTATTCCTTTTCATTGAATATACATTTTTGTCATGTGTTGGTCTTTGAAACACTGTTTATACAGTGAGATCTATCCAGGGTATATTGCAACTATGAAAAGAGCCATAGTTTTGTCTGGAAAAAATAAGCAACATGCCTACTTTGCTATGGAAAAGTGGACTAGTCCACCCCTATCTTTGCAAGGGACACCATGTTATTACACCACATAGGTGTATGCATAGGCAGTGTGTTTTTATTTGTAGTATTATACTGAATTTAATTTTGGCACATTCTTATCTTTAGTTTTATTCAGGATGCTGTGCATACTAAAGTAGCTTTTATTGAACAACCTTTTTGTAACAATCAGGTGGGCTGTGTCCACATGGAAAAAGCACTGCTCCATTTGCCAGTTGTCCCCTTGTGGGAAGGACAACATGGTTATGGAAAGAAAGGAGGTTCCATTTTGCCATATGGGAGGCCTGGTTGTGTTAAGAATGGTTTCAATAAATGTAAATTGGAAAAAAAAAAAAATGTTAGGTAGAAAATTCTATAATGTCTATCATCATTTGCTTCAGTGAGTTCAGTAGAGAAAAAGGGTCTCTCTGATCTTTCCTTTCTGATGACTGCCTATCTATCTAAGACAAGCTGTTTAAAACTATTTTGTTTAATCATTCCATTATTCTAATTATCTATCTGCTACCTTTTTGGTGCATGAAGTAAGCTACCAATGTCTTCCTTTTCTCTGGTTGTGGACTTTCCTAATCCATAATAATTATTCATATTTCCCATAAAACATTCAGAGGCTTTCTTTCCAGAGCCCTTGTAAGACTGCACTTTGATCCTTAGTGTAGGGCTAATCAAGTGCACTTCCTTTTTAATCACAGTGAGAGATTCCCTTTCATAACTTTCTTTTGTTTACCAAAGACATTCAGTGTCATTGCTGTTCCAGACAGATGTATTATTCATATTCATGGACACTATGGTACTTCATATTCATATTCATAACAGATGTGCTACTCATATTCATGGACACTATTTTACTTCATATTCTACTTAAATATTGTCTAATATATAATTGTTGAACCTCACCTATGTTTCCTTGATATTTATCTTGAAACCTTCTTTCTGGCTTCCTCAGCAATTCCAAATTCAATTGTGATATTCACCTTGCGGATTCATTCTTCAGAAAATCATCAGCAAATTTGAGAATATTCTCCAGTGATAATTTTGTCTCTTCCCACTTTGTCTTTTAAAATAAAACCTTCCCCTGATTGTGATGTCAACAGTAAGAAAAATGGTACCTCCTTTTCAGGTAGCTGTCTTTATTAGTATTTTCTTTGCTGTCCTTATGTAACTTTATAATAGCAGTACTTTCACATACTATATTTCTTCTCTTTCCTGTTTCTTGAGCAGTCTCATAACTTCTGAAGTTTCTGTATTTCAGACTTTTTCATAGTGTATGAAAGCTATGCATAGTGGTGTAATGTACATACAATGTATGTACTATTTAATAAATCATTTTTTCAAAAGAAAATGTCTTGTGCATGAAAAAAGGCAAACATAACTTGATTCTTCAAAGAAAATAGATAAAAACATTAAAATAAAAAGCAAGCACTTAATCACTGCCCAAAGTCTCTACTGGTTATTATTTTTCTTGAAATAAAGATTTTTTGTCTTGAAATTAACAAATTATTAAAAAAAAACTCAACACAGATATCATAGGAGTAGATTATGCCTCAATATAAAACTTAACAGATTGTTTTTAGGGAACAGTATGTCTAATGTTATTGCTTACTTTGTTTTAAAATCTTCAAAAACTCACCAAAAATTTAGCAATAAAATGAGTTTATAAACCAAAGAGTTTCCTAGCAAAATCAGGAAAGATAAAAGATGTATGACTATTTTTCTTATCCCAAAGAATGGTGCTGCATTGAACTTCATGCACATATATAGCATCTAACCTTGTTTGTTTTTTCATTTTGTAGAGAAATTCCAAAATTTAATCTTGAAACCCCTCACAGAAGTTTCAAGACTGTATTCTGAATATATGAAGACTCAGGCACCACACAAACAGCGTTCCCACACTCTTGCTGCAACCTGCGACTGCATGTCATTGTTCTCAGTCACACAGTAAAGTTCCTCATGTCAGCATCATCCCCACTGCTCCACACCACATCTTCACAACTCTGTTGTATGAAAGTAGGCTTTTCTTCACCATGGCACCTAAGAGAACTGCAAAGAAACTATCCAGAGTGCACAAGGAAAGTGATGACTCTGGAGGAGAAAGCTAACATACTAAACAAACTACAGCATGTCTTATGCTGCTGCCAAGTAATTGTTTTTCTTTTACTTATGCAGGATTTCATGGGTGTTCTTAACATGGAGCATTAATTTTCCATGGATTTTTCTTATCCAAGGATGTGTCTGTTACCTAAACCCTATGAACAATGAGGGATGACTTTATTCACTTTTCATTCTCTCAGCATGGCTATACCATCTCAGAAGCATGTTTTTTCTATTCATTCTACTGCTCTACAGTTCACACTGGAGAGGGTACCAAATATGTTGCCATATTGGAGAACTCTTCTGGCATCAATCCAATGTGACTTGATACCTTTGTCAACTTTTTAAAAATTACTTCTACAACATTCACAGCTTCAAATCTATTTTTCAAACTGTGGAACATCACCTCTCCTATATTAAACTTCATCTTTTTCTCACTGAAACACAGGTATCTGAGGTTACTAACAGCAATCCATTCACTGTCCTCTCCTATTTTCTCTGTTCTCACTTTCATTACAAAGTTGGATGTTGCTCTTCTAACTTTGGAAAATTCTTTGATCACCTAACTTGCAAAGCAGAACACATTCTGATTCACCTCCCTTTCATGGAGATCTTCATTCTTGGAGATTTTGATTTCACCACCAGCTTTAGCTTTCATCTCCCTTCATTAACCAACCTGGTGAACTAATCATGACTGTCTTGGAGATATGCCTAGCATTCTTGATCTCCTGCTTATGCTGTCACTCTGTCTTCTCTGTTGGGGTCCTCCAATCACAACCTCATATCTGTGTCTTGCCCTACTGCTCCAATTCCTCCTCAGGATCCTGAAGCAGAAGTACTTCTGGCATTTTGCCTCTACTAATTGGGGTGACTTGAGGTATTATTCTAATTTTCCATGGAATGACTACTGTTTCTGTGTCAGGGACCCAACTTTGTGTGCTAGACACATAAAGGAGGTGATAGTGTCTGGCATGGAGATGTACATTCCTCACTCTCTTTCTTGCCTTACACTTCCTTGACCTTGGTTTAACTCAGCTTGTTCTCTTGTTATACATGATCGAGAAGCAGCCCACTTACAGTACCTGAGCCTTCCAATTCTTGAAACGCATTTGCTTTGCATTTCTGCCAAAAATTTTTCCAAGACTAGCCAAAAAACCCTTTAATTAATAGAAAATGTCAAAACTTTTCTTGACTTCAGCTTCCTTTGTGACTTTTTTTCTGGCACATAGCCAGAAATATCTCCAACAACTTTCCATCTTCATCTTTCCTTCCTCTATTTCAACCTGATGGCACCACTGCCATTTTATCTCTTAAGCTGCATTCTCTGCTCAGACTTTTGCTAAAAACTGAACTCTGGATAACTCAGGGTTTATTCCTCCCTCTCCTCCACCCAGGAACTTTTTCATGCTTCATATTAAGGTTTCTTCTAATGATGTCCTCCGTGTCCCTGCTGGTCTTCACCCCTGGAAGGTTTATGGACCTGATGGGATCTCTCCTATTGTTCTCCATAATTGTGCTTCAATGCTCACACCTTGTCTAGTTAAGCTCCCAACTCTGTCTGTCAATATCTACCTTTCCTTTCTTCTGGAAGTCTGCCTACATTCAATGTGTTACTATAAAGAGTGACTGCTCTACCCCCCTTCAAACTACAAATCTGTTGTTTTGATTTACTGTCTTTCTAAAGTTTTTGAATCTATCCTCAACAGGAAGATTTTTAAGGGGAGCATCACACATAAATAAAAAAAAATAAAATAAATAAAAAAAAATGAAATAAAAAAAATAATGCAATGTGGAGGTTTACAGCAAGCTTGTGACAAAATATTATAAATAAATAAACAAAAATTAAAGAACCATGGCTGATTTCCTCACTCTATCTCTCTTGTGCATCATTCATGTCATACCATATATGAGAATAGATGCATACTTCAAGTTCATTTTTGTGCACAGAATGTGTAAATAAAGCTCTTGTGATATTCACTGGTATCTAAAGAAAAACTGGCATCTCCCCTGGCTGCACACTGAATCATCAAAGAACACAGGAAGAGGATGTGTGGTTTTACTTGCATCTCTGCTTTCCAACATTTCTTTTCCACTTAGATGATCTGTAATCTCAGGATTAGTTCTCTTTACCAGTTTCATCATTATGCTGAAGAGATCAAGATACAAAGTAGCTCAGAGGTCAAGAATGGAAGCTATAAACTGCAAAGGCATGAAGCAATTTAGGCAGCAACCTTCAGCCTTCCACCACCAAGGCCACAACTGCTCCTTTATTTCTCACCACACCAACACCTCTATGCACCACAGCCACTCACCCAGCTACCCTCTTAATAGCCACAATCACAACTGCCACAGCAACATGTCCTGAAGAACCCCAAGTCTCTACCTTAATGACAGTAACACAAGGCACTTCAGAAAAAAATAAATAAATTAATTAATTAAAAAAAAAATATATATATATATATATATATATATATATATATATATATATATATATATATATATATATATATATATATATATATATATATATATATATAGTCTTCATATAAAAAATAGATGAAGATTAATATTTTATGTGCCTCAAAAAAAAAAAAAAAGTTTAATAAGGAGCAACTTACTGAGGAGCAACTCCAGATGTTACCTTCTTGGTATCTCAACAATGACATGTAGAGATAGTATTTGTATCATATAACACTTCAAAAGTGTTACAGAGAGCAAGAGGGCGAAAGTGACCAAACAACCCAGCATCTGCCCACATGCACCAAACATTGAGTTTCAAAGGGTGCATGATTTAAATGATGTGTTCCCTTTAAACCTTGATATCTCAAGCCTGTGTTTTTTCTACTTTGTCATTTGTGCAATCCTTGATCTAGGCCTTCAGGTCTATGGAGGCAAAGAAGCTTTTAGATTAATTAAATCCTTAGGGTGGCATTGATCCATGTGGCTTTTTTTCCATTTTTATTCAAGAAAACAAACATATATTTTGCACCAAAACTTGCAGTTATCTATAGAATTTTAATACATCATGGGAATTTTTCAGTTTGCTGGTGAAATGCGAATGTAACTCCTATTCCTAAGGGTGCATCTGCTTCTGTTTTTCCTAGTTCTATAACACAACTTTCATCAAAAGTTTTTGAGCATTTGCTGACCAAATGTCTCTCCATAGTTTTTAATGAGTTTCTCCCTTCCCATCATTTTGGTTTCCATTATTTTATTTTATCTATTTATTTATTTTTTATGTAGGAGGGGCACCAGCCAAGGGCAACAAAAATGTAAAAAAAAAAAAAAAAAAAAGGCCCACTGAAGTGCTGGTCCCCAAAGAGAATCAAAAGAGGTCATCAAAATTTAGAGGATAAGTGTCCTGAAACATCCCTCTCAAAAGAATTCAAGTCATAGGAATGAGGAAATACAGAAGCGGGCAAGGAGAGAAAGGAAAAAATGATTGAGAATTCTGGTTAATTCTTGCATTAGAGAGGTGGACAGAATAGGGGTGAGGGAAAGAAGAGTCTTGTGCAGCAAGGCTGTGGGAGGAGGGAAGGCATGCAGTTAGCAAGATCAGAAGAGCAGTTAGCATGAAAATAGTGGTAAAAGAAAGCAAGAGATGGAACATTGCAGTGATGAGAGAGAGGTTGAAGACAAGTAGGTTAGAGGAGTTGATGAGATGAAAAGCTTTTGATTCCACCTGTCTAAAAGAGAAGTATGAGTGGAACTCCTAATACATGTGAGGCCTACTCCATACATGGACAGATAAGGCCCATGCACAGAGTTAGCAGCTGGGGGAGATGAGAAAAGCCAGCAGAGATGACTCAGAATGCCTAACTTCATAGAAGCTGTTTAACTAGAGATGAGATGTGAAATTTCCAGTTTAGATTATAAGTAAAGGACAGACTGAAAATGTTCAGTGTAAAAGAAGGGGACAGTTGACTGTCATTGAAGAAGAGGGGATAGTTATCTGGAAGGTTGTGTTGAGTTGATAGATAGAGGAACTGAAATTTTGAGGCATTGAACAATACTAAGTTTACTCTGCCCCAATCAGAAATTTTAGAGAGATAGAAGTCAAGCATTCTGTGGCTTCCATGCATGAACTGTTTACTTCCTGAAGGCCTGGATGTCTACAAACAGACGTGAAAAAGTGCAGGGTGTACCATCAGTGTAGGAGTGAACAGGACAAGAAGTTTGGTTTAGATCATTGATGAATAGTAGAAAGGGAGTGGGTAACAGGACAGAACCCTGAGGAACACCACTGTTAATAGGTTTAAGAGAAGAATAGTGACCATTTACCACAGCAGCAATAGAATGATCAAAAGAGAATCTTGAAATGAAGTTACAGAGAGAAGGATAAAAGACGTAGAAGGGTAGTTTGGAAATGAAAGCTTTGTGCCAGACTGTATCAAAGGTTTTTTTTTCTATATGTCTAAGGCAACATCAGAAGTTTCACCAAAATCTCTATAAGAGGATGATCAAGACTCAGTAAGGACACACCAGTAGAGTAACCTCAACAAAACCCATACTGTTTAAGAATTTTCCTGTTGAGGATAGATTTAAGAACTTAGAGAAACAAGAAATTAAAGCAACAGGATGGTAGTTTGATGGATTAAAATTCACCCTTTTTAGGAACATGCTGAATGTAGGCAAACTTCCAGCAAGAAGGAAAGGTAGATATTGATAGACAGAGTTGGAAGAGCTTGACTAGGCAAGGTGCAAGCACAGAGGCACAGCTTCAAAGAATAATAGGAGGGATCCCATCAGGTCCATAAGTCTTCTGAGTGTTAAGGCCAACAATGACATGGAAAACATCACTGCAAAGAAACTTAATGGGTAGCATGAAGTAGATGGAGGGTGGAAATCAAGGAACAAGCCCTGAATCATCTCAAGGTGGAGTTTTTAGCAAAGGTTTGAGCAAAGAGTTCAGGTTTACAAATAAATGAGATGGTAGTCTTGCCATCAGGTTGAAGTAAAGGAGAGAAAGATGAAGAAACAAAGTTATTGGAGACGTTTTTGGCTAGATGCCAGAAATCATGAGAGGAATTAGTTCTTGAAAGTTTTTGACACTTTTTCTTAATTACAGAGTTTTTGGCTAGTTGGAGAACAGACTTGGCATGTTCCAGACAGAAATATAAAGTGCATGGTGATGGAAGGCTCAAGTACCCCTTGTGGGCCACCTCTCTAATATGTATAGCATGAGATTAGGCTGTGTTTCACCAAGGTTTGGAAGGTTTAGGTTGAGAGAAAGAGTGAGAAATGTATGCCTCCATGTCAGATGCTATCACCTCTGTTATGCACTCAGCACACAGAAATGGGTCTCTGACATGGAAACAGTAGTCATTCCAAGGAAGATAAGAATAATACCTCCTCAGGTCCCCCCAATTAGCAGAGATAAAACACCAGAGGCACCTCTACTTTGGGGGATCTTGAGGGATTGGAGTGATAGGATAAGAAGCAGATATGCAGTTGTGATTAGAGGAGACCAACTAAGAAGATAGGATGACAGCATAAGCAGGATTAGAGGTTAGGAAAAGATCAAGAATGTTTGGCATATCTCCAAGACGGTTTGGAATACAAGTAGGGAACTTGTGATGCCCTTTTAACCCATGATCTTCAGTTTGCCTTAGACAGTGGTCATGAGGCTAGAGTCATTTTTTTTTAGACCTTAGCTTTGCCTTTGATACTATTAATCACTCTGCCCTAATTTTTAAATTAAAGATGGTGGGGATTGGTAGCTGAATTCTTATTGTTTTATCTCAGTTTTTATCTAATTGACAGAGAATAGTCATTGATGGTCAGGTGTTCCTCAGGGAAATGTTCTTGACCCCCTGGCTTTTTATTCTTTCTACTGGTGATACGTGATATGGCATCTCATGTAAAATGATTGCCTATGCTGATGATACCATTCTCTATGCACCTGTATCTTCTCCTTTGAACAGGGAACATGCTGTATGCAAGATGACCGTAATAAAATCCATTTTATGGTGCATGCAGTGGGGTATGAAATTGAACCCTGCTAAAACTCAGTCTAATCATCAGTCATTCTAGAACTTTGTTTCTGCCTCATTTTGAGATTGTTGTTAATGGGACTACAATTAGTGAGTCTATCTTTTTTAAATTGCTTGGAGTTATCCTGGATTTCAAACTTACTTTTGAGAAGCACTTTTGTCAAGTGGCTTCCTCTGCAGCACAAAAAACTGGCTTGTTGCTCAAATGCAAAAAAAAAATTATGTTGATTCTGTCTTGAGGGATTATTTTTTCTCATTTCTTCTTCCTCACTTAGAATATTATGCACCAGTCTGGTTCTCAGCTGCTGATAACCATCTCAAACTTTTAGATAAAGTATTCTATCAGGCAAAATTCTTATTACCTAATTTAAGATAAAGTCAAGCACTGTTGTCTAGTTGAAGTTTTGTCTTGTCTGTTTAAAGTTTTTCATTTTTCTGACCATCCATTACACAGTAGTCTTCCTTTAACATTTCAGGTTATTCATGGCATAGAACTTCCTTGAATAGCTTGGCTTTCAGTGTAATACATCTCAATTCTTCAGGTGCTTTATTCCTACTGTTGTGAGGTTTTGGAATCTGCTAACTATTCTGATACATTACAGTTATTTGAAGAAAAAAACAAATAAATTTATCATATCTTACTTAGCTTCCTAACTCAGTTGGGCCCCACATTGAGACCTTGAGTTTATAGTAATTTTTGACTCTCCTCTGGGGCTCCCACCCTGTTTTACTGTAATAATCATGTATCACAATTTTTTCTATATATTTGAGAGGGTAGAGACTTTCACAGCCTTCACTGAAAATTTCTTACCTGCCCCCACTCACCTCTTGGAAGTTTGAAATGCATGTACTAGACACAGCATGTTTTGAAGGACAGTGTAATTTGCTAAACTAAGAATACTTTGAGATAATCATCCCAAAACCTGGCAGAGGAGTATATCAGCTAGGTACAGGAGGTAGGAGACAACTGCTTGGATCCCATGTTATTAAGTAGTGCCAATAAGAATCTTGACCAATCACAGTCTGCCAAGCTCATGTGGAACAACACTGGCGCCAACCCCAGGACCCAAAGAGCCTCCCTCAGCTTTTCCTGGCTACAACACTCAAGCAGGCAGACTTCTGATATCCTGTCCAGGCCACCTGCTAGTGTGATTCACCCAGGCAGATGCGGTGTTGTGAGGAGATACCCAGGGATGTGAAGCGATGCCCAGACTCTGGTGGAGACTCATGGCATTGATTACCCCTTCATTCTTCACTACCACTGACAAGATCAGGTGGCCATGCATTGGTCAGTCCAGACATGGGCATGATTATGATTACTAATAAAAAAAATCACAATCCATGGCTCTGATTACATAATCATAATCAAATCATAATCATATTTTTCTTGATAATAATCAAGGATTAAAATGCAATTACTATGATTATTTCTTTGTAATTTCCATGAAGCACTTTGCTTTCAAGTCCAAGTATGTTTTGAAAGCTTAGCACCATCTCATGTTTTTACTTGCTTGTCTCTCATGATATATGAGTATCAGTCAAATGCACACAAAGCCTATACATGTTTCAGCAGACTTGAAATGCAGTACTGATAAAGATTATTGCTGCCAGGCTGGTGTGGGAGTGCACAGCCACAGGGTTATATATGAAACATGTTGTCTGTGTAATCACTGTAATGTGTGTATCAATTAAGGAACTGTCTATCATTGTGTGTGTGTGACTGTGTTTGTATATGTGTGTGTATGTGTGTGTGTGTGTGTGTGTATTTACCTAGTTGTATAGTACAGGGTCCGAGCCAAAGCTCAATTAGTCCTGTCTCCATACCCGAATTTATCTAATCTCTCTTTAAACATGTGCACACTCTTTGCCGCAACCACTTCTTCTTTTAAGTTATTCCATATTTCAACCGTTCGATGCGGAAAGCTGTATTTTTTAATATCTCCCAAACAATGACTCTTCTTTAATTTCTTCATATGTCCCCTTGTATGTCTATCTCCTTCCTCCACTTTTACAACTAGGTCATCTCTGTCTATCTTCACCATGTTGTTTATTAATTTGAACATTGTTATCAGGTCTCCTCTTTCCCTTCTTTCTTGCAGTGTTGGTAATCCAATTTCTTCCAGTCTTTCCTTGTAACTTAGGTCTTCCAATTCAGGTATCATTTTTGTAGCTGTTCTTTGTATCCTTTCCAATTTCCTTATATCTTTTTTCTTGTGTGGAGACCATACCACTGCTGCGTATTTCAGTTTGGGGTGTATCATCATTTCTTTGTCTAGGTAATTAAATGCCACCCTGATATTTGCTAGCAAATTATATGTAGAGCCAATTATTCCATTGATGTGTTTTTCTGGTGATAGCGTGTCTTGAATTATTACTCCCAAGTCTTTTTCTTCTTTGCTCTTTGGTATTGTGATTCTTCCCATCTTATACTCCCATGAAGGTCTCCTTTTACTTCTTCCCATCTCCATTACATGGCACTTCTTTATATTAAATTCTAATTTCCATCATTTACTCCATTCATATATTCTATCAATATCCCTCTGTAGTTCCTCACAATCCTCGTGGTTCTTTATTACTTCCATCAATTTTGCATCATCTGCAAACATGTTAATGTAGCTATTTAAACCCACCGTCATATCATTTATATAGACCTGAAACATTATAGGTGCCAACACAGACCCTTGTGGTACTCCGCTTGTTACTTCACACCAACTTGATTTATTATCTCTGATAACTGTACTCATTTCCCTACCTTGGAGATAATCCTTCATCCACTTAAGTATTTTTCCTTTTAGCCCTCCTTAATGTTCCAGTTTCCATATGAGACTTTTATGTGGAACTGTATCAAAAGCTTTTTTTCAGATCTAAATAGACTGCATCAACCCAACCATCTCTCTCTTGTAGTTTATCTATTACTCTTGTATAAAAGCTCAGTAAGTTTGTTACGCAAGATCTCTCTTTCCTGAAACCAAATTGTTTTTTCTGTTATTATATTTTCTTGTTCAAAATATTGCACTCATCTGTTTTTAATGACTATTTCACAGAGTTTACTTACAATACTCGTGAGTGAGACTGGTCTGTAATTCAGTGGTTCCATTTTATTACCTCCTTTGTATAACGGTACTATATTTGCTCTCTTCCATTCCTTTGGTACTTTTCCCTCATTCAAAGAACTGTTTTTATCTCCCATATTGGTTCTTCCAATTCCTCTCTACATTCTTTCAATATCCATCCATTTACTTCGTCTGGTCCCATCGCCTTCCTAGTATCTAGCTCTTCCAGTAGTCTTTTAATTTCTTTTCTTTCCACTTGTATGTTTTCTATTCCTTTCTGTTGTTCCTCATCTCCCAGTGATGCAAAGACAGTTTCTCTTGTAAATACAGACTTAAAGCTTTTATTCAGTATCTCAGCCATCTCTTGTGTGGTTTCATAAATTTCTCCATTTTTCTTCAGCTTTGTAATGGTATCTCTATGCTTTATTTTTCCATTTACATATCTATAGAAAAGTTTGGGTTCTTCTTTACACTTTCCAACTACATCTCTCAAAATTTCTTTCTTCTTCTCTTCTTATTTTAACATAATCATTTCTAGCTGTCCTGTATTCTTCTCTATTTATCTCATTCCATTGTTTCCTCATTTTTTTCCATGCCCTCTCCTTCTTCTTTTTTGCCTCTGCACACTTTGCATTAAACCACACTTTCTTATTTTCTTTTACCTTATATCTTGGCACATATCTTTCAACACCTTCTCTAAACTTGCTTAAAAACACTTCATATTTTTTCTGCACCTCCATACCTCTTAATAAATTACTCCAATCAAGCTCTCCATAGAATTTCTTTAACCCTGTAAAGTCTGCCTTAGCATAATTTTTTCTCTCATTTTTATATTCCTCATTGAATTTTGGCACTTCTTCTTTGATCTCTATCTCCATCTTCACATGATCACTTTTTCCCACTGGACACAAATATTCTATACTTGGTTCATTTTCTGGCTTTTTTGTAAAAACCAAGTCTAGTAGTGATGGTTCATCTTCCCCTCTGTACCTAGTATTTTCTTTCACCCATTGATCCATCGTGTTTACCATCATAGTCTGTAAAAATTCTTCACTCCATGTACTGGCAATCCCTGTCACCTCCATCTCCCCCCAGTTTATCTCCTTGCTATTAAAATCTCCTACTAGTAACACCTTTTTTCTTATCTCTAGCATGTCATCTATTCTTTTTATGAACTTGCTTTGCATGTGTTTATAATCGTCAGTCCCCCAAGTGTTGGTCTTTGGAGGCATGTACGCAACAATAATTTTTCTGCTTTCTTGTCCTTGGATCTTGATCTCCACACTCAATGTTTCTGACCTCCCTTCACCATATTCCACTGTTTCTATCAAGATGTTTCTTCTTACTAGAATCATCACTCCTCCTCCTCCCTTATTCTTCCTGTCTCTTCTCCAAAGTATGCCTCGCACAGGAATTTTAATCGATTTTATGAGTACACATTGATTTTTTATTGATTTTAAGGCTCGGGGAAAAATGTGCTGGATACTTGAAGCTGCCGGATACTCGAATGCTGGATGAGAGGGATTTTACTGTATATATATATATATATATATATATATATATATATATATATATATATATATATATATATATATATATATATATATATATATATATATATATATATAATTACTGCAATGTTTTCTGTTCTTTCTACTCTCAGAAACATCATCCAGATGTCAAAGTGGATAGCAACATGGAGTCACCAACAACAGCAGCTGGTGGAGCCTTTGTTCCAATAACTGACTTTGGGATATCTATTACTAAGAAAAAATGGAGCAATAGTGATCCCTGCCAAAAGGAAATGGACAAGTTACTCCTTTGCTTCATTGCCGGCTCTCTCCAACCTCTTTCAAGGATTGAGGATCCTAACTTTCAAGCTCTTCTTAACAAGGCCCAGCCCAGCTACAGCATCCCAAGCCACAAGGAGCTCAGCAGCAAGTTTCTTCCTTCACAAACTCAACAACTACAGGAACATCTCAATAAGAAATTTCATTCTGTTGATTATGTCTGTGTTACAGCTGACTCTTGGACAAAGAAAGAGAGATGCGGTTGTACATTGGGATCACATGTCATTTTACTGATAACTTCCAGCTCCAATCAACAATGTTGGCATGCAGAAAAGATTCATGCCACATTCACCGAAATCATCTCTAGCTTTAACCTAAAAACAAAGATTTTGACAACTGTAACCGACAGTCCCAGCAATATGCTTAAAGCATTTGTGACACTTCCCAGTCTGGACAATGTGGACACTAATCAAGACAGTGAAAGCAAAGAGGAGGATGACACCTTTGACATTCCTGATAACAATGAGAAGTTCCTGATGCTATTGCCTGAGCATGTCAGATATTTTGTTCCTACTTTACAAATTAGTGTGAAAGATGGGCTCGAAGAAACAGGGCCTGTATCAGGAGTCACTGGAAAAGCCTCACGTCTAGTATCATACATTCGTCATTCTGCACTGGCATCTGACATTATCGAAGGTGGATGCAGACCTCAGGCCAAAAATGCAACCTGATGGAACAGCAGTAACAAGATGCTTTGTTCCCTTCTGAATTCTGATCCAGCCAAGCTTGATCAGTTAAATTGTTCAGTAGAGCTAACCAGATATGAACTTAATCTCATCAAGGAAATAACAGACATCTTGACACCATTTGAAGTAGCAACTCTAGAGTGTCAGGGAGAGAATATAACATCAAGCAAAGTAATTCCATGCATTCGTGGATTGAAAGCTGAGCTTGAATAACTGTCACAGACATACAAGTCAAAGATGATTACTACTCTCAAAAGCTCAATCAAGAAAAGACTAAAGATCTATGAAGACATGGAGATGTTTCAGCTGGCTTCACTTCTAGATCCACACTTTAAGATGGACTGGTGCTCACCAGAAGAAGTCATGTTCATTAAATCCCTACTGAAATCTACAGTAGATGAAATTATGCCTACTACCACTGGAGAAAAGGGGTTCCCTTCACAAAAATAAGGAGGCCCCTACAAAGAAGTGCAAGCTGTTCAGATTCATGATACCATCAGCATCAAAGAGCTCTTCCCTCTCTACATTAACATCAACTTTATCACAAGTAGAATCCTACCTGAGTCAGCCAAGAACAGAGGATGACAGTGATCCCCTTCTCATCTGGGAAAAGAATCAGCCAACATTACCTCAACTAACTATACTAGCTTGCTGATATCTGTGTATCCCAGCATCATCAGCTCCAGTTGAGAGACATTTCTCTATTGCTGGGGAATTCTTTCGTCCTGAACAATGCAGAATGACCGATGTTCACTTTGAGGAGTTGATGTTTATCAAATGTAACCAGCACATTGTAAATTAGACATTACATGAGAAATAATCTAGCCTATGAGAAATCATGTGTATAACAAGTTCTGTATTTTTCATAAAGAAATACTGTTTTCATTATTGCTGTGAAATCCAGTGATCATGATTTGAAATAAATTTGAAATAAAGTAATGTACTATTTACTGTAGAAAAAAAAACAAATAAAACCTCTTACACACAATGTATGTTTTTAATTAGTTAGTAAGTGATTTAAATGGTTATATTATTGTGCTCAAATATGGAACAGTGCATCTAATAGATGTAGTTTGCTACCTATTTAGGCACTGTACTTAATCATTGCTAATCATTATCTTTTTATAAATTATCACAGCAAAATGTGATTATAATCATAATCTAATCCTGATCGTGCACAAAAAGAAAAAAATAATCATAATAAAAAATAGCAAAACTAAAGTAATCATAATTTAATCACAATAAAAAAAGTATTCCAGACCATAATCAAAATCAAATCATAATCGTTTCTTATAATCATGCCCATGTTTGCTGGCCACCAGTCAAGGTACATACTTCACAATTCAGTATATGATAGTTTAAGTAATTCTAAGTAAAAAATATTCTACACACATATGCTATGTTTTGGTGTATTTTACAAGAAGTTAACATGCAAGTTGTGTGTTGTGGAAGTTGCTTGTCTGGGTGGGCCTCTGCCTCCTACCCTCCCTCCCTCCCCCCTCAGCTTGCTACTCGTGTCTCAGTGCACCCTAAAGTGACAATTTTTTGTGTACAATCTATGCAGTCAAATCCTTACAGAAAATCATTAGCAAATGACAGATTTGTATGTATCAGTGAAGAAAATGTGCAGGTAACACAGTAATAAAGTAGTTGTTAAGTGTTACTTTTTAAACAAACATGGCAACTCATTGCAACTGTCACCCCTTTGATACTTGACATTTTAACATCTAAGTGACAGGCCATGTCAATCAGTTGACTGCCAAAGCAGATCTTTTTGTTATGATGAAAATACTTTTTACGTTCAGTAACACTGAGTATTTAGACATGATATTCGTGTACCAATTCTGTGATGGGAATGCCCAGGCTGCAGCAGCAGAACGCAGACACAGGTACCCAGACAGAAGACACCCAAATAGCAATTTTATAGTGTCAGCATCTCCGTGAGAGAGGATGCTTCCCTGGCACAGAATGTGTTTGAGCAGCTCAAAATGGTATCTTCCTGATGACAATACAAAGCTTGGTGAGTACAATTTGTCATTTGCTAATCATTTCCTGTAAGGATTTGACTGCATAGATTGTATACAAAAAAAATTATCACTTTATGCCATGTGGTGCCACTCGAGTAGTGAACCAAGGAAGAAGGGAGGGAGAGAAGCAGAGGCCCACACAGGTGAGTGGGTCCCACAACACACAGGTTACATGTTAATTTTTCACAAAATAAAGCAAAGAACAGCATATGTGTATAAAGTATTTTCAACTTCGAATTATTTGAACTATCATATCCTAAAGTATATACCTTGACTCACTGGACACACTGTATATTTGTCCACTTTCTTTTTAAATATGCATACAATGTCCACTCTAATCACATCTACACTAGAATCATTCCAGATTTCTAATATAATTCAAAGTGGGAAGTTATGTTTCTTGGTGTCATAAGAACACATATTCTTCATGATCTTATTTATGTGTCCTCTTGTACATCTCTTTCCTTCGTCCATTTGTACTACCAAATCTTGTCTGTCTCCCTTTTTCATGTGGTTTACAAGTCTGTACATCGTTATCAGTTCTTCTCTTTCTTTTCTCATTCTGGTAGTGTTCGTAAGTCCATTTCTTTCAGTCTCTCCTTACAGTTTAGATCCTTCAAGCCTGGATTTGTCTTTGTAGCTGTCTTGTATTTTTCCAACTTCTTATTTTTCTTCCTGTGGGAAGATCATACTACTGTTGTGTACTCAAACTTAGGACATATCATATTGTTATTATTTTCTTCATCATATCCTTGTTGAAGTAACTAAATACCACCCTCATATTTGTTAACATCCTGTATGGATCCAAATATTGCACTTATGTGCTTCTGGAGACAGAGTGCCCTTACTTTTCTTTATCATCTTTTCTCCTATTTTATAATTCCATGAAGGCCTCTACTGCTTTTTCCTATTTCCAATACGTGGAATTTTTAGCATCAAATTCTAGTTTCTATCTTTTGTTCTGTACATAAATCCTATCAATATTCCTTTATAAATCATTGCAATCCTCTTGGCTCTAATTATTCTTAAAAAATTTGTGTCTTCAGCAAGTAAGTAATATAACTACTCAAACCAGCTGTCATATTGTTAATGTACTCGTATATTTGAAATATATTGGGCACTAACACAGACCATCTAGTGTCTCTTGTTATTGTTCTCATTTCTTTAACCTGCAGATAGTCTTTCATCCAACTCAGTATTTCTCCCTTCAGCTCCCCTATATTTTTCAAATTCCATAAGTCTTTTGAGAGGAGCTTTATCAATTTTTTTTTTTTTTTTAACCAAAATATACAGCATCAATCCATCTCTCTCTCTCTCTCTCTCTCTCTCTCTCTCTCTCTCTCTCTCTCTCTCTCTCTCTCTCTCTCTCTCTCTCTCTCTCTCTCTCTCTCTCTCTCTCTCTCTCTCTCTCTCTCTCTCTCTGTTGCATTTCATCTATTACTCTTGTATAAAAAGTCAATGTGTTAGTGACACAAGGTATCCTTTTCTGAATCCAAATTGTTTGTCTGTTATTACATTATTGTCTTCCAGATATTTCATCCATCTATCCATAATTACTATTTTGCAGAGGTTCCCTATAACACTATGTATTAATTAGTGACACTGGCCTGTAGTTCACTGGTTCCATTTTATTTCCTCCTTTGTATATGGGCACTAAGTTAGATCTTTTCCATTCCCATGACATTTTTTTTCCTCTTTCAATGAACATTTGACTATGTTTCAAATTGATTCCACTCTCAATTGATCTCAATTTTCCTTTATTATCACCCTGATACATCATTAGGTCCCAATACTTTCTTGACATCCTCCAGTAGTTTCTTGATTTCTTGTCTCTACTTTTATTTGCTGGAATCACTCTTGCTGCTTTACTCACATTGGTGCTAAAACTTAGTTTCCTCTGCAAATACAGACTTGAAATTCTCATTCATAATTTCACTCCTCTCCTTGATTGTTTTGTACATCCTCTCTTCTTTTTAACTTATTAATACAAACCATATGTTTAATTTTCCCATTCGTGTACCTATAGAAAAATCTGGGTTTTCCTTGTATCTTCCCATAATATCATTTTAAAAATTCTCTTCTCTCTTCTTATATTAAGATATTAATTTTTTGCTTTTTTATACTCCACTCTGGTATTTTCATTCCACTGCTTCATCCTCTTTCTTCATGCTATGTCCTTATTCTTCTTGGCTTTTGCACATTTAACATTTTACCAACTACATGGTGGACCAAAAATATGTTACTATTATAAGATTCTTGTCATTTCCACACACACACACACACACACAAAAAAAAGATATATATATATATATATATATATATATATATATATATATATATATATATATATATATATATATATATATATATATATATATATATACACTCAACCCCCAGCTATCACGAGAAATTGGTCCCTTAACATCGCCGTGATAGCTAAAAACGCGATAGCCATTGTTAAGAATACATAGGAAAAAAAAAAATTGTTCGTGGCCCGCCAGAGTAGCAACACAATTCAATATATTGGCACCTTTTTTTTTCCCTCATCTCACCATGATTTATAGATCAGTCTTGAGGAGGACATGATTTGAGCTTCGCACAGCATTATGTCCAGCACTATCACTAGTGAGGTTCATATGTGCCTTAATGTGGTCCTTCTTAAGGTAAATACCTCTCACTGTAGACTCGTTGATGCCGAACTTAGCCCCCACTGAACTTTTACTTTGTCCACTCTCGATCAATTTCACTATCTCATATTTCACAGCATATGTAAGGTTCTTCCTCTTCTTGATTTCTTTCCCAGGCGCCGCTGTTGCCTTTCGCTGGGTCGGGTTGGGTGGTAGCGATCTCCCTGGGTGGCCAGGAGGGGGAGTAGAGGCCATTGTCCCGAGATACACACGCGTGACCTTGAGATTCACCACGGCACGTGCCACTTAGTCAACTGTGGCGGGAGGGACTAGAGGGATGGGGGAGCGGGAGAGTGGCTGGATAAGGAAGCGGGAGTGTGCAAGCCAATCACGGCCTAATATGTCAGTCAAATTCAGCCAATTAGCAAGCGAATCTGGCCAAGAAATATGACGTAGCTGTCACGTGAACATCCTGGACATACAGTATAACGACTCATGGGCCGCGATAGCTCCACTAGGATTCGCGTTAGCCCATTTAATGTGTTTTTTATTGTTCCCGTGATAGCTTTAAACCGCGTTAGCAAAACCCGCTATAGCTGGGGGATAAGTGTATATATATATATATATATATATATATATATATATATATATATATATATATATATATATATATATATATATATATATATATATATATATTATTTTCATGAGAATCATACTCAATATTCAGTGCAAGAGAAGTTAAAGACTATGGAGGCCTATTTTGCAATGAAATCAGTAGTCCTCAGTCAGCAACAATTCAGGAGAGACTTTCCTGGGACAAATGCATCCAACAAACTCACAATCTTGATGTATTATGTGTCTAACATTAGTCCTTGAGAGATCAATCTCCTATCATAAATGTCTTGTAGATTTCCTTGGTGATTCCTCCAAATGTTGTCACAGTCTCAATACTGTCGTCTTTCCTTGCAGACTGTAGCTGGCCACCGAGTCCTTTATTTTTATCCCCAACACTTTCTGTTTCTCTGAATTTGTCAATCAGATGCCAGATTGTGAGTCTGCTAGGTGCATTTCTCCTGGGAAAATCCCTCTTGAATTGTCGTTGGGTGAGGACTACTGATTTCGTTGCAAAATAGGCCTCCACAATCTTTATCCTCTTTTGCACTGAATATTGAGTTGTTGGATCCATTGATACTTTTGGATAAAAATCTAAGGCTTCAGCTATGATTCTCCTGAAAATAAGAGAAATATGCTAGTTTTTATATGGAAATGATAAAAATTTTATAATGGTAAAATTTTTTGGTCCACCCTGTATATTTACTCTTTCTCACCTTATATCTTGGTATATACTTAAATACCTCCCTCATTATACTTGCTCAGGAACATCTCATATCTCATTCTATTGAGTATCTCTGTAAAATCTTTTGAGCCCTGTAGAATTGCCTTAGCATAATTCAGTCTCCCATTTCTGTGTTTCCTTCTTCCATTTCTGTACCTCATCATCCTTAATTCAACCTCTGTCACCATGTGATCACTTCTTTCCCATCAGGCTCAGGTTCTTCATGTTCAGTTTTTGTGCTGGTTTCTTAGTGAACACCAAGTCAAGTAGTGAAGGGTCTTCCTCTCCCCTATATCTTGTGACTTTATTTGCTTACTGATCTTTTCTGTTTAATATTAGTAACTGCATAAACTCATCATTCCATGGACCAGCGTCTCCTCTCATTTTCATCTCCCAATTAATCTCCTTTCAGTTGAAATTCTCTACAAACAACTTTTTTTGCTATTCCTTATCATACTGTCTAAACAACTCACTACATTTTGCATTACTTATGCTTAACTGTCTCCCATGCATTTTTCTTTAGTGGGACATACTTTACAATAATTTTCCTTTTTTCCCTTCTTTTAATTTTTTGTTTTGTCTTAATCACAATTTTCATAACTTCAGCCATCCCCTCTCCATGCTCCACCTCAACATAAATATAATCTTTTACCAAAATCAATACTTCTCCATCTTTTCTTTTTATATCTTTCCTCCAAATCTTGAATCCTTCATCTTCAAATTTCAACTGCTCTCATTTAATTTGATCTACACCAGATATACCACATCAGGTTTGTTTTTCCTTATATAATCCCTTAATACCAATAAGCTTAACACCACTCCATCAGTATTTCCATCCATTACTCTTAAAATATTTCTCACTTCCTTAGCCTTCATATGAGTATCTGGCTGTGACAAGGGGCCAAGCACCAACCAATGTGAAATGGAGCTAATAATGTATTCTGTTCTATAATTTCCCATATAACTTAGAAATAACATTGATGTGATCATATCTCTATTGTGCATGCAGCTAGCGTCCACTGATCATAGTGGTGTATACCTCATCAACCATGCTATTGTTATTACTATCTTATTTGGTAAATATCAGATGTTTGATAGTGATGGTTAATTTTAATGCAAAACGTGAGTGTACACTATTGTTACTTAAAAAAAGGAAATTAGTGTTACACAAATTAAAGTTTCCATAAATGACAATAAAAAACTTCATTGTGGCGGTAAGTAAGTTTTCTCTATCAACATGTGCCACACCAGCCAGCCCAAACTGTTGTATGGTATTGCTAATGCCAATATCCTTACATTCTGTATCAATTTATTATAGGAAGCTATGCTATTAAGTTACAATTATTACTTATCTATTGCTGAGAGAGAGAGAGAAAGAGAGAGAGAGAGAGAGGGGGTGGGGGATATATATATATATATATATATATATATATATATATATATATATATATATAGAGAGAGAGAGAGAGAGAGAGAGAGAGAGAGAGAGAGAGAGAGAGAGAGAGAGAGAGAGAGAGAGAGAGAGAGGGGGGTGAAGAAATAGTAGAAATTATCATACATCTGGCAGCATCGTCCATCCCTCCTAGAGAGAGTGGCACTGAGACAGCACAACTGAGCCAATGGGAAGCACAAAAATTATTATCATAGAATGTTTTACTTAGGAATCTGAGTCTGTTCTTAATGAATTATTGAGAGATGCTGTATGTCAATAGATTTTTTTTGTTCAAAGATTTACTGGGCCATGTGAAGGCTTCATAATCTGAAAATGTTTCCTGCTTAACACACTGAATTATTCTTCATTTCATAACTCTTTAATTACTCAATTTAATGAAATAAGATGCATATCACATAAAAGCCAAGAAAAATATAATCTATAATGAGATATAACACACAATTGCATATACATTGTACAGAACACACTAGACAGGTAAAGATGGTAAACAACCAATGCACGCACTGTGCTTACCTTCAAATGAAGTTTTCTTGTTTATTTATTTTTGGTGCTTAACCCCCTGATGCGGCCTCATATATGTCACAGCTCATATATTCCCTCTTTATTAATGTTACTTTCCTCTTCAACCACCATTTTTTTTTATTCTTAAGTCCACAACCTTCCATACAAAACTCCTTACCTTTTCCTGTGTTCTCTCCTTGCTTTTTTTTTTATTTTGCTTCTTCCCTCAACTCTTTTAAGTTTGTTACTCTCTTCCTTACTCAAGTATCTTCTTAACCAGATCTCTTTTATCCCCTTTGTTTTTGCTAGTTTCACTGTCGTTGCCAGCACTGTTTCAGTGGTAACCTGCATGCTGAACCATTTTTTCATGGGTCTTGCTCTATTTTTTATGTATTTTCTTAGCCAATAAACTGTATCTATGTATTCACCTAGTTGTAATATACCCGAGGGAAGCTATGTTTGTGTTGTCTTGTCTTTGTAACTCATGGTGTCTAATATGGCCTTAAATTCATATATCATCTCTGCACACACTACTTCTTTATCCAGTCCCTTCCATATATCTACTGCTCAGTGGAGAAAGCTGTTCATTTTCATATTCCTTCTGAAACTATCTTTTTGATCTTCGCTCTTTGTCTCCTTGTATCTCTTATGTCCCACTTTATTAGATCTTCTCTATCAAACACCACCATATTCTTCATGATTCTTTAAGTTGCTATCTTCTCTTTCCCTTCTTTGTTCCAGCATTGTCAATCCCAGTTTTGATAACTTCTTCTCATATCACATTTCTGATGACCTTGGAGCCAATTTTGTCGCTGCTCTTTGAATAATTTCAAGTTTCCTTATGTTCTTTTTTGTACTTGGTGACCACACTACTGCCACATCTCCTTGACCTTTACACCATCAAAAAACTGTCAAAAAGACAGTGGTGACACAATGGTTATAACAATAATGAGAAAAGAAAATGTTCATAAAATATGACATAAAGATGAATATAATATTAAACTGTATAATATACCTAAGGTAATTATAACTTAGATAAACATATGACCAGATTGACTTACAACTAGTCTATCAGAACTGATCACAGTCGTAAGTCAATGACTACCTGTATCTTGTATTTTCAATCACCCATTGCAACATTGTATTTTCCATTGTCAGTTTCAGAAATCTTTCTCCCCATGCAGTCTCATTTCCTCTTGCTTTAAACGTTTCACAGTTTACTGCTTTGCAAATGAAGTCATCTGCCAATAATACTCTTTTATTACTTTTGATTAACTTGTTCAAGCAGTGAATGACATCTTTTATTTTCTTGTGTTCTTCCTTGTTCCAAGAATTTGTTTTGGGGTGGTACATAGGTTCTAATTATCATCAGTATTTCTCCATTAGTGTCCTCCAAGTTAACACCTCTTTTCTTGTCATCATCATTACATCTCCACCTCCTTTACCAATCCCATCTCTTCCATATATTGTACTTACTGTTAATGACTATCAGGCTTTCTTCTTTTAGTTCCCATTAAACACACCACCTTTGGATTTTTCTCTTTTAAATAGTTTTGTAGTTCCAATTTTCTGTGTATCAGCCCATCTATGTTGGTATACATCACATTTAGTCCTTCATTTTTACTAGTTTTCTCTATTTTCTTTTCTTTTATTTCTTTACCTTTATGTACTATTTCTTCACTCTGTCTCCCAAAATTCCCCCCCCCTTTTTTTTTCTGTTCTTGATTAATTTTTCTCTTTAGCTTCTTTTAATTTTTCCATTCTTCATTTCTGTTCTTCCTAATGTATATATCCTTGCAATCTTCTACTTCTCTTGGCTTGGATGTTCTTTCTAGTATCTCTTCTGCTGCTTGTTGTGATTTTAGACTTATTTTCATAGGTCATGTTTTGCTTTCCAGATAGGAGCCCAGTCTAATGACTTCTTCCACTTCTTCCTCAAGTTTAGTGTCATCTTCATCATTTAGTTTCTTCAACAAATCCTTCACTGTTTTTGTTTCTTCTTTATTTTTTTTTTCAATTTTTGTTACATTTTTTCCTTTATTCCATAAACTATAACACTTTTCTCTTTATCTGCTGCATCTCTTATCTGATCTTCATTGTTTTTCTATGCCTTTACCACTTCTTTTTCTACATTTTCATTTTTTTCCTTTCAGTTGCTTTTTAATTATATCCTTGAAGTCTACATTTGCTTTTTCATGTTTTATTTTCCAGCCTTTCACTTTATTCATGACTCCCTCTCTCACCCTTTTCTCACCTTTTACTAATTCTGCTTTCAAATCTTTATTTTCTTTCATCACTTTCTCCATGTTATTTTGTAGTTCTTCATTTTTGTTTTAATATTTTGTTGTTCTCTCACTCTCATCTCTTCCAGTTCTGATTTCAGCTTGAAAATTTCTCCATCTTTTAGATTTTTTTCCATGTTATCCTGAAGGGATTTTACCACTTCCAACACTATTTTTATCTCCTGCTGTTCTGTATAATTTTTCACTTTTCTCAATCTCATTTTTAAAAACCCTATCTCACTTTCATTTCAGTTGTTGTCATTAAATCCATCAAAGTTCACTTCACCTCTTGGTGAAATTAAATCTGCTGTGAATTCTCCATAAAATCAACTCTTTATTGGGAGGGAATGCATCTGTTGTTGTTGTTAACTTGATGGTGTATTTACTTAGTTGTGGTTTACAGGAGGAGGAGCCTGAGCCCCGTCTTGATATCCACTCTTATCCAGTTTTACCTTAAAATTGCATTTACTACTTCTTTTTGCAGCTCATTCCAGATTCCTGCAGTCCTTTGCAGGAAACTGTTCTCAATATCCTTTCTACACACATGCCTCTTCATCTTGTGCTTCTAAAGTCTCACACCACCAAATCACTCTGGTCCAAGTTTTCATTGCCTAACAAAATCCAATGTAAGGCAATCAGGTCATCTCTCTCTCTTCTCTCTTCCAAGGGGAGCAGGAATAGTTTCTTTAGTCTCTCTTCATATGACAAGTCTGATAGGGTTGGAGGTAACTTTGTCATTGCTTGTTGCATTCTCTCTATTTTTCTATGTCCCTTTTAGTATCAGTAGACCATATCATTGCTGCATATTCCAAACAAGATCTTATCATTGTCATAATTAGATTCCTAATCATCTCTTCATCTAGATAGTTGAATGGTGCTCTTATGTTTCTCACCAGATTTTATGTTTCCCTTGTCTTCCTTCTTACATGTACCTCTGGGGACAGTTTATTAGTTACAGTAATTCCAAGGTCTTTCTCTTCACTCTTCACTTTTATTTCTTCATTATCCAGTTTGTAACTGAAGACTATCCTCACACAACTATGCCCAAACTTCAACACTCCACATTTTTTTTACATTAAACTCCATTTTCCAAGTGCCACTCCAATCCCAAATCACATTCAGATTTTCCTCTAAGGCTTCACAATCCTCTATCCTCTCAACTTTTCTCATCAATTTTGCATCATCAGCAAATAGACTCATGAGCTATTCATTCCTGCCATCATATCATTCACATAGATAACAAACATAACTGGTGATAGTACCGATCCCCTGCGGGACACCAGTAATTACCTCTCTCCATGATGACTTCTTATCTTTGACTACTGTTCTCATTTCCCTTCCTCTCACAAAGTCACTGATCCAATGTATGGGTGCACCTCTCAGCCCACATTTCTAATTTCAATAGCAGTCTCTTTTGGGGTACCTTATCAATCTGCCCATCCCTCTCTTTCTTGTACTATATCTATGACTTTGGAGTAGAAGCACATTAAATTTGTCGTACACGACCTTCCTTTTCTAAATCTGAATTTTCTGTCTATTAATATCTCTCTTTTTTCCAGATATTCACTCCATCTTTGCTTCACTACTTTTCACACATTTTTGCCACTACACTTGTTAATGACACCAGTGAATAATTAGATGATTCTTCTTTGTCTCCATTCTTATATATGTGAACTACATCTGCTTTTTTTTTTTGTAAACCTCGTGTGCAAGTTGATCTCTGCATTCCTTCAGCACCCAATTAGACACTCCATCAGGTCCCTGCACCTTCCTCACATCCAAATCTTCAGTCATTATTTTCACCTCATCCACTGTTACCTCAATCTCATTCAATCCTTCTACTCTGACATCTGCCATCACCACTCTATTAAATGTTCCCTCTTCAATGAAGACACTTCGAAAGTAGTCATTCAAAACTTCTGCAATTTCTGCTTCTTCCTCATTATATGTAAAATTTATTTTCAATTTGTTTAACCCCTTCTTATTCTTCATTTTACCATTCACATATCTATAGAACATCCTTGGTTCATCTTTACATCTGTCCACAATATCTTTTACATGATTCTTATTTCTTCTCTCCTTACCTTTGAGTATTCATTTATCTCCCTTATATATTTTTCCCATGCCTCACTTTTTTTCTTGTCTTCCATTTGATCCAGGCCAGATCTCTTTTCCTTTCTTGCTTCCTCACACCGTTTATTAAACCATTCCTGCTTCTTAGCCTCTTGTTTCCTTATCTTAAACCCTCATTGTATATGTTTGTAAACTCTCCCCATTTATCTTCTATTCCAATTGCTTCGTCAAATTGATTCCAGTCCACTTTCTCAAAGTAATTCATCAATTTTCCAAAGTCTGTTCTTCCATAGTTGAATCTTCCTATTCTGTGGTATTCATTCTTTCATATCTTTCCTCCTACTCTCAATGTACACTCCACCACCACATGATCACTTTTACCTATTGGACATTTATAGTCTATATCCTTGATGACTTCAGGTTCCTTTGTAAAAATTAAATCAACCCATGAGGGTTTGTCTTCTCTCCTGAACCTCATATTCTCTTCCACCCATTGTGTCATTGAATTCACCATTGCCATCCTTAACAACTCTCCTTCCCAAGACTCGCTGCTCCCATCCACTGACCACTCTTCCCATCTAACCTTCTTGCAGTTGAAATCTCCCATAATCATTAGATTGTCTCTGCTTGCCATCATGTCTTCCACACATTTTTGTGTATCCTCTAATTTAGTCTTGTATTCCACAACTCACTAGGAATTTGTTTATACCACTGCAAAGCCTCTTTTTCCACCTTCTCTACACACCACCTCAACTTTAATCACTTTAGCCAATTCATAATCACAACTAGTCTCATGGGCCAATAAATTCTTTCTCACCAAAATCATTTCTCAGTCTCCTTGCTTTTCACTTCTGTTTCTCAGCCATACAATGTAATTTCCTTCACCCAAATTATTCACTTTAATGTTTTCATTCAGCTTTGTTTCAGTAATTCCCATCACATCCAGAGCATACTCTCTTAAGTATTCATTTAGTTCCATCTGTGCTAAAAGTAACCCATTCACATTAGTATAAGCAATCCTCAATTTCTCACTCCACTCTCTTTTTTTTCCAATCATCCACTTTATCAATCTGATGTCCCTGACTTTCCAGTAGAACTCTGTCTTTTCCTCCTTCATTCTGGCTTAGTTTTTTTCCTAAGCCTGCTTCCACAATTCGCTTGTTTTTTGCTCTCTCCTCCTCATTCATCTCTCTATGCATCCAGATGTTTTTTGCTGTCCTCCTTTCTTCCTAATTTTCATGCTCACATGTGTGTGTGTGTGTGTGTTGAATAAGTTGGTTGTGATATCTTCAGATTTAGAAATTACCTATTACACAAAATTTGTTTGTTGTGAGTTTTTCACATCCGACCTGATTATTTTATAGTTCATTACTTCACAGCATTATATGGTTCCAAACACACAGTTTGTGGATCCAAGACCAGGGGGCTTAATTCTGTGACATCATCACTAGCTAACTAAAATGCACCTATCATATTTTTTTGCATAAGGGAGTTGGGGGTGCAATTGAAAAGTTTAGTGGGGCATTTCCCAATCCATGCCCTTCTCTAAAACCAGTCTTGCTCCAAGAAGATGCCTTAGGGTTCAAGTTGATAATATTATTTTGTAATTTGTAGGAAGAGGGATTATCAACAAACATCATGTTTGTTGATGATCAACAAACAAGTTGAATTAGCTCTGAGATGGTTAGTAAATAGTAAAAAGAGAAGGAAGCTGAGTGCTGGGAATACTGCTGGACACCAGGAGAGCTGAATTATGGGTACCACCAGTAGAAACACTCCTTGTTCCAGTGATCCAGTTTAGCAGGTTGCCTTATGGTCAACAGCATTAATGTCTGACAGACCTTTACCTCCCTCATCTGGAACACGGATTATTTAGGGGACCTTGCATAGATTGAATCAGTTCAGTGCAACTGGTTAAGACAGATAAATGATCTCACACAATTTATTCTACAACTTTGTTCTACATAAAGAAGAGGCTGTTCAGGACTGACCTTATCCAGTGTTATAATTTTTTTTCACAATCTCTCTTCTCTTAAACAAAAAGGTTTGTTTATCATGCTCCCACCTGCTGGAACCAAAGATCACAATTTAGGGTGCTAAGGCACTGGAATTTTCTTCCAGATGCTGTTAATAATTCCCCATCTCTAGCCCAATTTAAAAATAATCCATTTTGTATCCTACACAATATTCTTTTAAACCACAACAAATTCTTTAAAACTGCCATTCTGCTCTTGATGTTTAAATATTCAAATCAATTCCTTAACAGTTTATTACATGACTCACTCTACCAGTCACTGATGTCATACTACACACTAAAACAAGGTCAATCTTAACTGGCATGTCATTTTGGCTGACTGGTCTGTCTGATTCCTGGTATGTCATGTGCCTTTGATTGGTGGACCTACCAGGTGAGTAATTTAGGTGACTCTCTCTCTCTCTCTCTCTCTCTCTCTCTCTCTCTCTCTCTCTCTCTCTCTCTCTCTCTCTCTCTCTCTCTCTCTCTCTCTCTCTCTCTCTCTCTCTCTCTCTCTGTTTATTGATTATTCATGAAATCAGTTTATACTTTTCCTTTTTACTTATTTTGGTATTATTCCAGAATCACTACAAATTCACTTCTACTTTCATAACATGTCTCATTAGCTAGAGCTCCTTGTACTGAGTATTTTGAACCTCATATATATATATATATATATATATATATATATATATATATATATATATATATATATATATATATATATATATATATATATATATATATATATATATATATATATATGAGGTCTGTCCGGAAAGTATCCAGCCATTATGAATATTTGCAGAACTGGTGGCACAATCCTAACAGAAGTTGGCAGACACTGACAGAAAACCCTACTGCACATGCATGAGCAGCCATACTCCCATGTGACACCTCCATAACCGGCAAGATAAAGTTGAGTGAAGGTGTGTATTGTTTGACCATCACATTGACAATGACTGAGTGAGTTGATCAGCGAATCTGTGTCGAGTTTTGTTGCAAACTTGAACATTTGTCAGCAGAAACTGGAAAAATGGGGAGGCAGTAGGCACCTGCCAAAACAATAATTACTCCCAGTGAGGTCTAAAGAACTGGATCAGGGGGTGCTGTGAACTTATCATTGAACCCAGCTGTGACCTCACTGAACATTTCCATTTGTGTCTCACAACACAAGAGAGTAGTCACAGCCTGCCCTCCAAAGACAACTCTCTTCCTCCACACAAAACTACAAGCACCTAATAACACACACACACACACACACCCTTCACTCAAAATTTCAAAATTATCATGGGGACTTACACCAGCCTTGGAGTCCCCATCTTGGGGAAGGGACTACCAATGTCCCCAGGTTGGAATGCCCTTCTGATGACAACCCTAAGTGTCTTGACACCCCCCCCAAATTTTTCTTCATTAACTTCTGCAACATTCGTGGTCTAAGATCTAATTTTCAATCAGTAGAACACCACCTCTCCTCTTCTAAACCTCATCTTCTTTTCCTTACTGAAACTCAGGTGTCTGAGGCAACTGACAATAGCCCCTTTTCTGTTCCCTCCTACTTTCTCTATCCTCATTTTCCGTCCAAAGCTGGATGTTGTGTTTATGTGTGTAATGACTTAACCTGCTCTCGTGCCCACACTCTTGAATCTTCCAAGTTTTCCACCATCTGGCTACAACTACAGAGTCACTCTCAAACTAAACTTATCTGTGCTGTATACCTTTCACCTAACTCCTCTGACTATAAGAAATTCTTTGACTACTTAACTTCTAAAGTGGAGTACATTCTGACTCTCTTCCCTTTTGCAGAGATCTCCATTCTTGGAGACTTAATTTGTTCATCACTAGCTTTGGCTTTCCTCTCCCTTCACTGACCATCCTGGTGAACTAGCCTTCAACTTTGCTATCCTCCACGACCTAGACCAACTGGAGCAACATCCTACTCGTATTCCTGACCGTCTTGGAGATACGCCCAACATTCTTGACCTTTTCCTGACCTCTAATCCTTCTGCTTATGCTGTCACCCTTTCTTCTCCGTTGGGCTCCTCTGATCACAATCTCATATCTGTATCTTGTCCTATTGCTCCAATCCCTCCTCAGGATCCCCCCAAGCGAAGGTGCCTCTGGCGTTTTGCCTCTGCTAGTTGGGGGGGACCTGAGGAGGTATTTTGTTGATTTTCCTTGGAATGACTACTGCTTCCATGTCAGAGACCCATCTTTGTGTGCTGAGCGCATAACAGAGATGATAGTGTCTGGCATGAAGGCGTACATTCCTCACTCTTTTTCTCGACCTAAACCTTCCAAACCTTGGTTTAACACAGTTTTTTCTCTTGTTATACATGATAGAGAGGTGCCTCACAAAAGTGAGGTGGCTCACTTAAACCTTCCATCACCAGAATCTCATGCTTTTTATACTCCTGCCCAGAACCATGTCTGTTCTCCAAGTAGCCAAAAACTCCTTCATTATCAGGGTGTCAAAACCTTTCAAGATCTAACTCACCTCGTGACTTCTGGCATCTAGCCGAAAATATCTCCAATAACTTTACTTCTTCTTCTTTCCCTCCTTCATTTCAACCAGATGGCACCACTGCTATCACATCTATTTCTAAAGCTGAACTCTTTGCTCAAACCTTTGCTAAAAACTCTACCTTGGACGATTCTGGGCTTGTTCCCCCCTCTCCTCCATCCTCTGACTACTTCATGCTACCTATTAAAATTCTTCACAATGATGTTTTCCATGCCCTTGCTGGCCTAAACCCTTGGAAGGCTTATGGACCTGATGGAGTCCCTCCTATTGTTCTCCAAAACTGTGCCTCCGTGCTTGTACCTTGCCTAGTCAAACTCTTTCAGCTGTCTGTCAACATCTACCTTTCCTTCTTGCTGGAAGTTTGCCTACATTCAACCTGTTCCTAAAAAGGATGACCGTTCTAATCCCTCAAACTACTGTCCTATTCCTTTAATTTCCTGCCTATCTAAAGTTTTTGAATCTATCCTCAACAAGAAGATTCTTAAACATCTATCACTTCACAACCTTCTATCTGATTGCCAGTATGGGTTCTGTCAATGCCGCTCTACTGGTGATCTTCTGGCTTTCCTTACTGAGTCTAGGTCATCCTCTTTTAGAGATTTTGGTGAAATTTTTGCTGTTGCCTTAGACATATCAAAAGCTTTTGATAGGGTCTGGCACAAAGCTTTAATTTCCAAACTACCCTCCTATGGCTTCTATCCTTCTCTCTGTAACTTCATCTCAAGTTTCCTTTCTGACCATCCTATTGCTGCTATGGTAGACAATCACTGTTCTTCTCCTAAATCTATTAACAGTGGTGTTCCTCAGGGTTTTGCCCTGTCACCCACTCTCTTCTTATTACTCATTAATGAGTAATAAGCCAAACTTCTTGTCCTATCCACTCCTACGCTGATGATACCACCCTGCACTTTTCCACGTCTTTTCATAGACGTCCAATCCTTCAGGAAGTAAACATTTCACGCAGGGACACCACAGAATGCTTGACTTCTGATCTTTCTAAAATTTTTGATTGGGGCAAAGCAAACTTGGTATTGTTCAATGCCTCAAAAACTCAATTCTTCCATCTATCAACTCGACACAACCTTCCAGACAACTATCCTCTCTTCTTCAATGACACTCAACTGTCCCCCTCTTCTACACTGAGCATCCTTGGTCTGTCCTTTATTTATAATTTGAACTGGAAACATCACATCTCATCTCTAGCTAAAACAGCTTCTATGAAGTTAGGCATTCTGAGATGTCTCCGCCAGTTTTTCTCACCCCCTCATCTGCTAACTCTGTACAAGGGCCTTATCTGTCCATGTATGGAGTATGCTTCACATGTCTGGGGGGGGGGGGGTTCCACTCATACTGCTCTTCTAGACAGGGTGGAATTAAAAGCTTTTCATCTCATCAACTCCTCTCCTCTAACTGACTGTCTTCAGCCTCTCTCTCATCACCGCAATTTTGCATCTCTAACTGTCTTCTATTGCTATTTTCATGCTAACTGCTCTTCTGATCTTGCTAACTGCATGCCTCCCCTCCTCCCGCGGCCTCGCTGCATAAGACTTTCTTCTTTCTCTCACCCCTATTCTGTCCACCTCTCTAATGCAAGAGTTAACCAGTATTCTCAATCATTCATCCCTTTCTCTGGTAAACTCTGGAACTCCCTGCCTGCTTCCGTATTTCCACTTTCCTATGACTTGAATTCCTACAAGAGGGAGGTTTCGAGACACTTATCCTTCAATTTTTTACTACTGTTTGGGACTGGAATTTCAGTGGGCATTTTTTTTTATTGGATTTTTGTTGCCTTTGGCCAATGTCTCTCCTACATGAAAAAAAAAAAAAATGCTACCTGCTCTTCTGATCTTGCTAACTGCATGCCTCCCCTCTTCTCTCGTGTGTGTGTATTTACCTAGTTTACCTAGTTGTATAGTACAGGGTCCGAGCCAAAGCTCAATTAGTCCTGTCTCCATACCCAAATTTGTCCAATTTCTCTTTAAACATGTGCACACTCTTTGCCGCAACCACCTCTTCTTTTAAGTTATTCCATATTTCAACCGTTCGATGCGGAAAGCTGTATTTCTTAATATCTCCCAAACAATGACTCTTCTTTAATTTCTTCATATGTCCCCTTGTACGTCTATCTCCTTCCTCCACTTTTACAACTAGGTCATCTCTGTCTATCTTCTCCATGCTATTTACTAATTTGAACATTGTTATCAGGTCTCCTCTTTCCCTTCTTTCTTGCAGTGTTGGTAATCCAATTTCTTCCAGTCTTTCCTCGTAACTTAGGTCTTCCAATTCAGGTATCATTTTCGTAGCTGTTCTTTGTATTCTTTCCAATTTCCTTATATCTTTCTTCTTGTGTGGAGACCATACCACTGCTGCGTATTCCAGTTTGGGGCGTATCATGTGTGTTATGATTTTCTTCATCATTTCTTTGTCTAGGTAATTAAATGCCACCCTGATATTTGCTAGCAAATTATATGTAGAGCCAAATATTCCATTGATATGTTTTTCTGGTGATAGCGTGTCTTGAATTATTACTCCCAAGTTTTTTTCTTCTTTGCTCTTTCGTATTGTGATTCCTCCCATCTTATACTCCCATGAAGGTCTCCTTTTACTTCTTCCCATCTCCATTACATGGCACTTTTTTATATTGAATTCTAATTTCCATCGTTTACTCCATTCATAAATTCTATCAATATCCCTCTGTAGTTCCTCACAATCCTTTTGGTTCTTTATTACTTTCATCAATTTTGCATCATCTGCAAACATGTTAATGTAGCTATTTAAACCCACAGCCATATCATTTATATAGACCTGAAACATTATAGGTGCCAACACAGACCCTTGTGGTACTCCGCTTGTTACTTCGCACCAACTTGATTTATTATCTCTGATTACTGTGCTCATTTCCCTACCTTGGAGATAATCCTTCATCCACTTAAGTATTTTTCCTTTTAGCCCTCCTCGATGTTCCAGTTTCCATACGAGACTTTTATGTGGAACTGTATCAAAAGCTTTTTTGAGATCTAAATAGACTGCATCAACCCAACCATCTCTCTCTTGTAGTTTATCTATTACTCTTGTATAAAAGCTCAGTAAGTTTGTTACGCAAGATCTCTCTTTCCTGAAACCGAATTGTTTTTCTGTTATTATATTTTCTTGTTCAAGATATTGCACCCATCTGTTTTTAATGACTATTTCACAGAGTTTACTTACAATACTCGTGAGTGAGACTGGTCTGTAATTCAGTGGTTCCATTTTATTACCTCCTTTGTATAACGGTACTATATTTGCTCTCTTCCATTCCTTTGGTACTTTTCCCTCCTTCAAAGAACTGTTAATTATCTCCCATGTTGGTTCTTCCAATTCCTCTCTACATTCTTTCAATATCCATCCATTTACTTCGTCTGGTCCCATCGCCTTCCTAGTATCTAGCTCTTCCAGTAGTCTTTTAATTTCTTTTCTTTCCACTTGTATGTTTGCTATTCCTTTCTGTTGTTCCTCATCTCCCAGTGATGCAAAGACAGTTTCTCTTGTAAATACAGACTTAAAGCTTTTATTCAGTATCTCAGCCATCTCTTGTGTGGTTTCATAAATTTCTCCAAAAATTTTCTCCATTTTTCTTCAGCTTTGTAATGGTATCTCTATGCTTTATTTTTCCATTTACATATCTATAGAAAAGTTTGGGTTCTTCTTTACACTTTCCAACTACATCTCTTTCAAAATTTCTTTCTTCTTCTCTTCTTATTTTAACATAATCATTTCTAGCTGTCCTGTATTCTTCTCTATTTATCTCATTCCATTGTTTCCTCATTTTTTTCCATGCCCTCTCCTTCTTCTTTTTTGCCTCTGCACACTTTGCATTAAACCACAGTTTCTTATTTTCTTTTACCTTATATCTTGGCACATATCTTTCAACACCTTCTCTAAACTTGCTTAAAAACACTTCATATTTTTTCTGCACCTCCATACCTCTTAATAAATTATTCCAATCAAGCTCTCCGTAGAATTTCTTTAACCCTGTAAAGTCTGCCTTAGCATAATTTTTTCTCTCATTTTTATATTCCTCATTGAATTTTGGCACTTCTTCTTTGATCTCTTTCTCCATCTTCACATGATCACTTTTTCCCACTGGACACAAATATTCTATACTTGGTTCATTTTCTGGCTTTTTTGTAAAAACCAAGTCTAGGAGTGATGGTTCATCTTCCCCTCTGTACCTAGTATTTTCTTTCACCCATTGATCCATCGTGTTTACCATCATAGTCTGTAAAAATTCTTCACTCCATGTACTGGCAATCCCTGTCACCTCCATCTCCCCCCAGTTTATCTCCTTGCTATTAAAATCTCCTACTAGTAACACCTTGTTTCTTATCTTTAGCATGTCATCTATACTTTTTATGAACTCGCTTTGCATGTGCTTATAATCATCAGTCCCCCAAGTGTTTTGCTCTTTGGAGGCATGTATGCAACAATAATTTTTCTGCTTTCTAGTCCTTGGATCTTGATCTCCACACTCAATGTTTCTGACCTCCCTTCACCATATTCCACTGTTTCTATCAAGATGTTTTTTCTTACTAGAATCATCACTCCTCCTCCTCCCTTATTCTTTCTGTCTCTTCTCCATGTGTTATATCCTTCTTCAAATTCCACATTAATCTCCCTTGTTAGTTTTGTTTCCGTAATGCATGCCACTTCTGGTTTCTTTTCATGTAAATAATCTCTTAGTTCCCTTTGGCTGGACACTAATCCGTCTATGTTTGTATACATAACTTTAATTGTATTTATTGTGGACCCATTTCTTTAGTGTTCTCTCTTTGTTGTCTTACTTCTTGCCCCGCATTCTTTAACCACCATTTCCTCATTTTCATGTCTATCACTCTCCATATATACCTTTCTGCCTGTTCCTGTGTTCTCTCTTTGTTTTTTGTCTTGGCCTCCTCTTTTAACTCTTTCACCTTGTTTCTTTCCTCCTCATTCATTTCTCTTCTTATATATATATCCTTCATACCCTCTATCTTTCTTAACAAATTCGTTCTTCTCAAGATGTGTTCGGCTGCCGCTTGGGTATTAAGTCTTATTTTCATGGGACGTTTCCCCCCTTCTGAATATTTCCCAATCCTGTACACTTCTTCTATTTGTATATCCGTGTCATCTCCTTCTTCTACAATTTTCCCAATGATTTCTTTTGCTCTTTGTAATTCTTCTCTTTCTCTTAGAACTTTATTTGATATGGTCTTCTCTTTATCCCCAAACACCATCAGGCATATCTTTTTTTGTACCATATCCCTTACTATGTTATCTTTTTCCTTAATGATTTTCACTACTTTTTTCGCCATCTCTTTATCATGTTCTTCTTGCTGTTTTCTTATTATTTCTGTCATATCTATCTTCTCTTGTTCTCTCTCTTCTTTCCAACTTTTCACTTCCTTTTCAACTAAGCCTTTTACTTCACTCTGGATTTTGCCTTCATCTATCCTAACTTCTTTCTTCTCCACCATGCTCCTTAACTTTCCATTTTCTTTTTTGAGCTCTTGTATTTCTTCACTGTACTTTACATTTAAATCCACTATCTTTTCCACTTCCTCTCTCAGTTTCTTGTTTTCCCTTTCTCTTTTTAACTCCCTTCCTTTCAACTCTTCCAGCTCTTCAACAATGTCGTTCGTGTCTTTAAGTCCCCTCTCCTTATTTCCTTTCCATCCTCTGACTAATGTCACCAATCCTCTTATTTCCTCTCTTATCTTTTCATTCTCTTCTTCTAATTTCCATAATCTTGCATTTAACTTGCCTACCTGTATATCCTTTTCACTAAATCCTTCAAATTTTGGTGTGCGACGGCGACGCAGCGGCGGCCGCCATCACGCTTTGTTTACAACCGATTTGGATTCGGTGTTTTCACCCACAATTTTCACTTCATCTATTCCATCTCCGATCTTTTTCTACTTCTTCCATAAAAACTCCACCCCACACTGTGCACTTTCTTATACTTTTGTACGGAGCCAGGCTAAGAAAATACCTCGGACCCTGTACCCACAAATAGGCAAGTCTGCGCAGCTGCTCCTGACACGTCTGCTCTCAACGTACACGTGTGTGTGTGTGTGTGTGTGTGTGTGTGTGTGTGTGTGTGTGTGTGTGTTGCAAATTAATATTAATGCTGTCAGCAATTTTTGAAAATTTATTGGCTTTTTTTTCAGATGCGTTATCATTAAGTTAGCTTTGGTTAGGTTTAGTTTAGATCTGATTTGGCTAGGTTAGGTTTGGTTAGGTTAGGTTATGTTTGCTTATATTAGATAATAACATTGCCCATGATTTAAACATTTTTTTTTTTATCAGGAGTACTTTTGTGACTGGCTGGTCTAAACTGTTTACTGTGCCGTGTCAGTGAGATTATTAATGGTATTTGCAAGGACAAAACAAATTTTCTGGTAAGTTTTGATGCATTTTGACTAATTTGCAATTAATTTTTGTCGTAAGTTACTATTTTCCTTATGGTAGGGTGGAGGTGGCAAAAAATAACTACAAAGTAATTTACAGCAGAAATTGATAACATATTATTAAAAAATGCATCAGAATTAATCAGAAAAATATAGTATTGTCTGTCATATGGAGTTTGTTAGGAAACTGGAAATTTACCTTTATTTTTCACTGTCGGCAAAAATTTATCAGTACCTTGTATATTGTTACACGGGGAAATTATGAGAGTTGAAATGAAGCATGCATCTATGGATTGTGGAAGTAGGGAAAGGAACAAACCACACCCCAGCCACATCACGAGAGAAAGGATTACTCATAGAGAAAGGTATTCTGTCATGCTTAAGGTCATTCATGTTTGTACCTGTAACTACTGGTTGTAATGTTGTTACCCCGCTTGTGAACCCCCTCAGGGATTCTGCTATCAGTAGAAGGATAGTGTACTTCAGATTAAGGTAGAGACAGTAAGTAAAGTGGATGACAAACTGGTGCGTCATTTGCCTATGGTTGTCTGCTGGTCACCTAGCCATCCATTACCCTACAGAAAGAGCTCAGAGCTTGTAGTGACCAATCTTTGGGTAGGAGGACTGAGACCACTCACACACCACACACCGGGACAGCAAGGCCACAACCCCTAAGGTTACATCTGATACCTATTTGCTACTAGTTGAACAGGGACTACACATTAAGAGGTTCACCCATTTGCCTAGCCATGCCTAGGACTTGAACCCGGGCCTTCTTGGTTGTGAGCTGAGCATGCTGACCTCTACACTATGCGGTGTGTGGTGTTCACACAGGTGTTGCTACATATGTCTTAGAGGGTTTGTAATTTTTATGCTGGCAGTATACAATATAATATATAAAAAAAAGGATCCCTGTGTGTATGTTTATGACTTTTCCTCTGTATGTAGCAGCCAGTGAGTAACTTGGTAAGCTCTCAAACTCAAACACAGACCCTAAGTTACTGCAATGCATTCCTGTGTAGTAAGGCTGAGGCACCTGCTAGGACTGAACCAAGGAAGCTTAAGATTCGAGTCTTGTTTCCTTGGGGAGCAAAATACCTGCACCCTGTTCTTATGAGAACAACCCGGAGCAGGTATTTGATACCCAGTACAGCAATGGTTGGGACAGAGGATTCATTGGAATAGTACGTGCATCTGGATTTGCACTGAGTATGCATAAACAACTAATAAATTAATTTACTGAATAAACTGAAATTTAGTGAGCAATATGGGCTAAGAATGCTTACATGAATGAGGATGAGAAATGTAGATTCTTTCTGTGCATGCATTAATCATAGGATAGATCTCTTAAAAGACCCACTCAATTTTCAACACGTTTAACCAAGTAAATTTTGTGTCACTAAGAAAAGAGATGAAATGTCAATGCAGAACTGAATTCTCTGAGAAATTCCATAAAGAATAGAGCTTCATCTCTTGCAAAGTTTTGAGTCATTGAGTGTTTTTCATTATTATCTTTGCTTTATGAATTGGTCTTTATGAATTGGTCTCATACTTTGAACTGTTCTGAAGTGTTAAGTAAATTTACATGTGTGACAACACACAATAAAAATTCAATCTATCTGGACTAATAACTGCTGTCCTGTTTCTAAACCTAACTGGTACTTAGCTGGTGGGTTCAGATCAGTACCAAGTCACAGCACTAATAACTTGACAAGCATTATGCTAGGTGTCTCCAAGCATCATATCTTTAACAAACTCATCTTATTTTTCATTCATATCCACATTTATTGTTTTTAACCATATTATGATATAGTACAATGCTTAAGATTCAAAATGAGACAACAATGAACTTTCTATGATCAGTGGTATAAGTCTGCTGTGAGTGATACAATAAATAAAGAAGTGGTCAGTATTCAAGAATGTACATTCATTAAATGTGATCTCGATAAGACTGGACACATACATGGAGAATAAAATGTATTAATTACTGATATGTACAGCTGACTGTCAGTTTGCCCCCAAAAAATTGCAAGTTGAAGTTGGTAGTTGTCTGGCAATGTACTGTTAGATGATCTTGATGCATATTATGCACTGTATTTGCAGTGCAGTCATTTTACTGTTTTTTTACTACTATTCTGTAACTGTCTTATTGAGATATGTTTGTTTATCTAAAGCCTGTCAAAGCAAGAGCAGTGTAGTAACAATATTTATGTACAGTCTTGTAAATTTTTAATGAGAAATAATAGGATTTCATAAGGGTTACCACACACACACACACACACACACACACACACACACACACACACACACACACACACACACACACACCCACACACACACACACACACACACACACCCCAAGGCTCAGTACTTGCATCAATCATGTTTGCAGTCTATATAAATGATATGACAGAGAGTGTGAACAGCTAAATGAGCCTTTTTGTGGATGATGCAAAGTTGCTGAAGAAAGTTGAGAGTGCAGAGGACTGTGGAACATTACAAGAAGACCTGAACAAGATATCAGAGTGGAGTTATAGATGGGAAATGGAATTTAATTTAAAGAAGTGCAAGGTAATAGAATTTGGAAAAAGTACAAGAAGAGTAAAAGGAAATTATGTGTTGAATGGTGTAAGGTTGAGTGGAGCAGAAGAGGAAAAGGATCTCAGTGTTACAGTGACTGGGAACCTGACCCCGGAGAGACACATTAGCAAAATTACAGGAGAAACCTATAACTTGTTGAAAAGAATAAGGCAGGCCTTTGCATATATGGATGAAGAGATAGTCAGGAAGATGATCGTGTCACTGATAAGACCTAGACTAGAATATGCAGCAGTAGTGTGGTCGCCATACAAGAAAAAGGATATAAGGAAGTTGGAGAGAGTTCAGAGAGCAGTTACGAAGATGGTATCAGGTATCAGGGACTTGTCATATGAAGAGAGACTGGAAAGGCTACATCTACCAACGTTGGAAAAGAGGAGAGAAAGGGAAGACTTGATTGCGATATATAAGGCATATGAGGGAGTAGAGGAGGTGGACTGGAGCGACTTAATGGTCTGGGATACACAGGATACTAGAGGACATGGGAAGTGGCTGAAGAGGAGTGCTTGTAGAAGAGATGTCAAAAAGTATAGTTTCCCATATAGAAGTATTGATGTATGGAACAGTCTGGATGAGGAGATAGTAAATGCAGAAAGTATACATGGATTCAAGGCTAAGTTGGATATTAAAAGATATGGAGATGGGACAGCACAAGCATAGCTCTTTTCCCATAAAGCAAAACTAGGTAAATACAACTAGGTAAATACAACTAGGTAAATACACACACACACACACACACACACACACACACACACACACACACACACATATATATATATATATATATATATATATATATATATATATATATATATATATATATATATATATATATATATATATATATATATTGTCAGGAGTCAGGCAGAAACACCAGTTGTGCATGATGTAGCAGAACAAAGGCTGCACAGAGAGCAGGTAGTGTTTCCAGTACGCATACAGAACTGCCCATAGCAAACATGCCAAACCAGGTGGTCATGTATTATGCATGTATGGGGAAAAAATTAATATTTGATATTTAAATTATGTATTTAATATTTAATATTTAATGCTTAAATATGCATCCATCTTTTCTGTTGCGCATCTTGAAAATATTTTCTTAACCACTGGCAGCATCGGCTGCATCACATTAACAACACTCGCCTTTTTCAACAGCACCATGCACCTGACCACAGTTTCTTCTGTTCTTGTAATTGTTTTACAACCATAGGTCATTTCAGTCTGTGGATAACACAAGATGTGATGCTTTACAGTAGAATAGTACATTAAATACTTTTCTGATGTCTATCAGAGTGTCCAGCTTTTCCCAATATATCTTAGAAAACAATTCAAGATATCAGGTGTCTTTTTTTTTTTTTTAATGTAGGGTCATTGGCCAAGGGCAATAAACTTATAAGTAAAAAAAGGCCCACTGAAATGCCAGTCCCCAAAAGTGGTCAAAAGCGTTTGTCAAAAACTAAACAATAAGTGTTGCGAAACCTCCCTCTTGGAAGAGTTCAAGTCTTAGGAAGGAGGAAATACAGAAGCAGGCAGGGAGTTCCAGAGTTTACCAGAGAAAGGGATGAATGACTGAGAATACTGGTTAACTCTTGCATTAGAGAGGTGAATAGAATAGGAGTGATAGAAAGAAGAGTCTTGTGCAACGAGGCTGCAGGAGGGAAGGCATGCAGTTATCAAGATCAAATGGGTGGTTAGCATTAAAATAGGAGTAGAAGACAACAAGAGATGCAAGACAGGGGTGATGAGAAAGAGGCTGAAGACAGGCAGTTAAAGGAATGGAGTTCTTAAGACAAAAAGCTTTTTGATTTCACTCTGTCTAAAAGAGCAGTATGAGTAGAACGCCTCCCCATACACGTGAAGCCTACCCCATACATGGATGATAAGGTCCCTGTATAGAGTTAGCAGCTGGAAGGGGTGAGAAAAACTAGTGAAGATGACTCAGAATGCCTAACTTCATAGAAGCTGTTTTAGTTAGAGATGAGATGTGAAGTTTCCAGCTAAGATCATAAGTAAAGGAGAGACCAAGGATGTTCAGTGCAGAAGAGGGGGGACAGTTGAGTGTCATTGAGGAAGAGGGGATAGTTATCTGAAAAGTTGTCAAGTTGATTGATGGAGGAATTGGGTTTTTGAGGCATTGAATCAGAAATTTTAGATTAGATGTTAGGCATGGGGCATTCTGTCTCTTCCCTGCATGAGCTATTTACTTCCTGAAGGACTGGATGTCTACGAAAAGATGTGGAAAAGTGCAGGGTGGTACCATCAGCGTAGGAGTGTATAGGACAAGAAGTTTATTTTAAAAGGTCATTGATGAATAAAAGGAAGAGAGTGGGTGACAGGACAGAACCATGAGGAGCACCACTGTTAATAGCCTTAGGAGAACAGTGACTGTCTACTACAACAGCAACAGAATGGTCAGAAAGGAAACTTGAGATGAGGTAACAGAGAAAAGGACAGAAGTTGTAGGAGGGTTGTTTGAAAATCAAAGCTTTGTGCCAGACTCTATCAAAAGCTATTGACATGTCTGAGGCATTAGCAAAAGTTTCACCAAAATCCCTAAAAGAGGATTTGAGAGCAGAATTGTATCTAACTTCCCTCATATATCTTGGTCGACAATCTGAGAAATTCAACACTTATCTGAGGGCAAAAAAGTGTTCAACTTATCTGATATCTGACATATTTGACTCCAATTTAGGTGGAGTTTACAGTATAAAAGACTGAGTGCATTAGTGAAGAAATGGAAGAATGAGGGAAATGAAGATGTGCCTCACCACAAACATGGTGATGGGCCACCCCAAAATGTTTGTTTTTTAGCATTTTTTCTGTAACCTGAGGATAATTATCTTTTGATACCATGTAAGATGTTTTCAAACATTTTGGGATGGCCCACCACCATGTTTGTGGTGAGGCACATCCTCACAGCCCTCATTGCACCATATCTTCACATTCACAGTCTTTTAACTGTGTATTTTTTTCTATCTGCTTCAAGATTCTAGTGAAACTCTAACACTCATAAAATAAAACTATGGCCCGTATATTTTCTAAGCTTTGTGCATCACCTCAGTAGAACCCTTCCAAACACAGAAATGAACTTCAATTATCCAATAGGAAAAAGTGACCATGTGATGATAAGGTTTCATATCAAAGAAAAGGAAGAGGAAAGTATATGTCCATATAAACTATGTGACAGTGAGTGTGAATGGCTACATGAGCCTGTCTGTGGGTGATACCAAGTTGCTGAAAAAAGTTGAGAGTGAGGAAGATGGTGGAGTGTTGGAGGAGGATTTGAACAAGATATTGAAGTAGAGTCACAAATGAGAAATGGAGTAAAGAAATGTAACGTAATGGAATTTGGAAAGAGTGAGAGGAGAGTAAAAGGGAATTATGTATTAAATGGTGAGAGGTTGAGTCGAGTAGAAGTGGAAAAGGATCTGGGTGTTGCAGTGAATAAAAATATGACCCTGCAGAGACACATTAACAAAATTACAGAAGAAACCTATAACTTGTTGAGAAGAATAAGGCTGGCCTTTGCATATATGGATAAAGAGATGATCAGGAAGATGAATATATCACTGATGCTGGAATATGCAGCTGTAGTGTGGTCACCCTACATGAAAAAAAAATATAAAGAAGTTGGAGAGGGTTCAGAGAGCAGCAACAAAAATGGTACCAAGTATCAAGGATTTGTCATATGAAAAGAGATTGGCAAGTTTCACCTACCAATGTTGAAAAAAAGGAAAGGGGAGACTTGATTGCAATATATAAAGCACACGAAAAGGTGAAGGGTGGAGCAGGTGGACCAGAATGGTTTGATGGTTTGGAATATTAGACACAAGATACTACAGGGCATGGAAAGAGGCCAAAGAAGAGTGCTTGTAGAAGAGATGTCAAAAAATATAGTTTCCTATATAGAAGTATAGATGTATGGAACAATCAGGATGAGGAGATAGTAAATGCAAAAAAGTATACATGGATTCAAGGCTAAGTTGGATATTAAAAAAAGATACAGAGATGGGACAGCATGAGCATAGCTCTTTTCCCATAAAGCACAACTAAGTAAAACAACTAGGTAAAACACAGCTATTTTGTTAGTTAAGCAAGAAGTGGTCACAAAGATGAATCTCCTTTATGTCAATATGTCAAATACTTAATCTGTTATTGTATGCTTTCAAAAACATATGAGGGACTAACCTAAGTTATCATATAGTTATTTTCTCCTGGCATATTTTTCAGAAAAAGGTGCAATTAGCCAGTTTGTGTAATGTGGCTCTAATGTTGGTAGGAGTTCTAATCACATATGATGCTGACAGAGATGATGCTGACAGAGAGATGAAGAAGAGAACGGCAAAGAAGGAAGAGAGAGAGAGAGAGAGAGAGAGAGAGAGAGAGAGAGAGAGAGAGAGAGAGAGAGAGAGAGAGAGAGAGAGAGAGAGAGAGGAGTGACTGATGCGTGATAACTCAAGCCCATTCCTGTGTTCATACAAAATTGTGCGTCAGCCACCAATATAATTTCCATTGAATATTTACCTATTTCCCTTTGTTCCCCAATGTCATAGTTAGTACAAGATATAGTTAAAGAGTTGCCCCTCCCCATAAAAATGTTGAATCCCACCCAGGCCCTCTGAGAAACCTGTACCAAATTTTATAACATAAAGCACTTTTCAGAGCAAGTTTAAGTTAAGCAAACTGCTACATTACTATATGTCTATGGTGCTTTCTTCAGCTCCTTTTAGGGCCTCTTTCAAGCTTCTTATGCCAAGCCTCCCTGCCAGCCTGTTCCCATATGACTTCAAGCTGTCACCAATGTCTTCCCTGTTTCAAATCTAGACTTTTTAAGCCATCATTGATGCAACTTGACTGCTTTGCTGCTGATCCTGTTGTCTCAAGACTGGATTTCATGCTGTCAGTCTTCTGGTGCAAACTGTGGTGTTTCCTTGTGGCTATCTCTGCACCCAACGGGGACCACTCATCCACCACACTTAACAAAGATTATCGCCGTCATGTGCATTATTGTGCAGTGTTAAAATTCTTGTAGTGTATTGTTATTATTTTGCAGTTTATATGGCATAGAAATGCCTCATTCTCTTGTTTTTAGGCCTCTAGTGTTGTCCTAGTGTTCTTCTTGGCCTGTGATTCACTGTGCTAATGTCACAACTATGTGAAGTTTGTGCTTGGCCACTGTGCTCAATCTTTTGACATCACTGTTATGTGAGTTTTGTGATTCGCCAGCGTGTACCCACTTTTCTGACGTCATTGCTCTGTGAACCTTGTGATTGGCTATAGTGTATGCATCACACGTCTTACACAGAGAAGTGCATCTTTACTATGTAAATCATGTGCTTCAGTGTGCTTGCATCACACGATATGCTTTCTTTGCTGCAAGGACGCCACGAGAAAAGTGGCTGAGCAATGTGGCGAGGTTCCTTGCCCGCCTCACATTCCATTCTCCATGCCCTTCCCTTGGGACCTGACTCAGCCTCTGGTCGCCCTGGCCATCACCACGTGGGAGTGAGGTCAGCCTCCCTTTTGTCTCCAAATGCCAGCCCCTGACGTAACCTGAGTTGGCCCAGGAACCACTGACCAGTCCTTCTCCACCTTGCCTCAGTGGTGGACATGTGGCTCCCTGGCAACTTCACTCACTTTATTTATATTGAACAGTTTTATTATATCAATATACAGCAGCAGTTCTCTACAAATGTGTTTCCTTGGCCACCACCTCTACAGTACTAGAAGAAGAACCAGAATTACCTAATACATCTGTGCTCCCTAGCACATGGTTCACAAATTCATTCTCAGCTTGTGTGCTAAGTTGGTGCTCATTATACTCCCTTCCCTTTTGGAAGATGAAACCTTTAGAGGTTGGTAGGCAACCTATAGAGGCTTGATAGCTGTCAATGACCAGCAGGTACCTGGATTCATCTTGTTTGTGCCCTACACCAGGCTACACAGGAGGTAACTTAGGGAGAAGCTGATCCGAGGTAGTGGCAGCTATGATTGGGGCTGAACCTGATCATAATATATATATATATATATATATATATATATATATATATATATATATATATATATATATATATATATATATATATATATATATATATATATATAGAGTGGAACCTTGGTTTTCAAACATAATTCGTTCCTGGATGCTGTTCAAAATCCAAAATGTTTGAAAACCAAAACTATTCTCCCCATAGGAATCAATGTAAAATAGATTAATCCATTCTCAGGTACCTGTCCACCATGTCTTTGCAGCTAACGACTGATGCTCCCACTGCTAAGATGGCTGCTCCACAACATCTCCAGCTTAGAATTTTTTTTTTCTTTATCCAAAAAGGATGTATTGAATGAATTTAGTGACGCAGAACTCATCAGAAGATATTGTTTACACCATGTTTACACAATTTGTCACCAATCAAGTGAGGGAAGCCTTACAGTGACACAGAGGAGCAATCCACTCACTGCCAAAATGAAGGTGATCATAACACTAAGACATCTTGCTGCTGGGAAAAGCTACTGGGAGTATGCAGCAGTGCTGGTGTTGTGAGTGATGGAGAGAGCCACAGGAAGCTGGGGATTACTCCTGAGTGCCAAACCTTGCTTGTTTACATTGAGGTTCTTCAACTTCTTCAATGGAATCACGTTTAACTTATTTCAAAGATTGAATTACTACCTTATTGTCTGTGTCTCTTCTCCAAATATATAAAAATGAAGGAATTATTTATAGAAACTGTAAATTAGTAGTAATGGCAACTTTTGCATCTTCTAGTATTTGAAATTAAGTAACTTTGTTCTAAAATTATGGTACAGCAACCAAAGCTATTGAGTTATTTTTTTGTTAAAAAATTGAGTTGTTTGGAAAGGGAGATATTTGGTAACCAAGGTTCCACTATATATATATATATATATATATATATATATATATATATATATATATATATATATATATATATATATATATATATATATATATATATATATATTATACCTTGTAATTCAAACATCCTTCAGTTCAAAACATCTTCCAGTTCAAACAGGGATGGCAAACAAATTTTGTCCTCCAATTCAAACAAAAAAAAACTCGTTCAAGTAATGTCACTCTGTCAGTCTCTTTAGCATTTCTCCTCCCCCCTCCCTTCCCCTCCTCCTCCTTCCCTCCCTTTCTTTCCCTTGTCCCCCTCCCTCATACCTCCTCATTTCCTCCCTTCTATCCCACCCACCCTGCCTCCTTCCATATCTCTCTCTCTCTCTCTCTCTCTCTCTCTCTCTCTCTCTCTCTCTCTCTCTCTCTCTCTCTCTCTCTCTCTCTCTCTCTCTCTCTCTCTCTCTCTCTCTCTCTCTCTCTCTCTCTGTCTCTCTCTCTATTAATGCAGGCAAGGCTGATCCGTTTCCCATGTCTCAGGTGAGCAGTGTGACCCACTCAGTGATGTTGCCATTCATTGTCACAATGGAAACATTCTTGAGACATTATAATCACCTAATTCTTGCATTTTATTTTCTTATTTTCAAAACAGAAAGAAAAACATGCTGGTCAATTAATGGATGTCAGCAATGCAAGGCATGCTTGACCTATCATCAGTGACCCACCCTGGTGGCCCAGGGCAAGCCACAGGCTTGGCCGGCTGGGGTTTATGGTTCCACTGGGCATTAACATTGGTCTGGCTGCTCTCTTTCCTATATCTCAGGTGAGGGGTTGGATGCTTGCAGTCCAGGTGTCCCTAAGCATCTCAAGATGACTAATATCATTCTCTCAGCCACCCAGAAATTTACAATCCTACATATTCCTCACTCTGTATCTTCTTCTCATCAAGTGTTACTGACTTGCTTTTGTGTTCAAGTAATAAGACATTTACTGTAGATGGTGAAGGAATGGTTTTCATGTGCTCAAAGCAAATAATTTGTGTGTTGGTAAAGAAAGAATGAAGCACTGTAAAATGCATGCTTTCCACTAAGCATGGCCAACCAGTAGTAGGTCAGAGTGTTGATCCCCTGATGCACTCCACCCATGGGGAGAAGCTTGTGCCTCTAGCAATTGTGAACAGAGTATAGTGAACTTTACTCCCTCCTCAGGTCCCGGCAAGGCTTGCTATCCAGGAGGAAGTAAATGACACCATTCAGCTTGAGGCTATAACACGCTGTTGGACAGTGAGGGTGACTGTCCAATGGGGTTTCATACCTCGATCATATATGTGTTATTGCTCATTATAATTGTTTCTCCCTAGACATGGTTGTCAGTCCTTTCACAGCTGTGGGGGTTAAGTGTTGTTAGAGAATTTCCCTAGTCTGTAGCTGGATAAAACAGACTGGTGACCTCATTAGTGTGACCTGACGTTATGACTGGTTGTGGAATGAGTACTTGAGTCACAAGGGATCCTGTACACACATATTTGAGCCCTGCACTGAGTGCACATAGAACGGTGGTTCAGGAAAGCTAGTCCAGGTCCAGCAGCTGTGCAAAGGGGCCAGAAATTGTGGTTGTAACAATATATATATATATATATATATATATATATATATATATATATATATATATATATATATATATATATATATATATATATATATATATATATATATATATACTTGTATGTGTGTGTGTGATTTACTTTGTTGTATTTACCTAGTTGTAATTTACAGGGCCTGAGCTATGCTCGTGTGCTCCCATCTCCATACCTATACTTGTTCAGTTTTTCTTTAAAGCTGTGCACACTCATTGCCAATACTACATCCTCACTTAGCTTGTTCCACACTTTTATATTTCTCCGTGGGAAACTATATTTCTTTATGTTACTCAAGCATCTTCCTTTTCTTAGTTTTTTGCTGTGGCCTCATGGGTATCTGGTATTTTCTGTTTCTCTTAGCAGTAGTTTCTCATTATTAATTTTTCCACTCTATTCCACAATTTATAAATCAGTATTAAATCTCCCCTTTCTCTTCTTTGTTCCAGTGTTGGCAGGTTCATTTCCCTTAACCTGTCTTCATATGCTAATTCTTCCAGTTTTGGAACCATCTTCATTGCCATCTTTTGTTTTTTGACCTGTTTCTTCTTGTGTTGAGACAACACTGATTCAGCATATTCTAGCTTTGGTCTAATCATATAGTAGTTATCTTTCTCATCATATATCTTTATTCATGTAGTGGAATGCTGTTCCAATATTTCTCACCATTTTATATGTATCTCTGAATATCTTTTCTACATGGAGGCAGTGAGCACCTGCCGAAATGATAATTACTCCCAGTGAGGTCTGAAGCACTGGATCAGGGGATGCTGTGAACCTATCATTAAAGCCAGCTGTGACCTTACTGAACATTTTCCTTTGTATCTCACAACACAAGGGGGCAGTCACAGCCTGCCCTCTAAAGACAACTCTTTTCCTTCACATAAAACTACAAACATAATTTTTCTCACCATTTTATATGTATCTCTGAATATCTTTTCTACATGGAGGCAATAAGCACCTGCCAAAATGATAATTACTCCCAGTGAGGTCTGAAGCACTGGATCAGGGGCTCACACATGCACCCTTCACTCAAAATTTTAAATTATCATGGTGATTCCTACTTCATGCCACCTATTAAAATTCTTTGCAATGATGTTTTCCATGCCCTTGCTGGCCTAAACCCTCGGAAGGCTTATGGACCTGATGGGGTCCCTCCTATTGTTCTCCGAAACTGTGCCTCTGTGCTTGCACCTTGCCTAGTCAAACTCTTTCAGCTCTGTCTGTCAACATCTACCTTTCCTTCTTGCTGGAAGTTTGCCTACATTCAGCCTGTTCCTAAAAAGGGTGACCGTTCTAATCCCACAAACTACTGTCCTACTGCTTTAATTTCCTGCCTATCTAAAATTTTTGAATCTATCCTCAATAGGAAGATTCTTAAACATCTATCACTTCACAACCTTCTATCTGATTGCCAGTATGGGTTCTGTCAAGGCTGCTCTACTGGTGATCTTCTGGCTTTCCTTACTGAGTCTTGGTCATCCTCTTTTAGAGATTTTGGTGAAACTTTTGCTGTTGCCTTAGACATATCAAAAGCTTTTGATAGAGTCTGGCACAAAGCTCTGATTTCCAAACTACCCTCCTATGGCTTCTATCCTTCTCTCTGTACCTTCATCTCAAGTTTCCTTTCTGACCGTTCTCTTGCTGCTGTGGTAGACGGTCACTGTTCTTCTCCTAAATCTATTAACAGTGGTGTTCCTCAGGGTTCTGTCCTGTCATCCACTCTCTTCTTATTATTCATTAATGATCTTCTAAACCAAACTTCTTATCCTATCCACTCATATGCTGATGATACCACCCTGCACTTTTCCACGTCTTTTCATAGACGTCCAACCCTTCAGGAGGTAAACGTTTCATGCAGGGAAGCCACAGAACGCTTGACTCCTGATCTTTTAAATTTCTGATTGGGGCAGAGCAAACTTGGTATTGTTCAATGCCTCAAAAACTCAATTCCTCCATCTATCGACTCGACACAACCTTCCAGACAACTATCCCCTTTTCTTCAATGACACTCAACTGTCCCCCTCTTCTACAATGAACATCCTCAGTCTGTCCTTTACTTATAATCTGAACTGGAAACTTCACATCTCATCTCTAGCTAAAACAGCTTCTATGAAGTTAGACATTCTGAGACGTCTTCGCCAGTTTTTCTCACCCCCCAGCTGCTAACTCTGTACAAGGGCCTTATCTGTCCATGTGTGGAGTATGCTTCTCATGTCTGGGGGGTTCCACTCATACTGCTCTTCTAGACAGGGTGGAATCAAAAGCTTTTCATCTCATCAACTCCTCTCCTCTAACTGACTGTCTTCAGCCTCTCTCTCACCGCCACAATGTTGCATCTCTAGCTGCCTTCTACTGCTGTTTTCATGCTAACTGCTTTTCTGATCTTGCTAACTGTATGCCTCCCCTCCTCCCACAGCCTCGCTGCGCAAGACTTTCTTCTTTCTCTCACCCCTATTTTTTCCATCTCTCTAACGCAAGAGTTAACCAGTATTCTCAGTCATTCATCCCTGTCTCTGGTAAACTCTGGAACTCCCTGCCTGCTTCTGTATTTCCACCTTCCTATGACTTGAATTCCTTCAAGAGGGAGGTTTCAAGACACTTATCCATCAGTTTTTGACTAGGTTAGGTTAGGTTTGGTTAGGTTAGGTTCCTTCAAGAGGGAGGTTTCAAGATACTTATTCATCAATTTTCGACTACTGCTTTGACCCTTTTATGGGACTGGCATTTCAGTGGGCATTTTTTTATTGGATTTTTGCTGCCCTTGGCCAGTGTCCCTACAACATAAAAAAAAAAAAAAAAAAAAAAAAAACAGCCTTGGAGTCTCCATCTGGGGAGGGGACCACAAATGTCCCCAGGTTGGACTGCTCTTCTAGTATTGACCCTAAAGTGTCTTGACACTCCCACTCAATTTTTCTTTATTAACTTCAGCAGCATTCATGGTCATAGATCTAATTTTCAATCTGTAGATCACCACCTCTCCTTTAGTAAACCTCATCTTCTTTTCCTCACCAAAACACAAGTGTCTGAGGCAACTGACAGTAGCCCTTTTCTGTTCACTCCATTTTTCTCTATCCTCATTTTCTTTCCAAAGCCAGATGTGTCTGTGTGTGCAACAACTTAACCTGCTCTTGTGCCCACACTCTTGAATCGACTACAGAGTCACTCTCAAACTAAATTTATCTGTGCTGTATACCTCTCACCTCTAGAAAAGGCTTACAATTGGGTGCCAAGAGAAGAGCTGTGGTATTGCATGAAGTGCTCGGGAGTGGCAGAGAAATATGTGAAGGTGGTGAAGGACATGTACAAAAACAGCGTAACAGCAGTAAGGTGTGATGCAGGAATGATGGAGGGTTTCGGAGTGGAGGTGGGACTGCACCAGGGATTGGCTTTGAGCCCCTTCCTGTTTGCAGTAGTGATGGACAGACTGACTGATAAGGTCAGACAGGAATCCCCACGAACTATGATGTTTGCAGACGACGTAATGATCTGTTGCAAAAACCGGGAAGAAGTGGAGACAGAGTTAGAGAGGTGGAGATATGCTCTGGAGAGAAGGGGATTGAAAGTGAGCAGGACCAAGACTGAGTACATGTGTCTCAATGGAGGTGATGGGGAGACAATAAGGCTACAAGGTGTGCAAATGACAAAGGTTGACGAATTTAGATATTTGGGATCCATGGTACAGAATAATGGAGACTGTGGTAGGGAGGTAAAGAAGAGAGTGCAAACGGGATGGAATGGGTGGAGGAAGACGGCAGCAATGACATGTGACAGAAAGGTTTCCGCAAGAACAAAGGGAAAGATTTATAAAACAGTAGTGAGACCCGCCATGCTGTATGGTATGGAAACAGTACCACTAACAAAAAAAGCAGGAAGCGGAGTTGGAAGTATCGGAATTGAAGATGTTGCAATTTGCTCTTGGAGTGATGAGGATGGACAAAATCAGAAATGATTACATCAGAGGAACAACACACGTATGTCGGTTTGGTGGACAAAGCAAGGGAGGCTAGGATGAGGGGGCTTGGACATGTCAGGAGGAGTGACGAGGGGTATGTGGGGAGTAGGATGCTGGACATGGATCTACCTGGCAGGAGGAAGAGGGAGACCAAAGAGAAGGTTTATGGATGCTGTGAAGGGAGACATGCAAGTGGTGGGTGTGACAGAGGAAGGCACAGAAGATCGAACGCATTGGAGAAGTGATCCACTGTGGCGACCCCCTAAATGGGAGCAGCCGAAAGAAGATGAAGAAGTATACCTCTCACCTATAAAAAATTCTTTGACTACTTAACTTCCAAAAAGGAGCACATTTTGATTCTCTTCCCTTTTGTGGAGATCTCCATTCTTGGAGACTTCAATGTTCATCACCAGCTTTGGCTTTCCTCTCCCTTCACTGACCATCCTGGTGAACTAGCCTTTAACTTTGCTATAGTCCACGACCTAGAGCAACTGGTGTAACACCCTACTCATATTCCTGACTGTGATGGAGATACACCCAACATTCTTGACCTTTTCCTAACCTCTAATCCTGCTTATGCTGTTACCCTATCTTCTCTGTTGAGCTCTTCCGATCACAATCTCATATCTGTATCTTGTCTTTTTTATCACTACAATCCCTCAGGATCTTCCTAAGCAGAGATGTCTCTGGCACTTTGCCTCTGCTAGCTGGGGGAACTTGTGGAGGCATTTTGCTGATTTTCTTTGGAATGACTACTGCTTCCATGTCAGAGACCCATCTCTATGCACTGAGCGCATAACAGAGGTGATAGTGTGTGTGTATTTACCTAGTTGTATTTACCTAGTTGTGGTTTACAGGAGGGGAGTAATCTCATAGTATCCCGTTTCTATATCTATCCAGTTTGGTCTTAAAAGCATGGACAGTTATGGCACTGACTGTCTTCACTGAGTTCATTCCATTTGTTCACACTTCTGTGAGGAAAACTATACTTCTTGATGTCTCTTCTACAGTTAACTCTCTTCAGCTTCTTCCTGTGTCCCCTTGTACTCTGTGTATCTAAATTTATAAAACATTTTTGGTCCACATTTTCCATACCATTTATCATTCTATAGATGTTTATTAAATCTCCTCTCTCTCTTTCCTATTTTCAAGGGTAGGAATTTCCAACATTTTTAATCTCTCTCTTCACAGGATGACTTGCTCAACTCTGGAATCATCTTAGTGACTGCTCTTTGTACTCTTTCTAATTTTACAATATTTCTCTTTATATGAGTAGACCACACCACTGCCGCACATTCCAATCTTGGTCTTATCATGGAATCAACAACTTTTTTTATCATTCCTTCATTCAAATATGAGAATGCCATTTTTACTCTTTTTAACAAATTCATCGTCTCTCCAGTAATTTTATCAATGTGTCTGTCCAGAGTCAAATTTTCAGTAACTGTTACTCCCAAATCTACTTCTTCTTTTGACTTCTTTAACTTCACACTATCCATCTCATAATTATATTGCATTATTTTCTTACTCTTACCAAACTCCAATACTTTACATTTACTTAAATTGAATACCCCTTGCCAAGATTTACTCCATTTATTTATCTTATTTAAATCATCTTGCAGTACCATACATTCACTTACATTTTCTACCCTTCTCATCAGCTTAGCATCATCCGCAAATAAGTTCATATTACTATCTATTTCTTCATTTATGTTGTTCACATATATAACAAACATTATCAGTCCCAACACTGACCCCTGTGGGACACCACTAGTTACTTTCAGCTAAGATGAATTTTGGTCTTGTATTACAGTTCTCATCTCTCTATCATCCAGATAATTTTCCATTCACTCCAACAGTCTTCCTCCAATTTTTCTATAACTTTTTATCTTCCATAGCAATCTTCAGTGTGGTACTTTGTCAGACATTTTCTTCAAGTCTAAGTAAACACCATCCACCCATCCATCTCTCTCCTGCACAATACTGACTACCCTTGAATAAAAGGACAATAAGTTCATGGAGCATGATCTTCCCCTCCTAAATCCAAATTGATAATTTACCAAAACTTTGTCTCTTTCCAAATGTTCCATCCATCTTTCCTTTATTGTTCTTTCACATAGTTTTCCTACAACACTAGTAAAGGAAACTGGTCTATAATTTAGTGGGTTTTTTTCATTTCCTCCTTTGAATATTGGTGTAATATTTGCTCTCTTCCAATCTTTTGGTGTGTGTGTGTGTGTGTGTGTGTGTGTGTGTGTGTGTGTGTGTGTGTGTGTGTGTGTGTGTGTGTGTGTGTGTGTGTATTTACCTAGTTGTATTGTACAGCTAAAGCACATTTGTCCTGTCTTTATATCTGCAGTTATCCAATTTCTCTCTAAATTTGCTCACTCTAGCAGTTGTAACCATCTCCTCACTTAAACTATTCCAGAGACCTATGCTTCAATATGGGAAACTATATTTCTTGATGTCACTGAGACACTTTTCTTAATCTTTTTTGTATGTCCTCTTCTACATCTTGTTCACTCATCCATATGCATCTTCAAAACTTGTCTGTCTACCTTTTCCATACAGTTTATTAATTTGTACATTGTTATCAAGCCTCCCCTTTCTCTTCTCTCTTCTAGTGTTACTAATCTCATTTCTTCCAGTTGCTCTTCATAAATCTTTTCCTTCAATTCTGGCACCAATTTTGTTGCTGTCCTCTGTATTCTTTCCAATTTCCTTATATTATTCTTCCTATGTGGAGACCATCCAACTGCAGCATACTCCAACTTGGGACGCATCATGGTTGTAATTATTTTTTTTATCATATCTATGTCCACGTAGGTAAAAGAACTGAGAGAACTAAAATGTGCCAATGTAAGAATAGTTTAGGGCTTAATTTGATCCTATTATTGAAAAACTGCATAGAATACAGATTTTTATTTATTCATTTTTTTTCTAGCATACTTATAGGCCCCCCATCAGGATCTAATGGGCCCCCAAAGACCCCATGGACCCTGGGGCAATACACTGACTGACCTCCCCCTCTTGGTGGGCCTGCCCCAAGCAAAAATTTTATCCAAATCTCTCTGTATCTCCTTACAATCCTTCTGGCTCTTTATAACTCTTGGCAACTTTGCATCATCAGCATATATATTAATGTAGCTATTTAATCCTTTCTGCATATCATTTATGTAAATCTGAAACATAATTGGTGCTAATACAGATCCTTGTGGTACTCCACTTATTACCTCACTTCAGCTTGAAGCATTATCTCTAATTATTGTCTTCATTTGTCTATCCTTCAAGTAGTCTTTTTTTTTTTTTTTATGTAGGAGGGGCACTGGCCAAGGGCAAGTCTTGTGCAGCGAGGCCATGGGAGGAGGGGAGACATGCAGTTAGCAAGATCAGAAGAGCAGTTAGTATGAAAATAGTGGTAGAAGACAGCTAGAGATGCAACATTGTATCCAACTTAATATTTTGCCTTTTAATCCTCTTACATTTTCCATTTTCCACAATAGGCCCATGTGTGGAACCATCAAATGTTTATTTTTTATATCCAGATTTACAGCATCCACCCATCCATCTCTTTCATGACATCTATCACTCTAATATAAAAGCTCACCAAGACACTCTTTTTGTCTAAATCCAAAATGTTTATCAGTAATTATCTCATTTTCTGCAACCATTTGTTTTTACTACAATTTCACAGAGTTTTACCTATGATGCTAGTTAATGATACTGGCATGTAGTTTATTTGCTCATTTTATCACCTCCTTTATAGATAGGCATTATATTGGCTCTTTTCCATTCTTTAGGCACCCTTCATTCTTTCAGCAAACTATTTACCACATTCCAATTGGTCTCTACATTTTTTCAATACCCATCTTAATACACCATCTGGTCCCATTGGTTTTCTAACATCTAAGTCACTCAACAGCTTGTAGATTTCATATTTTTCCACCATAATTTCATGTAACCCCTTATTTGACACCCCACTTGTAGGCATTACAAATTCTGCTTCCTTCTCTGGAAAACTCTACTTTTGCATATACTTCTCTTGTTAAACTGTTGAATATCTCAATAAATTTCATGCTGTGTCCTCTTGACATTGGTTTTCCTGGTTGACATGTGTTCTAGATCTATCATCTCCACTTTTAAATCTCTGAGACTGTACACATTTTATTGCTGTTCTCTGTACTTTTATTATTTAGTAATATGTTTCTTTAAATGCATATTCCAGTATGATTCAGATAAATTTATAGCTTATGAAAAATTATTGAAATTTGGCCTTTGAGAAAAATCTATGGGAAGAAGTTGTAATATTTAGGAAATATTTGGTCAAGGAGAGCAAATATGACTATGTAGGAGGGGCATTGGACAATGGCAGCAAAGTTAAAAGAAAAAAAAGGCCTATTGAGGTGCCAGTCCCCAAGCAGAATGTAAAAAATTGGATGGTCTTACAACTTCCCTCTTAAAAAAGGGCTCCTAGACCTAATCCAACTTTCCCTTGACCCTCTTCCCTTAGGACACCACCTAAATCTAACTGGGGAACTTCCCCCTGGATCACCCCCCCAACTTAAGAATATTAACCTAACTTAGGTTAATATTAACCTAACTTAGGTTAATATTAGGTTAAAGGTGGGGGGGACTGTGCCCCCCCACCTTTAACCCCCCAAGGGACACTAACCTAATTTTATCAGAATTATCAGACTTATTTATCTAGTTTACATGTTGGTAAATGCAGACTGCAGTAAAATTCTATGCAAACACTGAAATTCTACTGTGGATTGGTGTCACAATAGAAATTTGTAATAAAATTCCAATAATTGTACTCAGTTACTCACTTGTTCATGGCAGTTGGAACTATCAGTTACTCTCTTGTTCATGGCAGTTGGAACTAAAATTCACCTCCTGCCTGAAATGGTTCTCTCATGCCTACAAGGTAACATGCTGTTTTGCCATTGACCACAAATACAGAATTAATTAATTACTGGTGGAAAAGAATATTACTTCACACATCATAGATTCTGAAGCATGCACACCAGTACTCTGCCTGTAAACAAACATATGAATGAACACAGTTTAGGCTCAGCTTGTGGAGAGTGAAGGGAATGGACCATGGAAATAGACAAATATCAACATTTTACTGTGATGTCAGTATTTATTCCAATATGTGGCACAGCCATTAGAAATGCTGCAAATAGTGAAATCAACAACTTGATGATTGTCTTAACTACTTACTGTGTATTGTCATAAACTATAAAAGTATCATGATTTATGATATTATCAGTTTGTTTACCATCTCTTCATCAGATCTGCTAACATTGCAGACATATTTCTCTTTTTTATTATTATTATTATTATTATTATTATTATTATTATTATTATTATTATTATTATTATTATTATTATTCACATGATCCTCAAATGTTTGTTTCTTATCTATCATTACTCCCTTTCTTTATTTCTGTGAAAGTCTAATTTAGGTACCTAGCCTGTAGCTCTCTTTTAACAAATTTGATCACATATTTTTTTCTACACTGAATTCCATCTGTCATTAATTACTTCTTTATACAATTTATTAAAATCCTGCAGTTTCTTTCACCGTTCTTCTACTCCATTCTTTGCATGTTGGCATCATCAACAGAAATATTCATCAAACTGCTTTCTGCAACATTTTCCTCAACATCATTTATATAAATTATAAACATAATTGGTGCCTAGAACTGAATGTTAAGAAACTGTATTTATAACATTCTGCCAAGGTATGTAACTCCTTCTAGTAACTGCATGTTTTCTTTCTCTTGAGAAAATCTATCTATTTTAGAAAATTTCTATGAATTCACTCTTTATACTGAAATTTTCTTATCAGGTCTTGGTGAGGAACTGTCAATTTTTTTTCTTTTTCTTCTTTCCCATATACATAATGCTCATCCATTCTTGTAAATAAGTACACACACACACACACACACACACACACACACACACACACACACACACACACACACATACACACACACACACACACACACACACACACACGCACACACATATATATATATATATATATATATATATATATATATATATATATATATATATATATATATATATATATATATATATATATATATATATATATATATATATATATAGTGGAACCTCAGTTCTAGAACTTAATTAGTTCCTGAATACTGTTCGAAATCCAAAATGTTAAAAAACCGAAACCATTTTCTCCATAAGAATCAACGTAAAATGGATTAGTCTGTTCCCAGACACCAGTCTATCCCTATCTCAGCGGCTTATGACAGACACTCCCACAGCCAAGATGGCTGCTTCACATCTTCAGCTCATAAATGATTTATCCAGAAAGGATGTATTGAATATACACAGAACTCATCAAAAATACTTATTAGATTTTCTCTGTCACCGATCTAGTGAGGGAAGCCATACAGGACACAGAAAGGAGCAACTCACTGCCAAAATGAAGGTGATCATAACAGTTAGACATCTTACTGCTGGGAAAAGCTACTTGAAAACTGCAGTTGTGCAGTAATGATAGTGTTGAGGGTCATCAAGAGAGCCAACCATAGTCTTGGCTTGGGATAACTCCTGAGTGTAGAAAATTGTTTGTTTACATCAAGGCTTTTCAATGGGGTCACATTTACCTTATTTAAAAAATTGAATTACTGTCTTACACTCTGTGTCTCTCCTCCAAATATATAGAAACGAAGTTAATATTTATAGAAAGTATAAATTAGTAATAAATGGCAGCTTTTTCTGTCTTTTAATATTTGAAATCAGGTAACTTTGCTCTGGAACCGAATTATGTTATTGCATCTGAAGCAAAATATAGTTCAAAAATTTGTTTGAAAACTTATTTGTTCGAAAAGGGAGGCGTTCAGTAACCGAGGTTCCACTGTACTTATATATATATATATATATATATATATATATATATATATATATATATATATATATATATATATATATATATATATATATATGAACTGATAATCAATATATTTTCTCATTCTTTTCTTTATTTAAGATATACATGTGTACTCTATTTATAATGTAATATATATATATATATATATATATATATATATATATATATATATATATATATATATATATATATATATATATATATATATATATATATATATATATATATATATATATATATATATATATATATATATATATATACTGATCAGTATGATAATTAAATTCTTTCCAATGTTTACTAAAGTCATCAAGAGATGTTTTTTTCAGCTTTCTCATGAATCAAAGCTGTAGTCTTCCATAGCACACATAAACACAATCAACATCCCCCATTTTGTTATTGTTGATGATCTGCACTCATCACTTAAAAATGATAATCATGTGTCTGTCAGTGTGACAGACATCCCACTGTTTCATAATGCATGCCATTATTTCAATAGTCACTGACACTGATATGTATTTTTCTTTTACATGATTTGGTCAAAGATAATTCACAAAGTTATACAAAGTATTGTTTCTTGATCCATACATTGTCTTTTCTGCAAGAATTAGCTTTTTTAAAGTGTATAGCAGTGCTCTCTATGGGGATTTTTTTTATATTATTCCTCCTAAATGTTGTAGTTTTTACTCAGTGAAGATATATTTTTCCATTATCATAATCCATTAAAAATTTTTTATATGACCTCCTAAATGTTGTAGTTTTTACTCAGTGAAGATATATTTTTTCCATTATTATAATCATATACACTGGATAATGAAAACTTCATTGAAGTACGGGCTTAACTCATAAATGAGAGAAAATAAAAAAATGGTTAATCTAAACACTTTGTCCACAATCCTGAGAGATGACACTATGGATGCTTGGTGGCTGAGATCATGAACTATGAGTTCTGATAGCTCCAATCATTGAAACAAATTTATCAGATGCAAATCAAGGACCACAAATGCTAGAATAATGGTCATTACATTTATTGAAAAATAAAAGAGTAACAGTTTAGGATCTGCAACCATTTAGTCTTAAACATTAATCCAATTAATAAAGGGGAGCCATAGAAGACATGCTCCAGATGTTCGCCATTCACTTGAAGGCCTTGTTTAATGCAGCGTGCAAAATTGTTGATACTGTGTGCACATTCCTTCTGGGTGGTTGCCTGAGTCTTCTCAGTGGTGGCTCCCTTCAGTGCAGCAATGTGAGGGTTACTTTGGTCCCTGGTAGATCATTGTCCTTTTGGAACTGTCTGGGGAAGAAATCTGGGAGGATTCAGGTCAGGCAAGTGAGGTACCCACTCCAAATTGGCTTTGCATGCTGCATTCAACAAATGCCTTCAACCGATTAGCAGACATCTGAAGTAGAGCTCCTCTTAATTTTTTTTGTTCATGTTTGAAGCTAAATGATTGCAGATACTATGTTATCCATTTCCCTTTCAATGCATGCAATCACCATAACTCTATAATTTGTGGTCCTTCATTTGTGACCAGTCATTTTGTTTCAACAAACATGAAACACACTCTATATAGCACATGTTTATTTACCTTCTCTTTATATATTTCACAGAATCTCAAATATTGATTATCTACATTATCATCATATAGTACATTTTTTATTTTTTATTTAAATGCTTGGGAGTACAGTACTTTTTAAGGTCATTATATATATTTTTTTAATTCATCAACTTATTTGTCTTTTACTTTTAGGATATTTTGTGCAACTAGAAAATCTCATTGTAACATAATATGATTGCTTTTACTAAAGAGTAGTCTATATATTATATTTTCAATTTAATTTTAATGTCTGGTAAATGATAAGCCCAACAGTGATGATTCACACATTGCTGTTACTCTTGTAGCTTGTTTAATATATTGTGTTAATAAGAAATCTCATGTTAAATCTAATAGTTTATTGTTTCAGTAATTACCTGTTGCCCTTGCTTCCAATTTTTTTCAATCTATATTGCTGTTGAAGTCTCCTGTTAATACTAAACTCTTAAATTTATATTCCATGTTTTATGCAACATTGTCCTTATGTCTCTTAGTAGTTTCTAATAATTCAGAATGCTCATTACTATCTCATGTTCTTATCTTGGATGGCATATATATATATATATATATATATATATATATATATATATATATATATATATATATATATATATATATATATATATATATATATATATATATATATATATATATATATATATATATATATATATATATATATATATATATATATATATATATATATATATATATATATATATATATATATATATATATATATATATATATATATATATATATATATATATATATATATATATATATATATATAGGGATTTTGATTTTTCTTTCCTGATTTTTAACATCTATACCTTTTAATTCAACTTTATTTGATATCAATAATTTTATTTAATTGACAAGTCAGAACCAATATTCCCTCTTCATACAACGAAATATATCACTGGATATTTCAGGATTTAACTTACCGTATTTGCTGGCACATTAGATGCACTTTTTCTTGAAAAAAAGTATCTGATAATTACCCTGCATCTAATGGGGCAGTAATACTGATGCCTAGGCCTGTAAGCCTAGGCCTATAGGTGTGGAGTTGAAGCAGTAGTACACTAATCACAATAAAACTCTCTCTCTCTCTCTCTCTCTCTCTCTCTCTCTCTCTCTCTCTCTCTCTCTCTCTCTCTCTCTCTCTCTCTCTCTCTCTCTCTCTCTCTCTCTCTCTCTCTCTCTCTCTCTCTCTCTTCCTCTTACCTCCCTCCCCTTTCCCCTGCCCTTCTCTCACTTCCTCTCCCTTTTCCCTTGTCTCTGGCAGATAAGAAGAAGAGGTGACAAGGAAGTCTGAGACAAAATGAGAGAGGAAGGGAGAGAAAAGGAAAAGGGGAGGAAGGGACATAACTGGGGAAAGGAAAGTACATGGACAAGGAAGTGGAGGAAGGGTGGAGGAGGAGGATGGGAGGGTGGGGAGAGAGTAGAAAGAATATATATATATATATATATATATATATATATATATATATATATATATATATATATATATATATATATATATATATATATATATATATATATATATATATATATATATGCAACAAGGGTGAGGAGTGAGTGAAGAATTAGAGGGAGAAACAAAGTATTGAGAAATAAGTATGCTCTTTCCCTGTCCTCCACTCCTTTTCATTTTCATCCATCCATTTCCTTCGCATTTATGCTCCTTCTATCCATTTTTATTCTCAATCAGTCTCATTCAACTTTGCAATCCTCTCTCTCTCTCTCTCTCTCTCTCTCTCTCTCTCTCTCTCTCTCTCTCTCTCTCTCTCTCTCTCTCTCTCTCTCTCTCTCTCTCTCTCTCTCTCTCTCTCTCTCTCTCTCTCACACACACACACACACACACACACACACACACATTTGATAAAGTTCCCCACAAAAGTCTCATGTGGAGGTTAGAAAATGAAGGAGAACCAAAGGGAGCAACATTGAGATGGATGGATGATTATTTATAAGGGAGGGAAATGAGAACAGTAATCAGAGACACTAATTCAAGTTGGCACGAAGTGACAAGTGGGGTACTGAAAGGATCTCTGTTGATACTTATTATGTTTCAAATATATGTAAGTGATATGATATAGGATCTAAATAGTTGTATAAACCTTTTTGTTGACAATGCAAAAATAATAAATATAATAAAGGATGAAAATGACTGCAAGGAGTTACAAAAGGATATTGACAAGATTCATGCATGGAGCCAAAGATGGAATGGAGATGGATGGAATGAAAGAGGGAAGGGGAGGAGGTTAGGAAAGGCAGAGGGATAAATGGGGAGGGAAAGATGGGTAAGAGAGGAGGGCACAGAAGAAGGGTGGAGAGAGAGAGAGAGAGAGAGAGAGAGAGAGAGAGAGAGAGAGAGAGAGAGAGAGAGAGAGAGAGAGAGAGAGAGAGAGAGAAACACACACACACACACAGTTTTAGATGTGATGGTAGTACTGCACAACCACAGCGCAGCATCACACCAGATGTGGGGACAAAATACTCACACTTTTAGGGATTTCAGTGAAACTTTTGCTGTTGACTTACTTATCAAAATCTTTTGATAGAGTCTGGCACAAACTACCCTCCTACAGCTTCTATCTTTCTCTCAGTAACTTCATCTTAAGTTTTCTCTGACTGTTCTGTTGCTGCTGTGGTAAGCAGTCACTGTTCTCCTAAGTCTATTAACATTGGTGTTCCTCAGTGTTCTTCCTGTCCTGTCACCCATCCCCTAATTATTATTCATCAATGATCTTCTAAACTAAACTTCTTGTCCTATCCACTCCTACATTGATGATACAGCCCTGCACTTTTCCACATCTTTTTGTAGATGTCCATTCCTTCATAAAGTAAACAGTTCATGTAGGAAAGCCACAGAACACCTGTCTTCTGATCTCTCTAAAATTTGATTGGTGTAGATGAAATTTAGTAATGTTTAATGCCTCAAAAGCTCAATTTCTCCATTTATCAACTTGACAAATCTTCCAGATATCCATCCCCTCTTCTCCAATGACACTCAACTGTCCCTCCCCCTCTTCTACACTGAACATCCTCAGTCTGTTCTTTACTTAAAATCTAAACTGGAAACCACATCTCATCTCTAGCTAAAACAGTTTCTATGAAGTTAGGCATTTGGTGTTGTCTGTCATTTTTTCTCACTCCCCACTCCAGCTGCTAACACTGTACATGTGCGTTATCTGTCCATGTATGGAGTATGCTTCACATGTATGTTGGGGAGTGTTCCACTCGCACTGTTATTTTAAAGAGGGTGGAATCAAAAGCTTTTCACCTTATCAACTCCTCTCCTCTAACTGACTGTCTTCAGCCTCTCTCACATTGTCACAATGTTGCATCTTTAGCTATCTTCTACCGGTATTTTCATGCTAACTGCTCCTCTGATCTTGCTGTGTGCCTCCTCTCCTGCTGTGGCCTGGCTGTACAAGACTTTTTTGTTTCTCTCATCCCTATTCTGTCCACTTCTCTAATACAAGAGTTAACCAGTATTCTCAATCATTCATCCCTTTCTCTGTTAAACTGTGGAACTTCCTGCCTGCTTCTCTATTTCCTCCTTCCTATGACTTGAACTCTTTCAAGATGGAGGTTTCAAGACACTTATCCTCCCTTTTTCTTATTATTCTATTTGACACCTCCATGGGAACTGACATTAAGTGGGCTGTTTTTTATTATAATTTTTGTTGCCCTTGGCCAATGGCACTTTTACATAAATCACACACACACACACATTTTTTTTTCCCACAAAACATCCTTGTAAAATAGGGGTGTGTCTTATGCAAAGATGCGTCTAATATGCTGGCAAATACGGTAGTTTTTTTTATCAATCACTGTATCTGAAATTTTCTTCTCAAATATGATCTTTGATTTCAATTAGTTTAGATACAAACCCATCCATGTTAGAGTTTGTTATTTTAGTTTTCCTAATTTTTATATTTACTTTTTGATTGCTATCTCTTCTTGTTTTGTACCATTCCTTTACTTGTATTCTCACAACTCATAAGAAAATGCTTTTTTTTCTGATTTTAAGCATTTTTCTCTTTGTGTGTGTGTGTGTGTGTGTGTGTGTGTGTGTGTGTGTGTGTGTGTGTGTGTGTGTTTGCATGCACACATATGCACATGTATAGTCTTATCCTGGCTATCCTTTTTTTATTTTTTGGTTATGTTATCCTGGTAAATAGGCAGATAAATTTTTGTTATTCTTTAATACTGTCTGTATTCTTTGTGGCATGGATAATTTTTTGTCTCATGGCAAAAATCAATAAAAACTTGTGTGCGCATGCAAATGCGCATGCGTGCACATACATACATACACATACACACACACACACACACACACACACACACACAGGTGGGAGTGTTAATGGTCTTTTACATATGCCAAACAACCAGATTAGTGAAAAGGAGAATGAGAGTTTACAAGCTATATTTTCTCTAGCTAGCCAAGGATTTCAACCATGGATCTCTTTTATAAGCCAAACTTAATTATTTTTGTACCGCCTTATTAGGAAACGAAGTTTCAAATAAACCTAGATGGCCTGTTCAAACACACTAGGTTGTAAACTTCAGTTCACTAATGTTAATTTACATCTACATGCTTGCAGAATAACTTAAAATATCTTCAAAATCATATTTAGGAGAAATTGAATTGATCAGTGCTTGACCATGTTTCATTGTAAGTTACCTGTTATAAGAGTTTGTGTTAACAAAAAAAAAAAAAAAAAAAAAAAAAAAAAAAAAAAAAAAATTATTGCAACTGTGATATGTTTTCAGTACAAGTTTTATAAAGAATATTAATGCTGGTAATGAATGAATGCTGCTGATTTTTTTGCGAATGAAATGGAGAATGTAGCTATTTTTTTCTTTTTTTTTGCCCATTGAAATGCAATGATGTATGTTTTGGACAAGCTTGATTGATGTTTGTGCCTGTGATCTATATGTTCTAATCCTTTTCTGAGTTATCACAGTAGCAATGAATTCAAATGATGATAACTATATGAAATGTTAGGAAGATAATAAGAGCATATATTGGTTAAGTCATAACTACTATGTGATGCTATGTATATACAAAGCTTACACCTAGGGGCTAAATTAATTTTACAGTAGTACTGTTGATAGCAAAAATATCTAAGGCGCCATCCACACGATTAAACATTGCCCACTAGACTTTGCCCATTTACCAGGCAAAGCCTGTGTCATCACACACATGGGGTGCTGGATGGCAGCAATCAAACTACCAACCAGATGGCCTTATCAGATGATTTTGCTTAGGCACGGGCACTCAATTAGTTTGCCCATAAATTTTCCCTAAACATTAAGCTAGTGCCTGTCAGGCAGTCCTCAATTGTGTGGACAGACCTAAAGTGGCCTAAAGGCATTCATTTTTCTCCCCTATTATTGTGCAGCTGTAAATGCATCAAATATAATCAGTATTGATTGTCTACTGTTAGCTAATAGTTAGTAACAAATCAAAAAATAAACTGAGCAAATAAAAGATAAAACAATTGACACACGTGTGCTCGCCATTGGTGGTACCAGCTGGTAAAGCAACTAATGGTGAGCTCATGTGTGTTGTGCTTGCTGCCTTGGATTATTTCATAATGTTTGTCTCATTTATTTGTTTTATTTATTACTAATCACTGTACTATAAAATAGTACACATAGATATTTTGTTATATTTCACAAGTATTCATTTGAGACTGCACAATACAGGAAACAAGAGGAGGTCTTTATGCCATGCCACTCAGACACTCTTCCTTTCAATAACAATAAGGTGTCTTAGTAAAAATAACTTGTCTAAGCTCCATGTGGGGTGAAAGTTACATTCTCATTAAGTTCTAGGTTATATCAGTTTTGATTCTTATCTAAATACTTAGGTATATCACAATATAAATGTATGTGAATATATGATAATCTTTATCATAAGAAAACATGTATTTAAATAGTCTTATTCCATTCCATTCCAAGATATTGAACTTGTAACTGCATAATGAAAATATTTATATGTTTCAGTTTGTACAATTAAAATTACAGAATATATGTGAAGTGACCAGCATGATTCTTTTAGTTGCATCACTATTGCAAACTGAAACTTTCCTAAAATAAGTGATGCATAAAATCTCATGGGAAGGATACACTTTCTAGTATAAATTCCAGAGAATATTATGATTTTGTCATGTTAGGTGCACTATAGCATACAGTCAGTATGATCAGGCACCTTATCTAGGTGTTAGGTTATGTCTTCACAACAATGCCAAGTAATTATTCATCTAGCATAATTAAAGAAAGGAGTGTAGAGGTACACAATCATCCTTTTGCAAATTAAAAATGTCAACTTATTGCCATTCAAAACCTGTGTGCTCTATATTCTTAACTCCTTTATTGTATATATATACAAAACCTAAATTTAGATTATGTAGGGAACCTCTGAGTACATGACCTCCGGAACTAGAGAGACAATATCTGATGTTGTTTAATAAGTTAGTTTCATAATAATCTAGTCAGACAAACTAATGTATTTATTGCTATTATCATTCCATCAGTGTGTGAACAGATATGGAAAACATGCAGGGAAGCTCCATTTCATTATTAAGGATTTATATTTTGGAATAATGCAGAAATACTAATTTCCACCTCATGAATGTTTCAGTAGTTGAGATGATACTATCAACACTGAACCTTAAAGAGAGAGAGAGAGAGAGAGAGAGAGAGAGAGAGAGAGAGAGAGAGAGAGAGAGAGAAATTGAGATGGGATTCTATTTCTCATTGATCCATATAATCACAATAACTAAACAATAAAATATAAATAAAGAAAACTGCAAGTTCTACACAGTGAATACAGAACCAAGGAGTGTAAACAGTACATCAAGACTAACAGTCTCAGTAT